>NC_044388.1:43517327-43838850 GCF_006542625.1 Nomascus leucogenys | reverse complement strand
AAACATGAAGCAACAAGGAAAGTGATCACTTACCAAGTTCACCAGAGGACCACCAGAATTTCCAGACTAAAAGCAGAATTTGAAAAAGACGTCAGTGAAGCTAATGAATACATTCCCCCTTGTCCTTTACACATAGCTCCCAAAACAGTTTACCAAAAGCAGCCCACCAAGCTCCTATTTCCCCCAGGCCAGCAAAATTGTGCCCCTATCATCACCAAAACCAAAGTCAGTGTAGGTAAAGAACTATAGCAGTGGGACCACCACCTTCTTCTTCTTTTTTTTTTTTTTGAGATGGAGTCTTACTCTGTTGCCCAGCCTGGAATGCAATGGCACAATCTTGACTCACTGCAACCTCTGCCTCCTGGTTCAAGTGATTCTCCTGCCTCAGCCTGCTGAGTAGCTGGGATTACAGGCACCCGCCACCATGCCCAGCTAATTTTTGTATTTTTAGTAGAGACAGGGTTTCACCATGTTGGCCAGACTGTTCCCGAACTCCTGACCTCATGATCTGCCCGCCTCGGCCTCCCAAAGTGCTGGGATTACAGGCGTGAGCCACGGTGCCCAGCCAAGGGACCACCACCTTCTTACAGGAGGGGTGACCTCTACAACAGACCACCCAATAGCATGGATGCCAGCGATCACAGCAAACAGGACAGACTAACAAAGTGGCATTCCATTCCTCCTACAGCGATTTAACCAAACCCGGACATCCCCAAAGTTCACTCTGACATATTCTTCTCACTGAACTGTCAATACTGTGTGATCTGAGGATAGGCCTCCTAAGTCAGCAATCCTCAAACTTTTTGGCACAGGGACCGGCTTTGTGGAAGACAATTTTTCCACAGATGGAGGGGTGGTTTGGGATGAAACTGCTCCACCTCAGATCATCAGGCATGAGTTAGATTCTCTAAGGAACATGCAACCTAGATCCCTTGCATGCGCAGTTCACAATAGGGTTTGCACTCCTATGAGAATCTAATGCCGCTGCTGATCTGATAGGAGGTGGAACTCAGGCAGTCATTTTCACTCGCTCATGGCTCACCGCCTGCTGTGCAGCCCAGTTCCTAACAGGCCATGGACCTGTACTGGTCCACAGCCTATGGGTTGGGCACCTCTGTCCTAAGTGACTTACGTTAATTGTGGCATCAATCTGGACGTAGTCCACATCTGAATCCCTCATCCCCAGTTCTTTGCCCCCTCGCCGTTTGGTGCTGACAATTCCTGCAGTAGCCGTGTTCTGCAGAGAAAATGGGCTGCCCAAAGCCACCACAAACTCTCCAGCCCGAAGGTCAGATGATCTTCCCAGCATCAGTACAGGAAGTTCAGCCTGCATGTGCCCAAAGAGGGATGAGGAGGACAGAAAGGGTAAAGAACAAATCAAGATCAGAATTGACCAAAGTGTGTGTCTAACACATATATGACGCTGTCTCTATCACCTTGGCCCTTACCACCTGAGAAGCACCCACTCACACAGCTTCTATGACTGCCTTCTACTTCTTCCTCAAAGTCCAACTACCGTGAAGCTCTCGATTGTTAAGATGACTAGGATCATTTCTAAGATCTAAAACAATTACTTTGTAGAAATTACTATTAGTAAACAGCCAGTGAAGTCACTGATGAACATAAACTGACATTAGCAATTTACACAGCACCATTCCAGCTCAAAGCTTAACAGTCAAAGTGAATAAGCCACAAACAGAAAAGAGATCACCCAGGGCGACACTTCTCACACTGTAATGTGCGTGCAAATCACCTAGGGATGTTATGTTAATGCAGATTCTGAGTCAGCACATCTATCTGGGTAAAGGCTGAGACTCTGAACTTCTAAAAAGCTCTCAGACACCATGTCAATATATCTGATGTGCAGACTACCAGTACTATGTGTAGTAAGGACTTCAAAGTATTCCTTAGCAACTTTGAGTCCATTGCCGTAATTTCTGATATCCTAAGACAAGTAGAGAAATAATTTGCCCTGAAGCAGCATTTGTTGAAGAAGGAGTTGAAGGAGGGAAAAAAAAAAAAAAGACTGCTTGATAGTTAATAGAAACAGAGGCCAAGCGCGGTAGCTCACGCCTGTAATCCCAGCACTTTGGGAGGCCGAGGCGGGCGGATCACTTGAGGTCAGGAGTTCGAGACCAGCCTGGCCAACATGGTAAAACCCAGTCTCTACTAAAAGTACAAAAATTAGCCAAGCGTGGTGGCAGGTGCCTGTAATCCCAGCTACTCAGGAAGCTGAGGCAGAAGAATCGCTTGAACCCAGGAGGCAGAGGTTGCAGTGAACTGAGATTGAGCCACTGTACTCCAGCCTGGGCGACAGAGGGAGACTGTTTCAAAAAAAAAAAAAGAGAGAGAAAGAGAGAAAGAAAAGAAAGAAACGGTTAGGGATATACAGAAAGGCTTTGAAGCAAATAAACAAAAGAGGGAGTAAAGAACGAAAGAAACCAGAGAAAAGCATGTACTCAACAGAAAAGATGTGGTGTGAGAGTGTAGTGGGGCAGAAAATATCAGCAAATAGATAAAAATCCCCAAATATATGCACTCTGACTCAGCCCTGAAATACTCACATTCGGTTCAATCTTAATCACTGCAAGATCCAATTTAAGGTCAATATCCTTGACAACAGCTTCATAACGTGCCCCATTCTGGAGCACCACCTCAATCCAGTGCTGGTTCCTGACAACATGGGCATTGGTAATAATGAGCCCGTCCTCAGACACTATGAACCCAGAGCCACTGTACACAGGAACAAGCATGCTGCCGGGACGTAACCTGTCTCCACAAGACAATAGTGTAAACAGAGGGCAAGAAAGTTAGGGGATACAGTCATATAATCTGAGAGTCACGGGAACCTCACTCTTATTAAACATACCTCCATCACAGTTTTCTTTTCTTTTTTTCTTTTTTGAGACAGAATCTTGCTCTGTTGCCCAGGCTGGAGTGCAGTGGCGCAATCTCAGCTCACTGCAACCACCTCCCAGGTTCAAGCAATTCTCCTGCCTCAGCCTCCCAAGTAGCTGGGATAACAGGCATGCACCACCAAGCCTGGCTAATTTTTGTATTTTTAGGAGAGACGGGGTTTCACCGTGTTGGCCAGGCTGGTCTCGAACGCCTGACCTCAGGTGATCCACCCGCCTCGGCCTCCCAAAGTGCTGGGATTACAGGCATGAGCCACCGCGCCCAGCCTTCCATCACAGTTTTCTCAGACATTTCACTTTTCCCTGGCTATGCGTAAATTTTCTCCATGTATCAATGGACTTGGCACGTACAGGGCCCCAGCCATCTCTTGTGAGCATGGTTGAGAGCGGGGTCCAGCTCTCCTTTTCCAGCGACACTGCTTCTTCAGAGCTGGTTAGTGTAGCAGCCCATGGGTTCTCTGCTGCGAAAAGGCTGAACCTAATCCTAATACTAGAGGCAAAAGTCAGCCTCGTACCACAGTATCAAGGACCCAGGCAGGAGAGAATCAATGGGCTCTGATTCCGGCTTAGTTTCCAGCACCAACTGGCCTCGTAACATAGGACAAATTAACCCTGCTCTCTGGGTCTGGATTTCCTTGCATCCAAAGTGGGGGCTGAGCAAGATCACAACCAAAATGCCTACTACGCTGGATATGGTGGCTCACACCCGTAATCCCAGCACCTCGGGAGGCTAAGGTGGTAGATCGTTTGGGCCCAGGAGTTCGAGACCAGCCTGAGCAATATAACAAGACCTTGTCTCTACAAAAAAATACAAATACTAGCTGGGTATGGTGGCACCTGCCTATAGTCCCAGTTACTCCAGAGGCTGAGGTGGGAGGATTACTTGAGCCCGGTAGATGGAGCTGCAGTGAGTCGTGATCTGTCACTGCATTTCAGCCTTGGCGACAGAGCAAGACCTTGTCTCAAAAAAAGAAAAGAAAATGCCTACTAGCTCTAACATCTGACCTTAAATTTTGTCTGTGGCAGGAGGGGGGGAAAGCACCAGCCACCTAAGTGGGCAGGGGGAGCTCGGATTTGGAAGTCAGCATCCTTGTGCCTCTGCTCTTTGGTTAAATGACCTTGAACAGGTTATTCAACCTCTTTACGTCTCAGTTTCCTCACTGGTTTTTTAGGATTAAATGACGCTTGCGAAGGGTCTGGAGCAGGTAGACATGGAGAAACCATTAGCTGGGGCAGTGGAGGTCTTCCTCCTCCTCCTTTACCTGCCCCACAGCTGCAAGTGAACCACCGATGGCGCCACCTTCTCCACCACCGCGGCGATGAAGTTGTAATTCCTCCTGAGCGGGCCTGCGCTTCTGGTCCCTATGAAGAAATACTGGCTCAAGAGTACGCCTCGAGGAAACCAGACCTGCTATCCTAGTTGGAAAAATGTTAAAGGCAAGACAGTGTTCAAAAGGTGCACGGGGAGGGAGAAACCACATAGCAGCCGGTAAAGAGCCCCTGTTAAGGAGGAAAGGAAATCAGGAACAGAGAGGTGTCGAATCCAGGAGGCAAATGACGCAGGAGGACCCGGCGCGAACTGTGCGGTCTCAGTGAGGTCTTGTTCCTTTACGCTCCTCCAGAGTTAGTAAGTGTCCCGAGGGCGCGCGCCCCCCGCGGCTCACCTGTATCCCCGCAGTTCCCCCACTGCACAGGCACGGCCCGGACCTTGCCCAGGCGGCGCGCGGCGCGGTTTTCGGCCCGAAGCGCGCACATGCTGGGGTAGGTGCGCCTGTCGCTACCGCACACGGCCCCACCCAGCGTCCGGCAACTGCAGGTGCTGGGGAGCCCGGGGCGCAGCGGCTCGAGGCACTGCAGCCCCGGCGCGCATGGTTGGCCCTGCGCCCCGCCGCAGACTTCACGCTCGGCCGCGGGGCAGACGCGACAACAGCGGCACAGGTCGAGCACCGGCGTGGTCCCCAGCGCGCAGGTGGGCAGCGCGGGGCAGCGCGTGGGCTGGCAGACCGCGGGGCAGGCCAGCTGGGTATGTAGCCTCTCAGCCCCGGCCCAGAGGACGGGCACCAGGAGCAGCAGCAGCCCCGGCAGGAGGCATCGTCCCAGGCCCGCGGGCCGCAGCTGAGGTCTAATCATCCTGCTCCTTCCTCGCTTCCACTCTTCAGTGACTTCACTCTGGACCTGCAAACGCTCCTAAATGAGAGACACTTTCTCCCGGCCACGGCGCCGCCTCCGCCGGCCCCCAAACTTTAAGGGGCAGAGCCTGGCATACCTCTCCATATACACACCCGTACATCCCCTACCACCCGCCCCCGTCCGCGCCCCGGAGCCAGGTTCTCCCCCAGGCAATGAGGGGAAGGTCTCTAGCCCTACCCGGAGCAGGAACCTACCTCCTGAAATCCCTAAAACCGACAATGGGGGCAGACTGATAAGAAAGCTCACTCACCCACGGTCAGAAGGTCAGTATTAGGATAACACATGACCATATTTCAGTATTTCACATGGTTTTATTACAAAATAAGCCACAAAACAGTTTTAGAAAATTTTTGCTACATACCAATTAGGAGATCACATAAAATGAGAAGCGTAACAGTTTCCATGCACTCAGCCTAGAGCTTACAGCGAGTGCATTTCACAGCTGAAACATCACTGCTTTAAAACACAGAATCATGCTACCCCTTCATAAGCAGAGGAGGAGGAGGTCAAACAGTGTGTTTTTGCCAAACATTTGCTTTATCTGAACTCTATCTAGTATGAAGGACTGGCTGCCGCAGGCAATAACACAGAGAGGAAAAGGAACAAAGGAAGAAAAGGGTGCTGGCAGACAAGATTTAACAAACCTGTCCATTTCCGACATTTTGAAAGTTTATAAACAAAGCTCACTTGGGGACACTCAATTTCCAAAATGCTGTGACCTCCACATATGTTATCTAATTTACACTGAAAACAAACCTACTAAATTCCACTCCTCAACTACTGAACCTGCTATTTATTCATGGGGTCCTTTTAGCCCATATAAGAGTATATTTATATTCAGAAACAGAAAAGAAAAAAAATTTGCTTCAAGTAGACTAAGAAGCTGGACCTTAAAACTACTTTCTTTCTCGTGGGAGCTGAGTATTCAACTCAGAAATAGATGTATAACTCCAATATTCTGACCTGACATCAATCTCCATAATGTATGCCTCAATACCCTTATGATGTCTCACTGAACACTAAAGGCCAAATTATTTTTACCAACCATCAGCTGACATTGAGTAAGCAAGTCTTTTGAAGCTTTCAAAAGTAATAGATGGTGGCCAGGCATGGTGGCTCACACCTATAATCTGAGTACTTTGGGAGGCTGTGAGGCAGGAAGATCACTTGAGCCCAGGAGGTCCAGGCTGCAGTGAGCCATGATCAGGCCACTGCACTCCAGCCTGGGTGACACAGTGAAACACTGTTTCTAAAAGTAAAAATTAAAGAATAATGGATGGCATTATTCAGCCATGGGGAAGACCACCTGAAATACTGTTACACACAGTGAGTCAAGACCACTTCAAAAGCCTTATGAAAATAGCACAACTCAGGCAAGCCTTTTATTCCACAAAGAAAATGCAGTACATTTTTTAGTTCCTTTAAAAAAAAAAACTCAGATTTACTCCAGAGCCTATGCACTTAGTCGCTAATCTATCCTGCATCCCCACCCTATTTTTTCCATTTGGTTCAATTTTATACATTTAAAACTAACTGCTTTGGTCAAATACGTACCATCTTTGGTTCACATTAAAAGATTATGGTTTAAAATTGGCCAGAAGTTAAGAAATATCAACAAAATAGGAAGTTTGAAATACAATTTAGGAATGAGAATGCTTTTAGAGCTTCTTTCATTGAAGATAATAATTTATCTCATATTGAACTACATTAACAATGTTCTGGCTAGGTGCAGTGGCTCACACCTGTAATCCCAGCACTTTAGGAGGCCAAGGCAGGAGGATCACTTGAGCCCAGGAGTTTGAGACAGCCTGGGCAACATAGCCAGGCCCTGTACATACAAAAAAATTAAAAATTAGCCAGGCGTGGTAGCACAACCCTGTAGTCCTAGCTACTTGGGAAGCTAACATGGGAGGATTGCTTAAGCCCAGGGATTCAAAGTTATGATGAACTATGATCACACCACTGCACTCTAGCCTGGGTAAGAGAGCGGGACCCTGTCTTTTAAAAATTAAAAAAAAAAAAAAAAAACAAGCAATGCTCTAACGTGGAATTCCCAAGTGTTTGCCAATTGACAAGAATATTTCCATTTGACAGTCTTAGTGTCCTCGTTTCCCTTTATCAGGATAATACCATATGGATTCTAAGTATGTTTAATTTGACACATTCTCAAAAGAGATCTTGCTGAATAAGAAACAAATCAGCTTATTATAATGGCCAATTAATTTAGCAACAGTAACCTATCGGATAATTTATTTAAAAGAGAGAGAGAGAGAGAGAAATGGGTAGATTTTCACAATGTAAACACCAAAAGAGGATATCTTTTCCGTGAGTCAGGGAATATTTAAAGAGATCTCAAAAGTTCCTATTTTCATTAGTTCCACATCACATATTTTGTGCTTTCTTTGAATAGCCAAAGAATTTTCTTGGGGAAAATATGAGAGTAAAACCAGAGCGAAGGAGCTATAAGAATTTGGAATGGCTTCTTGAAATCATGCCGCTCCAAGCATGTCGTAACCTCGATCACTCATAAATAAATAACTCCCAAACCAAGAATTTCTGAGGGCAAAAGCACACCAGCGTGTATAGGGAAGGCAGGGGAAGGGATGGAAGGGAGAGAAAGAGGGAACAATGTAGATTTCCCGTTTTATACCAGGACAACTAGGCCAAACTCAATTTAAATGAATAGCTCCAAAGCAGTGCAGTCAGAAAAAGTTCTCAGTGTGACACAGACTTCAGGGAAACAACACGTCCTGAAAGAAACATGATTCCCCTCAAGCCACAAAGGATTTTCTCATCAAGTGTTTTCACCTCTGCATTAGATCTGGCCACAAGAAGAGGAGAGCATTTACTCAGGTAAAAATAGTTCTCTTAGTCTCTTCCTCTAGTTACTAATTTTTAATTTAAAAATACAATTAACTGATCTAGCTGATAAAAGTTACAGACAGAAATGAGCTAAGTTCTCTCTTCCTTTAGGGAACGCTGACAGCAATTCACCATATAAATTGGATGGAAGAATTCTCCCAGGGACACTGGAAATAGCATCTTCTTGTCAAATGGAAGGAGGTACGCCCTACAATTTGGGTGGGACACTCAATTTTCTTTTATTTTTTGAGATGGACTTTCACTCTTGTTGCCCAGGCTGGAGTGCAATAGCGCGATCTTGGCTCATTGCAACCTCCACCTCCTGGGTTCAAATGAATCCCAGCCTCCTGAGTAGCTGGGATTACAGGCCTGCACCACCATGCCTGGCTAATTTTGCATATTTTTTAGTAGAGGCGGGGTTTCACCATGTCAGCCAGGCTGATCTCAAACTCCTGACCTCAGGTGGTCCACCTGCCTCAGCCTCCCAAAGTACTGGGATTACAGGCGTGAGCCACCATGCCCGCCCGAAACTCAATTTTCTAGGTTCTTTTATCTGAGGAATCTCTGGCCAGCAACTCATAACGTCTAAATCAATGTTTCTATGCCAAGCTTCTATTTCATTAAAAATACATATCTCTCTCTAGATTCTTTTTGTATCACTTCATGTTAAGTACATGGAAACTCATCCTATTACAGGGTCTGATCATGCAAGCACACAAGGCTTCATCCAAAGGGCAACAGCAAGAAGAAAGATAAAGCAAGTTTGCAAGGGTACAAAACACACAGCGCTTAAAATTAGACTAATGCTGGCCCATTCCAAAAGAGCTGCGAGGCACCTGGACTGAAAACAAAATGAAAAAACTAAAACAAGGGCAAGGAAATAAAACTTGGTCAGTGGTGAAACTGGACTTCCAGCCCCCTCTGGAGAGGAGCTGCTAAAATAATCCCTCTCCAGGAAGACCTCAGAATAGTTAGAATAGGTAGCTTCCTCTCCACTGAGTATGCCTACAGTTCTAACCTAGTGACTTCCCCAAATTAAATACATTGCATTATTACACACACACACACACACACACACACACAGCCAGCTGGATGGGCCCCTCCCTCCCAAAGAGCATCCACAGGAATGAGTGACATAAAGGCCTCTGACTACCCTCCAACAAGGTAGAGAAACTGAGTCACAGCCTCCTTCTCTCAAGTCCTCCCTCCCTCCCTCCCATGGCACTGTACTCCATCACACGTCAGAGGTCCGTATGTTTTCATCATCAAGGTTGAACATAAACGGCTTCTCCTTGGGGTGCTGGGGCTCCGATCTGTGCCTTATCCGGGAGCTGGGCAGCACCCCAGCAGCGCTGCCCTCCCCAGGACGAGGCGTGAACAAAGAGTCCTCTGAAGTCTCTCCAGGTGGAAGCAGCTTCTCCCCAGCCTGGGGGACAGGTGTCCAGGGCTGCCAGGAGGAGGCCACAGAGGGGGCTTTGCAGAGGGCTTTCTTTTCCTCCAAAGGTGGCCGCCCCCTGCACAGGATAGAGTTGGGCCCACTTGAAAGGCTGGAGCTTCCAGGTCGGGTCAAAGAAATGGATCTAGAAAAGGACGTTTCCTATAAAAATAAAAGGAAGAAAAAGACAAAAGAAAGTTAGGGTTTTTCAGACAATGTTTATCACAGGGTCCCAGGAAGAGTACCCAACCAGAATCACCACCTCGTAGGTCCAAGGACGCTTGCCTACAAAAATGAAATATGGTCAACGGGATTCACTCCAAATGTATCAAGGTCAGCCTGGCAGTGAGACTTGCAGGACATATCAGAAATTCTATTTCTCGGCCGGGCGTGGTGGCTCATGCCTGAAATCCCAGCACTTTGGGAGCCCGAGGCGAGTGGATCACCTGAGGTCAAGAGTTTGAGATCAGCCTGGCCAACATGGTGAAACCCCATTTCTACTAAAAATACAAAAAAATTAGCTGGGCGTAGTGGCATGTGCCTGTAATCCCAGCTACTTGGGAGGCTGAGGCAGGAAAATCACTTGAACCCGGGAGGTGAAGGTTGCAGTAAGCTGAGATCGTGCCACTGCACTCCAGTCCGGGCGACAGAGTGAGACTCCATCTCAAAAAAAAAAAAAAGGAAATTCCATTTCTCCATCTAACCCTACCTTACCTTCTCCCACGACCAAAAAGAGAAAAATAAAAATGTGTACCCAAATTAGTAGAATGAGAAAAACAAGCAAGACAGCCTGGGGCTTCTGCTGCATCTCAGGACCAGGCTGCTTGCCTACATCACCAAATAAAACATGCCTGCTCGAGAGGAATTCATCTCTGAGTTGACACTGTGCAACAGAAAGGAAGTGACTTACTCTGGGGTGGCACTTGAGGGCCTGGACAGCTGCCCCAATCTCCTTAATCCAGCTGTGCATGTCTTCTGGACTGTCCGCCTGCAAAACATCCATGGCTCTTACCAAGAAATTTTAGGCACTATGATTTCAGCTTCCAAGTCTCTGACTCAATACTAAGTTTATAAAATTACACCATTAGGGGTGGAAAGCATCTCAGAAATCATCTAGTCCAGTAGCTTTCAGACTTTTAAGGACATGTTTTCCCTGCAATATCTTATTTGACACCCAATAAATAAAACCGCTCAAAGTGGAGCTGCTCTGAAATGAGGCACAGGCTGTGAGGAAGGGGAAAGTTTAAGACCCCATCCCCTGCTGAAGTCCATCACCCCCTCCAGAAAACAACTGATCCAGTCTAGCCTCCTAGTTTTACAAAAAAGGAAAATGAGGCCCAGAAAGCCAAAGCCCAAGGTTTATGGCTGGTAGAGATTCGAGTTCTCCTCACTCTCAACATAGTTGCCTTTCCACTATAACTATCTGAACAGAATAATCCCACTTTCAATTCCAGCCCTATTAAAAGCCAAATCCCACTGTAAATCCTCCAAGATATGTATTGCCTTCAGAAATGGGGCTTTTCTCAGAATACAAGCTACTGGGTCTGTTTTGAAATTTACAAGGAACTCAAACAACTCAACAACAACAACAAAACCATAAATCATCCCATTAAAAAGTGTAGGCCAAGCATGGTGGCTCATGTCTGTAATCTCAGCACTTGGGAGGCCGAGGTGGGCGGACTGCCTGAGCTCAGGAGTTCACGACCAGCCTTGGCAACACGGTGAAACCCCGTCTCTGCTAAAATACAAAAAATTAGCCAGGAGTGGTGTCATGCGCCTGTAGTCCCAGCTATTCGGGAGGCTGAGGCAGGAGAATTGCTTGAACCCAGGAGGCGGGGGTTGCAGTGAGCCGAGATCACACCACTGCACTCCAGTCTGGGCGACAGAGTGAGACTCTGCCTCAAAAAAAAAAAAAAAAAATGAGCAAAGGACATAAATACTTTTCAAAACAAGACAGACAAGTGGCCAACAAGCATATGAAAAAATGTTCAATATTCCTAATCATTGGAGAAATGCAAATTAAAATCATCTCATACCAGTCAGAATAGCTATTATTAAGACAAAAAAACAGATTCTGGCAAGGATGTGGGGAAAAGGGACCACTTATACACTGCTGATAGGCATGTAAATTAGTACAACCTTTATGGAAAGGAGTAGAGAGATGTCTCAAAGAACTAAAAACAGAACTACCATTCAGCTCAGCAATCCCACTAGTGGGTGTCTCTCCAAAGGAAAAGAAATCATTATATCTTCACATGTGCCCCCAAACCTAAAATAAAACTTTAAAATTTTTTTAAAGAAATCATTATATCAAAAAGATACCTGCACCCTTATGTTTATTGCAGCACTATTCACAATAGTAAGGTCATGGAACCAACCTAAGTGTCCATCAACAGAGGACTGGATAAAGAAAATGTGGTGTACATATGTATAATGGAATACTACTCATCTATAAAAATGAATGAAATCGTGTCTTTTGCAGATATATAGATGAAACTATTATCTTAAGTGAAACAACTCAGACACAGAAAGTCAAATACCACATATTCTCACTTATAACTGGGAGCTAAATAATGTGTACACATGGACATAGGGTGTGAAATAATTGTCACTGGAGACATGGAAGGGTGGGAGGGTGGGAGGTGGGTGAGGGATGAGAAATTACTTGATGGGTACAATGCACAATACTCAGGTGATGGTTACAGCAAAAGCCCAGACTTCACCAATAGGCAATATATTCATGTAACAAAACTGCACTTGTACCCTTTATATTTATACCAAAAAAAGAGTTGTGACTTTGCTATTGGGAATAAAACTTTTTAAAAAATTTAAAGAGTTGTGGGACTTGGAGCACCAAGCTTCACAACATGTGAAGGATGAAACCGAGTTATTTCCTCCCAGAAACAACCTATAAGCCCCAGAAGGGGGCAGCAGCGGCTCTATGATAAAAGGGAGGAAACTCCAGCGGCCTCGCTACTGCAGGTGGAGCCTGTCAGTGCCCTCTAGCTTTACAGGGGTTGAGTTCAAGTGAACAGAGCAAACGCTGGCTGAGGGCCCCACCCGGTGTTACATGCTGCATCAGGTGCCAGACACAGCGATGGGACCAGGCGGAATCTCCAGAAATATGCATGTTAGCCTTCCTCTGTCTCCAGCATCATCCCCTAACAGTCCCACCAAAACACACAAGGGTGCATTGGTGTGCACGTGCAGATGTATGTGCCACCACCACACACTAGCCCCCAAAGGTCTCCACATCCCCCCTCATCCCCACAGTGACTCCTCCTCTTTGCATTCTATCAGGAAAAGACATGACCAGTAAAACAAAAATTCTCAAACCTGCATCCCTACCCCTTCCTGTCACCCCAAAACAAACCCTCTTTGGTTAGATGTCTGCAGGAGGCACCTACAAGGGAAACCGTTCAGGTCCTGGCACACGAGGGCAAAAAGGGTGTAGTGACAAGTGCCCAAAGTGAACACCTCTCTAACGTGTGCTCTGCCTGCAAACTTACTAGCGCTCTCTCCCCGCTTGACTTTTTCCAGTTATTTGACAATCTGATGGTTTCCCAAGAAAAAGACAAACCCATCCTTTGTCCAAAAAGATCACCAGGATAAGGACTCCAAGATCCTTCCAGAAGGTTCTTTACAAATATCAGGGCTGGCCTGTTCCACAAGCTTAATTATTGAGGGAATTAAATGACCTCAATTAGGAAAAACTGTGGAAGCAGGGCCGAACACACAGAATGGGCTCTGTAAGTAGCAGATGTTATTGTTTTCACTGGTATTATATGATATGCGACAAAAAAATGCAGCCTTAAACGTCACCATTTACAGATAAGCGCATTGCCCTCTCCATAATAAGACCTTTTCTCAGTTTCCTCATCCTTAAACTGCAGCTAATTCCTGCCTCAAAGATCAGATCATCAAGATCAAATAAGGTCATGTATTTGGAGGTTAAAAAAAAAAAGGTTATTTTGGATTTGAATGAGATGGAGGTCATCATCCATGAGGAGAAAAGCATTTATTAAGAGATTTTCCTCCTAGGGAACAAAAGATGATTTGGTAGGAGGCATATGAGCTGAGGGAGAAAGTCTTCTATGTCACATAGATCTGACATTTTCATTCAACAGACAGGAACATCCCCAGGATGACAATCCAATAATCAGTTTCCAGGGGTGTTAAGCTATCTCCATGCTCCTTCCAGCAGTCTACTGAAATGCTCCTCCACCATGTCAAATGCTACCCCCACAGGCCACAGGCCACCTGCCTGACTACGCTTTGAAGTACTGCCTCCCCACAAACTCCTACTCCAGGAACTGTCACACGGGAAGCCCAGGTGTCTTCACCCATCCTCTGCTTAGCAAGAAATCACAGAATCACAGAAAACTAGGAATACCCTGATTTAAATGGGAACTCAAGTACAAGAATCAAAATACCACTATTATTCTTGGATGACTACCTAATAGAATTTGTTATTTTTTCCCCGTTTTCCTTTTTGCAAGTAATAAGGGCTCATTAAAGACAATATAGAAAATAAATGTAGAAAAATAAAAAATTAAAATCGGCTGGATACTGTGGTTCAAGCCTGTAATCCCACAACGTTAGGAGGCTGAAGTTTAGAATGTGGGAAGATGGCTTAAGCCCAGGAGTTCGAGACCAGCATGGGCAACAGAGCAAGACCTCTTCTCCCTAACCTTTGCAAAAAAAAAAAAGGAAATAACAAGAAAAAATAAAATAAAATCACTTTAAAACCTCACAAATTCTAAAATAACAATTGACAGCAAATCCAGTCTTTTTGCTACTCATTTCTGTTTTCCAAAATACAAAGATACATTATATCTTGATTTTTTTTTCAGTTAATAATAGAAGGATTTTTCCATGTTACCAGATGTCTTTGTAAACATTTTCAGGGGATCCAAGTAGACATACTATGGTTCACTCACCTAGTCCTCTAAAACAGTGGTCGTCAACCTTTTCGGCATAGGGATCGGTTTTGTGGAAGACAATTTTTCCATGAACTTGGAGAGGTAAAGGGAGGGGGATGACGGGTGGTTTCGGGATGAAACTGTTCCACCTCAGATCATCAGGCATTATATTCTCATAGGAAGCTCACAGCCTAGATCCCTCACATGCACAGTTCACAATAGGGTTCACAGTCCTGTGAGAATTTAATGCCGCTGCTGATCCGACAGGAGGTGGAACTCAGGCGATAATGTTTGCTCTCCCACTGCTCACCTCCTCCTGTGTGGTCGGGTTCCTAACAGGCCATGGACCAGTACCAGTCCACAGCCCAGGGGTTGGGGATCCCCGCTCTAAAATATATTTTGAATATTCCCTATTCTCTTCATATGAATAACACTGCTGCTCACATCTTTGGGGATAAAGCTTTTTTCATATTTAGGAATATTCGGGAATCCTCAGATCCCAAGGCAATTACTAAATTAAAGAATTCACACCCTTTTAAATCTCTTCTTACATCTGGCCAGAGAGATTTCTGGCCAATAATATAGATTTCATTTGCCAACATTTTTGTTACATGCACCCTTGCTAGAATTAAATATTATAATTTTTTAAATCTTTGCTAATATGATAGGTAAAATAATTAAATCTCTTTCTTAAAACATTTAGTAATTTAGTGAAGACAGAAATTGTTTACTAGTTATATTTCTTCCCTAATTCTCTAATTCCTTCTTAAGAATATTTTTCGGTCAGATAACCTAGATAGTAACTCAGCCATGAAGATAAATGCTATCCCCTAATAAATGTTATTTTAAAATACTGCTCAAAAAGAAAATCAGATATTGCAATTAATTCCATATGAGAAGAAACAATATTATTTTATTGAGATCACAATTACAATCTTTTATTTTTATTTTTTAATTTTTTTTTGGACCAGGGTATCCTGGCCTCTAGCAATCCTCCTGCCTCAGCCTCCCAAAGTGCTGGGATTACAGGCATGAGCCACCAGGCCTGGCCTATAATCTCTCCTAGTAGTTTTAAGAACTGGGATTCATGAGAAACAAAAACTCAATGAAACTCCAAAATTGTATGCAAAAATTATGGTTATGTACATATCTATTTTTATGGAAAGCCTGTGCTTAGCTTTCATCAAAATCGTAAAACCACATCACAAAGTAGCTTCATGAACCAGAGGTTTAAAAAAAAAAAAAAAAGTAGCTGAAGTCTACCCACCCATGATGAATTACCATGAGACTAAAAACATACTTTAAACTCAGTAAAACAAAAGAGGAAGTGCCAAGGTCATAGCTTCATCTCTTCCTGATGTGCTTATGTGTGTGCACCTGTTTCTGGTGCTTGGTTCAAAAGAAAAAGTAGGGTTTCTGTCCTTGACGGCAGTTTTTGAGATGAGTAGGACAGACAGTATTAAAATGAATCGTTGCAGCCTGCAGTTTTATTGCAGTCCAGTGAGCTTCTATTGACTATCTAACGTAAGCCCAGCACTATAATAGATACAATGGTTTGAAGCAATGAATTCTAGAGGCCATAAAGGCTTCCATATCTACTTCTGGTTACTGCCATTGCTGCTATCCAACATTTTTAGGCAACTCCTCCTTCATTCTGTTCTCCACCTCTGCAGCCCTCCTTTCCCAAGAACTGATGCCATCTCTAGACACAGCCCTGCCACATATGATTGTGTAGATTGCACACTACATAGTTCTAGGTGACATCATTCACCCTGTAGTCTAAATTAAGCAGTAAGTATCCAAAGAGCTCTAATGCAACACTCTGCAACTCACTTGAGTCCACTTATTGCTACTCTTGTCCTGACATAGCACCCTAGTTCTAACAACTGGGCTTATGCCAAGCTAAGACCAGTTTGCACCACATTTCTCATTTCGAATAACTAATTTCCCTCTTGATAAACTGCCTAATTCCCTTGACCTTCTATGAATGGGAAATGGGGAAATGGTGACCTCTGCTTGCCTGGTATCTCAAGAATTGAAATGTGATTTTGAACTTTTGCCCAGAACTGAGAACTGTTTACCTGCTGACAAGCTTGCTGAAATCACTGGCCTTTCTACCTGCTTAGATACCTGGTTATTTCCAGATCTTGGATTTTTGGTCACCGTGATCCATTTGCCAAGACACCTGATTACCCCAAGTTGGTCTTCTCCAATAGAGTCAGACTTCCCTGGTTGTCTGTGACCACACCCTCTATATCATGGGTTCTGGACCAGGCTGCTCTTATTTTTTTCTTTTCTTTTGGTTTACTTTTGCTTGTTTTTAGAGACAGAGGTCTCACTGTGTTGCCCGGGCTGGTGTCGCACTCCTGGGCTCCAACAATCCTTTCACTTTGGCCTCCCAAAGTGCTGGGATTAGAGGTGTGAGTCACTGCACCCGGCCTGGACCAGGCTGCTCACAAACAACCCAAGTTGGCACCTGGTGCTTCCCAGTTGGTTCCATAATTCATTGGATTTATTATGATCTTGCACAAATAATTTACCTTCAAAGCCTTCATTTTCCTGTGTGTAAACTGGAGATAATTTCAGAGACGGCTGAGATTTAAGTGATAAACTTATACTACTTATAGTAGTATAAGTATGAGGTTTAAGTGATAAACTTATACTACTTATAGTACTTATACTACAAAATGATAAACTTTAACTTATACTAACTGTAAGTTGTTTAGCACTATGCCTGGGACATCTAGGTGTCCAAAAAATGGCAGCTTTTTATTAACAGAAAAGACTACTACCGTGTGAGAAATCACAGGGTACAAATTATACATAAATATGACATCTGAGTTAAACAGTTAAACAACCAATATCTAAGCGGTTAGAATCTAACCCAAGTCTTTCTCTTCTATCTAGGGAGTTTTCTCCACCACGATCTGCCCTGCTCTTTGGTCTAGCTCTCTTAGACACTCAAGATGAGTGGTTCTTTCTGGTAGATTTACTGAGCATAACCTTGGGGAGCAGGTCAGAAGGACACTTTGGCATGGTGGGTAAAACTGCCAGCATCTTAGCACCAAGCTCTACCAGTAGTCATATTCTTTCACCTTTTGTGTAAAACACAATTTTTATTATTTATTTATTTAATTTTTTGAGACAGAGTCTCGCTCTGTCTCCCAGACTAGAGTATAGTGGTATGATCTCGGCTCACCACAACCTCCACCTCCTGAGTTCAAGCGATTCTCCTGCCTCAGCCTACTGAGTAGCTGGGATTACAGGTGCGCACCACCACACCCCGCTAATTTTTGTATTTTTAATAGAGACAGGGTTTCACTATGTTGGCCAGGCTGATCTCGAACTCCTGACCTCAGGTGATCCCCCGCCTTGGCCTCCCAAAGTCCCAGGATTACAGGCGAGAGCCACCACGCCTGGCCTAAAACACAATTTTTACTTAGAACAAATGACTGACATACAAACTGTCAGTCAAACTTATTCTGAGTTAGGTATTCGGTAGATTTTTATCCCCAAAATGAGTAAGTTTTGAGCTTTCAAAGCAGAAACTGGAATTTCAAAAAAACTTCTGGCTACCTCCATTAGCTTAATAGTTTTCTACACTCAAAGACTGTTAATGATATTAGTGGTGATATCTTAATGATGTGATTTTGGATAGTACATAATAAAATGTGTCAACATTTTGAATATCTGCATACCTCAGTGAGACCATTATTTTCCAAATGACCAATGCATACTGTTAAAAACCATGCATGGATAAAAAGTGTCTATTCAAAGTGCAAAACTGACTAATGGATTTTAATGTAAGAGTATAAAAATTTCTTGATATGGCTTCAGATTGTGCATTGCACCTAAACATTAAGAAATTAACATTTGTCAAGTTTTGGTATAGAATCAAAGAATATCCACAATTATCTAAAAAGGCTATTAAAATATTCCTTTTTTCCAAATACACATCTGTGTGAGGCAAGATTTTCTCCATATTCTTCAATCAAAACAACCTATGGCCACAGATAGAATGCAGAAGCAGATAGGAGAATCCTGTTGTCTTCTATTATGCCAGCCATTAAAGATAGATGTGCAAAACTGTAAAAACAATACTATTCTTGCTATTTTTTAGAAATGTTTTTTTCACAAAATCTGTTTTATTAACTTATAATGAGTTTATGATTGCTATTTTTTTTTTTTTTTTGAGACAGGGTCTTTGAAGGGTCTTGATTTGTCACCCAGGCCGGAGTGCAATGGCGAGATCATAGCTCACTGCACCTTCAAACTCCAGGGCTCAAACTATCCTCCTGCCTCAGCCTCCCAAGTAGCCAGGATGACAGGTGCATCCCATGGTGCCCAGCTTTATAGTTGCTATTTTTAATGAATTGATAAATACTTTAAATGATTTTTAATCTATACTCTTCTCTTTCCACTGTTTTTGAGTTAGGTGCTGTAAACGGATTTGTCCTCCCTCTGGTTTATTTATTCAGTGTTACGCTAGTGTTCTCTTATCCCAGAAATGTGGGAAGCAGAAGGCAATGGAAGATGGGGTGATTAGAATCTTCTGGTAAATGTGCATACACTCATGTAGATTATCTTTGGAACATTTTTTGGTTGGGTTTCATGT
This sequence comes from Nomascus leucogenys, assembly GCF_006542625.1. NCBI lineage: Eukaryota > Metazoa > Chordata > Mammalia > Primates > Hylobatidae > Nomascus > Nomascus leucogenys. Next base: position 43,819,911 of record NC_044388.1, on the reverse strand, counting down.
TTCCCAAATTGCTGTCTTCAGTCCAGAGCTCTCTCCTGAACTCAACCAGCACAATCACTCACTTAACAAATATTTATTTAGTGTCAGCAACATGCCAAGCAGTGTGTATCCAATGGTCTTCATAGCACATCTCCTTGGATGTCCAGCAGACACTGTAAACTCTGAACCACCCATGCTAACCTTGTGTTTCCTCTCAACAGCTCCTCCTCCCATGCTCCTGTCACAATGACAGGTGCCATGAGCCACCCTGAGGCTCGAGCATACATGCCTGAGGACAGGCATACCTGTCCTCTCTCCCTTCATCCGACCGACTCTCAAGTCCTGGAAAACATACCTTTTTAATATCTCTCAAATTTTCCACTTTTCTCCATCTACCCTCATTCAGGCTTCCTTTATCCCTCACTAAATTATTAACAACAGCCTTCAAACTGTTCTCTCTCATCCTATCTTAGCCTTTTCTCCTCTGTCCCCCACACTGCACAGGGCCGGGCAATCCTTGACAGCGTGTCATTAAAAGGGCTGGGGTTGAAGATCATCATCTCCATTTCACAGATAAGGAAAACAGGCTCTGGAAGTTAAATAACTTGCCCAAGTGGTATTTTTTAATGGCAAGGCAGATCATATCACGCCCTTTGTTTAACCTCTAAGGGCATTAATTCTAAGGATAAAATACAAGCTCTTCAATAAGGCATATGAGGGTCCTCTGTGCCTAACTGTCCAGCCTCCTTTTGGCCCTATGCTCCTTTTATTACCAGGCTTTAAAAAAAAAAATACCTGCTATTTCCTTTGCCTGGGCCACTTTTCCCCCCAACAGACTGAGCTTAGCTGTATCTTTCTTCAGGAACCCCCCCGACTCCCTAAGACTGGGTGAGGCGCCCTGCTTATGGTTCACGTTTCAGTCTAATGGCAGTAGCACTTATCACACCATTTTTTTTTATTTTGTATTCCCCTACCTGCTTCAGGGAGGACCTGTAATACATTTCGATTACTGTCACATTCTGCATTTCCTGCTGTGATCACTTGACCTCCGAAATTTTTTTCTCAATTTGCATACATTAGGTCAACTCTTTGTACTGTCGAGTTCTTCATCACACGCCCACCATCGCAGTGTCATGCAGAATCGTTCCACTGTCTGCAAACTCCCCTGCACTCCATCTCCCCCAACACTCCTCCCCTGCACCATGCCACAGTTTAACTGCCTATGGACTTGATGAGCTCTCTCTCTTGGGTTCAGGATCTGTTCTGTTTAACCTGGTGTCCCCAGCCTGAGACAAAACGCCCAGCACTCTGAGGATACTCAACAAATATCTGTTGAATGCAAGAACTACAAACTTGTAGTGCACCTACAGGTTAAACCTTGTCCCTGAGTGGCAGTGGTGCTGGTGAATCAGTAGCTCTGATGCCCATGGCAGCCCTTTCCACAGCTCCAGTTCGCTCCCAAGCCCCCACTCCGCTGTCTCTTCCTGGATGGTATGTGCTTGTCCAAATGGATATAGCCCCGAGATGACTAAGTTATTCAAACACCTGCCGGGCTCGGCGGAAGGAGTCGTGACAGGAATTGCTGCCCAAGAAATGGGAAAGGGGACCAGCCCCTTGGGGAAGGGGCTTAACAGGGAGCGACACTCGCAGCCCAGAAGAAAGGGCAGCGGGAGCTTGAAAAGCTTTAGTTGGGAAACCCCACCTTTAAACCAACCTGCTTACTTGTCAGTTTTTATTTCTGTTCTTTTTTTTTTCTTTTTTGAGACAAAGTCTCGCTCTGTCACCCAGGCTGGAGTGCAGTGGTATGATCTCAGCTCACTGCAACCTCTGCCTCCCGAGTTCAAGCAATTCTCCTGCCTCAGCCTCCCAAGCAGCTGGGATTACAGACGCCACCACGTCCAGCTAATTTTTTTGTATTTTTATAAAGACGGGGTTTCACCATGTTGACCAGGCTGGTCTCAAACTCCCGACCTAAAGTGATCCGCCCACCTCGACCTCCCAAAGTGTTGGGATTCCAGGCGTGAGCCACCACTGCGCCCGGCCAAGTGTCAGTTTTAACACTGAAAGTCCAGCATCACCACGAGGCTGCGAATCAAGGCACTCTCTGTGCACTGCTAGGCAGGCTGGGTTAGGACTTGGCCCTGAAAGTCTAGTCCCTGCTTGGAAATCTGCCTTTCTAGTTCCTATGACTTTAGAAGGAGTTGGGAGAACTCCAGAGCTGTGGGTGGAGGGGAGAAGCTCCTGATAAGTGAACCATCAGAGCCTGGACAATGGCTTCCTCTGTGCAGCTGGGCTCTGCACCTGGTGCCTGCACAGGGCCCTCTGTGCTTTTGTCTTTCCGCACACAGTGATGTCCACACACAGACGAGACTTATAAATACCCTCCAAAGGAGAAGTGAAATCATTGACCAGTTCTCCTTTTCTCTGCTTAGCTGGAGCCCAGCAGCTGAGAGCAACTGGTACACACTCACATTCCTCAGTAGAGCGGCTCAACCTGCTTTCATTATTTTATGGTTGGGAAGCTTTTGGCAAACATCCTGTTTAGGATGAAATGGGACTCAGACTGACTCTCAGAGGCTAAATTTACTGCCTAGAAACTTCAAGCAAATGAAAAGAGAAAGCAAAGGAAAGGACACGGCCTATGAGGGCACCATTCACAGAAACAGAATGCCGGAGTCTTCTGGAAGGGAGCACTTTACCTGTACGTAGAAGGTCCTGGAGCTTGTTATTATTTCAAACAGGTTGTCCCTCATTAAGAGATCACTAGACAGAGAAAGAGAAAGAATGTTATGGCGTGCTGACATACACAGAGAGGACTCGCTATGTCCTAAGTTAACACCTCAGTGCCCTCTACCATAAAAAAAGAAGATGGGTGGGGGGTGGTTCCCAGCCATTCTTCCTTCAGCTCCTGCCTTGAAAAACACTCCAGGGGTTTCCTCTAGCTTCATTTCCTAGAGGGTCTCAGGAGGCTTTGCCATCCAGATGGACCCTCCCCAGGCCCGTCTCCCACCAGCAGTTCTAACAAGCTCCTTTCCCTCCAAAACCTCCTGCCTAATATCCAACCCCACCACCACCATCTCCTACAATTTCCTTCCTTCCTTCCTGCCTCCCTCCTTCCCTCTAAGGTGTATGAGGTGCTTTGTGGGAAGCACCATTTCGGGTGCTTTTTTACAGATTATTTCATCTAATCTTCACAACAGCCCCGGGGGGCACTTAAGACTTCCCCCATTTTACAGATAAGGAAACCCAGACCCAGACCCACAGCTTAAATGACTCCTCCAAGTTGCTGGAGATTTGGAACCTAGGTCTGACTCCAGAGTCTCTGCTTTATTTATTTTTTTGAGACAGGGTCTCGCTCTGTTGCCCAGGCTGGAGTACAGTGGTGCAATCATGGCTCACTGGGACTACAGGCACATGCCACCATTCCTGGCTAATTTTTGTATTTGTCATAGAGACAGGGTGTTTCCATGTTGCTCAGGCTGGTCTTGAACTCCTGAGCTCAAGCAATCTGCCTGCCTCAGCTTCCCAAAGTCCTGGGATTACAGGCATGAGCCACTGAACCCAGTGAGCCTATGCTTTTAATTACTCCACTGTCATTGGCCTCTCCTAAGGGAGCCAACTTTCCACTCCCTAAACCGTCTCCTCCACCCACGCAGCAGCCTCATCAACTTCACTCAGTTCCTGCTCCTTGCCTCACTGTGCAGGGCCCAGGAGACAAAGAGCTAAAGAGGAGGAAAGCAAGGGGAGAGGAGATGACTTCAGGGCACTCCTTTAGGGGACACTGCTGGGTGTGGGTTTTGGAAAAGAAATCCTGACTTCTGCAAGGAAGAGGGCAGGGAGTAGATGATGCTCAGTGACAAACCTCAAAGCAGCCCAAGTTATTTCCCAGTGTTAAATGCCTGCCGCGTATGTCCCCAGCCACTGCGGGGAATACATAAGGAGTAGAAGATCTAATTCCTACCCAGTGAAAGAACATAAGGGCCAGGCGCAGTGGCTTACGCCTGTAATCCCAACACTTTGGGAGGCCAAGGCGGGCAAATCACTTGAGTTCTAGGCCAGCCTGGACAACATGGTGAACCTTGTCTCTATAAAAAAAATACAAAACTGAGTCAGGTGTAGTGGCACACATCTATAGTCCCAGCTACTCGGGAGGCTGAGACAGGAGGATCACCTGAGCCTGGGAGGCAGAGGCTGCAGTGAACTGAGATTGCACCACTGCACTCCAGCCTGGGGGACAGAGCAAGACTCTATCTCAACAACAAAAAAAAGAACATAAGGAAGCAAAACTGTACCATCAGATGTTAGATTGTATGTTATATGCCAAGAGTTGGAAAGGACTGATCGCAGGAGGTGGGGTTGGCTTCATGAATGAGAAAGCCTGCAAGAAAATGGCAGGACCTCGGCCAGTGCCACAGGTACCTGGGCAAAGGAATGCATGAGACCAGAGATCCATGAGCAAGAACAACAGGATAGGGGCCAGATAGTCCTGGGGTGAATTCTGACTACATGTAGGGAAGAAATGTTTGAGAATGTGGTAAAAATTTGGGGAGCCTTTGTGACCCCAAGTATAAAACAGAGATAAATAAGAGGACCCCTTTGATCGGGCTGGTCACTACAAAGACCAGTTAGTTATAAGGTACAGAAGGCATCCGGCATAATGTATGTCACAGAATAGTCACTTGAAGTACATTTCACCAACTATGATTACTTTCTGAGTTTCTGAATAAAAAATGCCTCTTTCTGGCTAAAATGTCTTAACCTTTCAAATTCTATTCATGCATAGCCAGCAAAATCACATAAACAACTACTGAGGAGGTGAAAGAAAAGCAGGTGGGAAATCCCCACTCCTTTCACATCTACTTCTCAGGGTGGGAAGGGTGGGACGGGGGGTGAGGGATAAAAGACTATGCATTTGGGCACCATGGACACTGCTTGCAGATGGGTGCACCACAATCTCAGAAATCACCATTGAAGAACTTTTCCATGCAACCAAACACCACCTGTTGCCCCAAAATGATAGAAATTTTTTAAAATATAAAAATATATTTATTTATTTATTTGAGACAGAGTTTCACTCTTGTTGCCCAGGCTGGAGTGCAGTGGTGCGATCTTGGCTCACTGCAACCTCCGCCTCCCGGGTTCAAGCGATTCTCCTGCCTCAGCCTCCTGAGTAGCAGGGATTACAGGCACCCACCACCACACCCGGCTGATTTTTTGTATTTTTAGTAGAGAAGGGGTTTCGCTATGTTGGCCAGGATGATGTGGAACTCCTGGCCTCAGGTGATCCGCCCGCCTCGGCCTCCCAAAGTGCTGGGATTGGATTACAGGTGTGAGCCGCCACGCCCGGCCTAAAAAGATATATATTTTTTCAAAACGGCACCAGGCTACATGGTGCTTTTCAACTCAATTCAATTCACTTGAACAAATATTCACTGATTATCAAAATGTCCTAAATCCCTGGACTGGGTTCCAAGGGAGGCCAAGCAGTCTAACAGGCATGGAAGCTGCGGAGCCCTAAGGACCTTCCTTCCCTGCTAGTCCCTGACTTCTTTAACTCAGTTTAGTGTGACTCTGGCAGAGTTAGAGAGTTAGGGAAAGTTCAAGGCATTCTTAGGATTTAACTGTAAGTTCCTTATGGTTCTCTAAGCTTCCCCCCATGTGCCCAGGGGGTCTCACATCTGCAAGGGCCCTCCAGGGTCAGGTACAATCAAGGATCTCATCATGCCCAATCTTTCCTCTGCCTACTTCTGGAGCCACACTTCTGGAATTTCCATCTACAGCTACTGTCCTGAATTATAAATAGTCACTGGGAACCTCCCCAGTCCTCTGTACTCTGCAACTGCCATTTGCAAGACTCGGGAGAGCGCTTCTGTCTCTGTCTCCTTGGGTCACACAGCATGTTGTTTTCATGCAGGACTGTTTGTGCCTTCATGGGAGAAGAGTCGGCCTGCTGTGAACAGCTTTCCTGATGATATCTGAGGGTTCTGCTTGCACAAGCCATGAGACGGAAGGACACAAACACCCAGTCTCTAAAGACTACAGATTGGTGGCCAGAAAAAGGGTTTTTGGATGCCCCAATACCCTTAGGGTCTCTAAAGTTTAGTTCTATAGGCATCCGTATTTGGTGTTGGACCTAGGAGATCCCCTGCCAGGTCCCAAACTCATCCTATGAAAAGTGGCACTTGGAAGGTAACTATTTCCTAGTGGACACAGGAATCCCTTTAAAATACCTGTTCTTCCTTCCCAGTGGGAGTAACAGAGATGCTATGAATCACCTTGTGTTAATGGGACATCGGGGTCAAAAGGAGGAGAAAAGGAATAAGAAGGTCAGGGAAGAGGCACTAGTACAGTGATCTGACCAGAAGCACTGAGGTGAGTGACCTAGAGGCATGGTCTCTCCTCTGAGCCTGTGTTCTGCTAGGGATTGAGCATCTAATCCTAATACCAGAGAAGCTTCGGAGCCCCACTCTTTGTTTCCATATCCTTTCTTTTTTGCCGACCAGAAACTATTATGTAGGCCTATCTGCTTAGGAGCCAGAGTAAGGTATGGGAAGAGGGCAAGTGTGCCCAGGGGGGTCTCCTCCCTGTGTTAGCTTGAATGCAGTGAGTCAGCCACAAGGTGTTAGGCTCCCATGCCTGGCTCTTGGAAGAAGATGACTCTTGCATGGAGTCTCTGAAGGGTAGTAAAGGGAGATTTAAGAGGACAAATGGAGGTTTGGATCAGAAGAGAAAAAGCAGACACAATTACCCAGACTTGACCAGACATTCATGGGTCTTGAGAACATCCTTAAGAAATATAGTGCGCAGTGGTTCTCGGTCCTGGTGGAAAGAACAGAAAGACAGGTAAGTGAGGCTGTCTGTGTCATATCACTACCCAGACCAGCTGACTAATACCCCTTTCTCAGAGATGGTTGGCTAAAATCAGGTTGACAAATAACCTGGTCTCAAAATAATCAGCAAGAGAAAAAAAAATCTGGCTGGGCAGAGTGACTCATGCGTGCAATACCAGGACTTTGGAAGGCCAAGCTGGAGGACTGCTTGAGGCCAGGAGTTCAAGACCAGCCTGGGCAACAGAGTGAAATCCTGTCTCTACAAAAAATCCACCACTGTGCTCCAGCCTGGGTGACAGGTGACAGAGAAAGACCCTGTCTCCAAAAACAAGAAAAAAGACAAAAAAATCTAAGAAGAAGATACTGTGTAGCTGTGACTCTGACCACACAGCAGCTCACTGCAGAGAGGACACTTTATTGTCACTGTAAAGATGTGTGCACAGAATGGATGGAGATAAGACAGAGGCAGCTTTGAAGTCTTCGTGTGCTCACATCTCCACTCATGCACGCTCTCCTGTGGGTGTGCATCTGTGCACCTCTTAGTTTCCATGACCTCTCAGAAGGGCAGCAAAGCTACTACAAACCTGCTCACACTTGAAGTAGCAGATGGTAAAGTCATCAAGTGCAAAGAAGCGACGTTTCCAGCTCTTCCGCTGTAATAAAAAAATAAAAGGCAGAACATTAGCTAGAGGTGATCAGCATTGTGCAGGGTGTACTCATGCTAAGTTCCCAGGGACCCAGCCCCATGGAAGTCCGGCTCCCACATTCAGCAGGGGCAAGGGCTTCTTCATATCAGGGGCAACACCTCTGACAGGTGGGGGCCAACGGTCAGTCCCAAAATCTCACCCTTGAAGGTGGAGGCTCCATGGAGGACTGAGGCACCTCCTGTCAATCCCCTCTCACCTCTGCTATGTCGACAGCCACTGGCTCTGAGGAGTCACCAGAACCCCAATTCAGCCTCTGTGCTGACACTCACCACATTCCCTTGCTTCACGCAGTAACCACTCTTAATGAGGGGAGGCCCGGTGGAAGCACGGCAGCCTGACGTGGGGATGTAACTCTGAGACCTTCGAAGGATGGTGTGGGACCCAGGCTCACTCCCTTCCTGCCCATCCCCACCGTTCTGCAAGGAAACAGTGTCAGGATCAGCGCCTCCCTCCCTCTATGCAGCCACAGCCCCACCTACCTCCCTCTGCCTGAATCTCTGGCCTCTTTGCCCTAAGTCAAAAAGAAATAAATGGTGGGCACAGTGGCTCACGCCTGTAATCCCAACACTTTGGGAGGCCAAGGCAGGAGGATCGCTTGAGCCCAGGAATTCTAGACCAGACTGGGCAACAGGGTGAGACCCAGTCTTTACAAAAAAATTAAAAATTGTTTAAAAATTTTTGTTTAATTTTGATTTTAAAATTTAAAAATTAAAAAAAAGAATTACCCAGGCATGTAGTCCCAGCTACTCAGGAAGCAGAGGTGGGAGGATGGCTTGGGCCCAGGAGTCTGACGCTGAAGTGAGCCACGATTGCACCACTGCACTTCAGTCTGGGCAACAGAGTGAGACCCTGTCTCTAAAAAAATTAAATAACAACATGGCAAAACACCATCTCCAACAAAAAATACAAAAAAATTAGCCAGGTGTGGTGGCATATGCCTGTGGTCCCAGATGAGGTGGGAGGATCACTTGAGGCTGGGAAGGCCGACGTAGGAGGAGTGCATGAGCCTAGGAGGCGGAGGCTGCAGTGAGCCATTATTATGTGTATCTGCACTTCAGGCTGGGTGACAGAGGGACACCCCAGCTCAAAAAAAAAAAAAAAAAAAAAAACAAATAAATATAAATAATTAAAACAGGAAAATAAACCTTTCCTTTGCTCTGTCATGCACTCTACGAGGTACTTTCACAGAACCAGCATCAGGGAGGTTGGGCCGACCCAGCAGAAAGGGAAGGATAGAGAATGTGAACCAAGAGGGACACCAGGCTGGTTTCCAGCCTTGTTTGCCTTCCTCTGTCCCATTTCCTATGGGTTTAACAAACCCTCATCTTCTGTGTCTCCTGTGTCCAGCACAGAACTGCACAGGCCACACAGCTTCAAGATGCAGTGGCCTCCACTTCCGCACTGCCGTCAGTAACACCCACGAATGGGGATGTAACGTGCCCTGTACTTTCCTGATGGCTCCACTGGCACCAGCTGCCCCCCACCCCCACCCTCCTTTTCCCTAGTACAGTGCTCCGAGCACATCGTGGGCACACCATGGACACATCTATACCCCCACTCCCCCCGCAGCCTCAGTCAGGCCCCTCACCTGGCTGATGGGTGTGTGGACCACCACCCCTCCAATGATCTCCGTCTTGTAGGCCACCTGTGGCTTCTTCTCCAGGGCTGGAGGAGCTGCTAAGCTCTTGAGAACTTCAGTGGTCATGGGTAGGCCCCCACCTTTGGGTACCTGGGGAGAGCGGCAGCAACAGTCAATGGGGAACAGAACGTTTAGGAAACATGGGGAGCCCAAAACAGAATGGGGGTGCCATGAGAAAAGCTAATGTGCCAAATTACAGTCAGACTTGCGTGTCCTCCCCAGGCCTTCCACAGTCCAAATCTGAATATGAGCATCTCAGCCAGCAACACCCTCCCCCTACACAGATACGAACTGACTCCAGGTATTTCTTGAGCACCTACTTATGAGCCAGCCCTTCCCTGGCTAGAAACCAAAGATAAAGTGTCAAGCGAAACACACATGGGTCCCCACCTTCACGGCACTTACATGCTAGTAGGGGGAATGACAAAAAAATATGTAAAACAAACAGAGTAATTACAAATGGTGGTGAGTGGCACAAAGAAGATCAAGGGAGCCGAGGCAGCGCACAGCAGGGGACCTGCTGGAAACAGAGTGGGCAGGGAGGTCTCCAGAGGAGAAGGCAGGGAGACACTCAAACGGCAACCTGGAGGGTAAGCAGGAGACGGGGGCCAGGTCGGGGGCCTCACACCTGTAACCCCAGCACTTTGGGAGGCCAAGGCAGGAGGGTCACTTGAGCCCAGGAGTTCAAGACCAGCCTGGGGAACATAGTGAGATCCCGTCTCTACTAAAAATGAAAAAAAAAATTAGCCAGGTGTGGTAGCACACAGCTGCACAACAGGCCAAGGTAGGAGAATCTCTTGAGCCCAGGAGTCGGAGGCCAAAGTGAGCTATAATCACACCACTGTACTCCAGGCTAGGCGACAGAGACCCTGTCTTGAAAAAAATAAAAAATAAAAAACTAAATAAAAGGAACCAGGAACATGAAGCTGGGAGAAGGCATTCTGGGCAGATGGAACAGGTAAAAATGCAGGCCTTTGTAGAGACAGAACAAGGGGTCCATGAAGTCTAGAGCCAGAAGACGTGTGGTATAACCCTTCATCTCTCACGAACCACCTGAGCAACCTTTGGCAACCATCAAACCTCTCTAGGCCTAAACCGTCTCGTGCATAAAATGAAAAGAGGAATAATATTTATCATAACCATTGTTGTGGTTATCCAGTGATAGAGTATATTAAATGCTTTAGAAACACAACTAAAAAGAAAAACATATTACAAAATATTTTAATTATGGCTTCCCAGGTGGTACTAATAATTATACACAGAGCCCTTTTGGAAGAATGAGCTATCTTTGCTCTTCTTTGACAGAGATATGGTACCATAGCTGATCAAATCATGATAAAATTTTTATTGTTAGTTGGAAATCACAGGCCAGAGGTTGCAAATTGGTGGCCCACCCACTGACTTTGCCCAAACAATGTTTTGTTAGTCACATGCAGTGTTTTTTAAAATCTGCGTCTAAGTTTTGGGATATTTCACAGAAAAATCCAGATTTTCAGCTATGCAGCAGTTCCCTTTTAGATAGAAAATACATTCTGTGTTTGCACAGTCCCTACCATTCTCCCCAGCAGAACGGGAGAGGCCAAGGGTCAAATGTCACTTATCCTCATTCCTGTTGCCATGTTGCTTCCTCCTTGCCCACTTCACTCATTTATACTAGAGTCTGCAAACGCTGAGGAAATCTTTCATTTTGTTAGAAAGAAAAACAAAAAGAGGTCCAGAACAGTTGAGTCATTTACCCAAATCCAGGATTAACAGCTGAATGTCAGCCAGGTGCAGTGGCTCATGCCTATAATCCCAGCACTTTGGGAGGCCGAGGCGGGTAGATCACCTGAGGTTGGGAGTTCGAGACTAGCCTGACCAACATAGTGAAATTCCGTCTCTACTAAAAATACAAAAATTAGCTGGGCGTAGTGGTGGGCGCCTGTAACCCCAGCTACTCAGGAGGCTGAGGCAGGAGAATCGTTTCAACCCAGGAGGCAGAGGTTGCAGTGAGCCAAGATCACGCCATTGCACTCCAGCCTGGGCTACAGAGTGAGACGCCATTTCAAAACAAAAACAAAAAAACAGCTGAATGTCTACTAAACTCTGACTTCCCACCAGTGCCCCAGCATCACAATGCCCCACCTTCAGGAGAATGCAACACCCTACGTCTATCTGCTGGGATGTCACCGGGACTTCGAGAGAAAAACTAAGGTCCTCTCCCACTTCTACAGCTTTCAGAGTCAGAAAGACCTAAAGATCCAGACCCTTTCAAGAGCTCAGAGCTATATGAGAGCCCTGTCATTTGGTGTCTGTTCAAAACAATCAGAGAACCCTGATTATGCTGGGCCCTCACAAAGATGATGAGACCTTCTCTTCCTGGACTGCACACTCAGTTTACATAGACAAGGATGTCCTCTGCCCCCTCCCTACCTCTCCAAATCAGGCCAGAAATTCCGCCTTCTATTTTCCTTCTGGCTGAGAGATACCAGCAGTTACAGTTTCTTTGGGCCTCCATTCAGTGCCAGGCAAGGCACTGATAAGCTCTTTGCTGCATTATCACTAATCTTATCAACCAGGCATGATTTTCTCCACTTTATAGATTAGGTCAACTCAAGCTCATTAAAATTAAGTGATTTGGCTCTAGGACTGCCTGACTCCTTGTTGCTACATGTCACGACCTACCTAAGCTACTCTTTCTCACTTTCTGTGAGTTCTGTTATTATGTAACCACATTTTTAGGGATGTTGATTTTTAGTTGATATTTAGTGATTAAAATCACTATGGAACTGCAGAAATTTCCCCTAAATGACCCAGATGAATTCCTGAAACCCAGCAAAGAAGGAGGGAAGTAACTTATTTTTTTTCTTTTTGAGATGGAGTCTTGCTCTGTCACCCAGGCTGGAGTGCAGTGGCATGATCTCGGTTCACTGCAACCTCTGCCTCCTGGGTTCAAGTGATTCTCCTGCCTCAGCCTCCCAAGTAGCTGGATTACAGGTGCATGCCAACATGCCCGGCTAGTTTTTATATTTTTAGTAGAGATGGGGTTTCACCATGTTAGCCAGGCTGGTCTCGAAATCCTGACCTCGTGATCTGCATGCCTCAGCCTCCCAAAGTGCTGGGATTACAGGCATGAGCCACCGCGCCTGGCCAGAAAGTAACTTTTTAGAGTTCCCAGTGGCCAGAAAAGGAGGCACAGAAGCTTGGCTGCTGTGTTTCCTCTCAAAATCCCGAAGAACACTGTTTGTCAGTGTTTATGCTCCGGTGTCATGTACTGCTTCAGATCAACATGCAGAGCCTTTCCAAAGCTGCTTACACTACCTGAGACTTGTTTAAGAGATGAGGTTTCATTCTGTTGCCTAGGCTGAAGTACAGTGGTGTGATCATAACTCCCTGCAGCCTCAAACTTCTGGCCTTAAGTGATCCTCCTGCCTCAGCCTCCTGAGTAGCTGGGAAGACAGGTGTAAGCCACCAGGCCTCGCTAATTTTTTTATTTTTTATTTTTTTGGGGGTGGAGTTTCACTCTTGTCGCCCAGGCTGAAATGCAATGGCACGATCTCGGCTCACTGCAACCTCCGCCTCCCAGGTTCAAGTGATTCTCCTGCCTCAGCCTCCTGAGTAGCTGGGACTACAGGCGTGTGCCACCACGCCCGGCTAATTTTGCATTTTTAGTAGAGACGGGGTTTCACCATGTTGGCCAGGCTGGTCTCGAATTCCTGACCTCAGGTGATCCACCCACCTCAGCCTCCCGAAGTGCTGGAATTACAAGTGTGAGCCACTGCACCCAGCCATCCATCCTCTCTCATTTCATCACTCTGTCTTTTCACGGGTTTACCAAGGTTTATCAGAATAAGAAGCTAATCAGCAAAACTGCTTATAGGAGACTCAATTACACTCAGGTTGGGTCTAGCAACACGAATACTATATACGTGTACAAATTTCTTCTATACAGTTATTCACAGGAACCCTGAGAAATCTGGGAGGATAATTCGCCGCCACACATAATAATCACTATTGGAAGCCCCTCAAACGTAAGCATTTCTGACTGTATGATACAGAAACAAACTTTTCAGCATACAAGCCATGATCTATATAAGCCAGGAGTCTGCCTGTCTTATTGATTAAAAGTCTAGTTTTTTCCAAAACATATAGTTTTCCCTCTCCATCCTTCCTACCCTTCTTCCTTTCTTTTTCTATATTTCTAAGGAAAAAGAAAGGAATTCTTCATTAGCCAACTCAAGGAAAAAGAGCACACTCATTGGACAGTCCATGAACTAGCTCTGTGAGATGCTTTTAAATAGAAGGCTTTTCCAGGACAGGGAGGCGGATGGCTTGGACTGACCCTGCAGGCAGCTTCTGAAAGTAAGAAGAGTATCCCCCAAGCTGGGAAAAAGTTCTGACTTCCCTCCCCATATGCTTTTCCCCTTACTTGACTTTTCACAGTCAGCAATCCATTTTCCAATCCTACCACATTCTGAATCAGCATCCCAGAATCACCCGAAACATGAAGGATCGGGAGCCCTCCCAGGAAGCACAAAGGGGACACTCCATGAACTTCCCCTTGAACTTGATTCAAACTCAGACTCTCAGTTCAACTTGTGTTTGGTCAGCCAAGGAACAAGAAGAGGTGGGAGAGAACTGGGTACAGACTGGGCTCCTGGGAAAGTCCCCGCTGCCATCTCAGTTTTCCCCAACCCCAACAAGGCCATAGCCTGGCAAGAGGCACTTTTACTACCCCCAGAAAACAGAAGAACCCAAACTTACGGTGATCTTGCTGGCTTGGTTCAGGGCTTCAACCCAGTCCTTCATATCTTTCTGGTCATTGGCTTGAAGGAAATATCTCTGAGACAGGGCGTTGATAACTACCAAAGTCACGGAAAAGAAGGGAAGACATTCCCAGGTCAGAATACAAGCAACACAACAAGTCTCCACAAAGCTAAGGTGTTTGAGGGAGTGAGATGAGTGAACCCCACAAAGCAGAACAAGAAATCTCCCATGATGCTAAGTCATTTGCCTGGATATTTAGGAAGCCCCAGGCCACACCTGCTCACTCCCTTTCCCACCTTTAAAAACATCCCATTGGCCACAGGAACAACACCTGACCATGTCAACAGCAGCCTCAGTGTGCTGTTCTGCAGTGATGAGGCTGCTGGTATGCCGTCAACAAGACACAACTGTGAACCGCATTCTGGCGGTGCTAATACATTTACTGTTATCATGGTATATACAGAATTTTGGACCCATGCTTCGTCTCCTCTGGCACAACTGGTCTGGACTGCGAGAGTTGTCTGTGGTTGGGAAATAGAAAAAGCTTTCCTGAGATCAAATCTGTGGCCTTGGCCTCTCTCTCAACCTGTTCTTTCCTCTGAGCATTCCATTAGGTCAACAATTTAATTCCAGGTTCACTATTATTACATATATATATTTTCAGATCTGATAACTACAAAACGTGAGAGTCATTTCTGAGCTTAGCTATGAAATTTGCAAGAAATAGAATGAGCGTACCAAAGAAGTCTGAACGAATCTGAAGTGGGGAGACAGAATCGCTCAGGGGAATACTTTATTCTCTTAGCATAAGCTTGAACTGTAGGAGGTGAGTCTCATGGGGTAGATGCAGAATTCATCCGTTCATTCATTCATTTGACAAATATTTACTGAGCACCTACTATGCGCTAGGAAACATCTTTAAGTGCTGAGGATACCACGGTGACAAGGCAGAGGAATACCCCTGCCTTTGTGAAACTTGCATTCAGAACCATCCAGATAGGCAACAGAAACTATTTGTTAGCATTTGCTCATAGCACTTAGCACAGTTGTGAGAACATAGTAGGAGCCAAGTAACTATTTGATGATGGATTCACTGAATTCACTGACTGCTTCCTGACTTGAGGCACCCATGCACAGTGACTCTGCTTCCTACACCATCCCCCGACATGTCACTCTTTGGGCAACTAAGACCCTCAACAGAATTCTCCTTCCTTTGTCTTATCCCCTTCCTGGCACTGCCATCTGCCTCTCCTCTGAGTCCTCCATCTTTTCTGAGCACACCATTTCTCAGCTCTAAAATAAGGGTTCACAGAAACTTCTAGTGGACATTTTGCACCTGCCTTGTGGCATCAAGAAAACTGAAATGCACATGGACAATTATTAAAAGAAAAAAAATGTTTGAGATGATGGACATTGATACAGTTTGGATCTCTGTCCCCACCCAAATCTGTGTCCCACCCAAATCTCATGTTCAATTGTAATCCTCGATGCTGGAGGTGGGGCCTGGTGGGACGTGATTGGATCATGATGGGTCATGGGGGTGGTTTCTCATGGTTTAACACCATCTCCTGTGCTGTCGTGTCATAATAATGAGGTCTTGTGAAATTTGGTTATTTAAATGTGCGTAGCACCTCCTCACTCTCTTTCTTGCTTCTCCTCTGGCCCTATAGAGCCTGCAGAACACTGAGCCAATTAAACCTGTTGTAGGTTTTTGTTTTTTTTTTTTTTGAGGTGGAGTAGAGTGCAATGGCGTGAAATCAGCTCACTGCAACCTCCAGCTCCAGGGTTCAAGAGATTCTCCTGCCTTAGCCTCCCGAGTAGCTGGAATTACAGGCACCCGCCACCATGCCCAGCTAATTTTTTTGTATTTTTAGTACAGACAGGGTTTCACTATGTTAGCCAGGCTGGTCTCAAACTCCTGATCTCACGTGATCTGCCTGCCTCGGCCTCCCAACATGCTGGGATTATAGGTGTGAGCCACCAGGCCCAGCCAAACCGCTTCTCTTTTTAAATTACCCAGTCTCAGGTATTTCTTTATAGCAGTTCAAGAACAGACTAATACAGATATGCTAATTACTCTATACATTATGTACCCCATGAATATATACAATTATTATTTGTCAATTTAAAAATAAAACTAAAACCAAAAAAAAGAAAGAAAACAGAAATGTTACTAGTCCCTGAACCTCTGCCCTTATGTTATTAACAACCTTTGCAGCAAGACCAGGGAAAACAGTATCACTTGACATCCAGGACCGTCACTGTGATTTAAGTCACTCATACGCACAGGGTATAGTCACATGTGATCACAGGACTGTCTCCATGCAAAAGAGGAAGTTGCCATATCAATATTAAATGAGTCCCTCCCCTGGCTCAGTACTTACCAAAGCAAAATGGAGTTTTTGGTTTCTGTTTTGGGGTAGCTATGCTCACCTAAATCAAATAAGAAATAAAAGAAACATGAATATGTGTCTTACAATGTTGAAGATTTCTTATTGTGAAATTTCTCATACATAAAGAGTATATTAAACACATGTCTACATTTTTTTAAAATAATAATTAAATGAAAACCCTGTACTCATCATCCGGATTAAGAAACAAGCATTATCAGTCCTATTTCTTAGAAGCCCTGTGTGCCCCTCCCTGACAGAATCCCCACCATCAGAGATAACCATTATCTTGAGGTCTGTTCATCTTTACAAAAAGACTTTTGTTTATTATTTATGTATTTATTTAGAGATAGGGTCTCGCTCTGTCATCCAGGCTGGAGTACAGGGGTGCAATCATAGCTCACCGCAGCCTCCAACTCCTGGGCTCAAGTGATCCTCCAGCCTCCACCTCCTGGCTAATTTTTTTTAAATGCCCCTATGCCTGGCTAATTTTTTTTAAAAAAGAAAAATATTTGCAGAAACAGGGTCTTGCTATGTTGCCCAGGCTGGTCTCAAACTCCTGGGCTCAAGCAATCCTCCCGCCTCAGCCTCCCAAAGTGTTAGGATTACAGGCATGAGCCACTGCGCCCAGCTCAAAAAGACTTTTAAAAGCCACTAAGTCCTGACGAAAACCTATCCTGGCCTCATTCACACTGGCAAGACTCCCCTCCTCCCCTCCTCTTTCAATCGCCAACCCTCTCCCTAAATCCTTCTCAAAGCTGAAGGCAATATTGCTACAAATGCATGGATTCCAATCAGAACGCTCAAGAGAGATGAAGCAGCAGACTGCTCGCTGCGCTCAGACACATGGAACAATTGCCTTTACATCTGCCCTGATGGCCTAACCATGAAAATAAGCACCTTCCAGGTGCCCAGAGAGGGGCTGATGGAATTGAAGAACATGCCTATACATCTCAGGGAAGGGAAAGAAACAGAGGAAGTATTTCTATACCTCCTGTTGCTGTATTCCATCTTGTTCTGGCAATCCTACCCCTGGCATGTACACTCCTGAGTATCTGCATATGTGAACTCACATCATTCAGGCTCAAACAAAAGAAAAAAGAAAGCAACTCATATTCCACCACACGCCCACAAAGATTAGGGACAATCCTTGATGGAGGCTGAGCCTCCCTGGAGCGAGCCTCCACCACTGGGCCTCTAAAGAGACAGTCACCTTCCCATGGGTCCTAGGCCGGGGACTATTCACATGATGTCACAGTCCTCCCCTGGATACTATTCTCTCCATCCCTCTCCAGCCAAGGGTATTCTTCGACATGTCCTCACCTAGGAGATCCAGGAGTGGTGCCCACTTTATTTTATTTGTTTGTGGGTGTTTTTTGGATTTTCTTTCTTTGAGACAGGAGGCTGGAGGATCACTTGAGCCCAGAATGAGACCCTATCTCATTCTGTCACCCAGGCTGGAGTACAGTGGCGCAATCACAGCTCACTGCAGCCTCGACTTCTCAGACTGAAGTGATCCTTCCACCTCACCCTTCTGAGTAGCTAGAGTATAGGTGTGTGCCACCACACCCAGCTAATTTTTCTATTTTTTTTAGAGATGGGGTCCGCTATGTTGTCAAGGCTGGTCTCAACCTCCTGGCCTCAAGTGATCCTCCTGCCTCAGCCTCACAAAGTGTTGGGATTATAGGCATAAGCCACCGCAACCAGCTGGCTCCTACTTTAATGGGCAGCGTATCAGAAGCCAGGTGCTAAAGAAAAAGTCCTGAAGTGAAATTAAAGTCCCTTCCTGGCTGACAGCGGTTAGGGTCTAACAATGACTGACTCACCAGTCTGTCTAGGTTCTTACTCTTGGCTCTAAGTTCTTGCTATACACCTGCCCAGATTCCTTAACCAAAATTAATATTGCCCCAAATAAATGGGAACTGAGGTGGCACCTTATAAAAGATCAAAAGAAGGTCAGGCAGTCAGAGACAGAGAGTCTCAAATGACAGGTGTCCCAACTGAATGACCTCCATTTCCTGTTCTATCAAATAAGCGATCATAATATCATGTTCTCATAGGGTTATCATGAGGGTTAAACATGATAGTGCAGGTAAGACAGTCATTCCTCCACACAGAATCTGCTCAACCCAGGAGGGATTATTTACAGCTTTTGATACCTCATTTCCTTTAAAGCCTCACTCCACACATCAACACAGGCAGTGTCCCGCCTGGAACTACGGGCAAAACGCTGAGGGTCCATGAGTTTCTCTGGGCCTGCAAAACTGTATGAAACCCGAAAAAATTGCCTGGCCTCCTACATACAAAGTGAAGATGCTGTATCTAGTGTTAACAAATATTTAATTAAATGCCTACATAACATTATATCAACCTCCCTGACAAGTATTTAAATGCATACAAGATGTTACATCAAGTAAACGTCATAAATTTTTCAATGAAACATTAAAAAATTTTTCATTTGAAAATAATTGGTACTGGGCCAGGCACAGGCTCACGCCTGTAATCTCAGCACTTTGGGAGGCCACAGCAGGTGGATCACTTGAGGTAAGGAGTTTGAGACCAGCCTGATTAACATGGTGAAACCCTGTCTCTACTAAAAATACAAAATTAGCCAGGTGTGGTGGTACATGCCTGTAATCCCAGCTACTTGGGAGGCTGAGGCAGGAGAATCGCTTGAACCCGGGAGGTGGAGGTTGCAGTGAGCCGAGATCCTGCCATTGCACTCCAGCCTTGGCAACAGAGCGAGACTCTGTCTTTAAAAAAAAAAAAAGATACCTTAGATTTTCTTAGCTCACAAGAATCCTTTTGTGTGTGTGCAAGATGATTGCCCAGAAATTAGAGCCAGTTACAAACTGGATGAGTTACTCAGAGCCAAATCATTCCAAAAGTAAAATGATTAAAATCCTTTCAAATATTTATATATATATATATATATATATAAAATAGACAATTATATTTAATAAGGGATGTACATTTTGAGATGTGAAGTGGAAGTCATACAGCCTAAGAAAGACCTAAAAAAATGAAGATTTGAGCAAAGGTAAACCCACTTATCCCAAGTTCGGACACAGAGGATCCAAATTCAGTTGTGTGTCAACTCACAGATGAGAGGACGCTGGTGGCTCCATAACACAACAGTCCAGGCCCCTAGGCATCTTGCTTCCTGGGTTTCTGCACCCCACCCCCTCCACCCATTCCATCTGGACCACGGCATAGGCTTCTGTCCTGCTTACAACTGAGTGTTGATCTGTCAGTCACTCAGTTTCTTGCTTTGGCCCTCAGCGTCCATATTCCCGCAGTCCTCTAGTCCGTAACTCCTGGTTGTTCTGCCCCTGATCTCTGCATAATCCTGACCACAGCAGAACTGTGTTTGGCCATCCCAGCCCTCAGAACCCACCTATCTCATGCCTCCCCTTCTACTTCCAGTGTTATTTATTTATCTATTTATTTGAGACAGAGTCTTGCTCTGTCACCCAGGCTGGAGTGCAATGGCGCAATCTCGCCTCACTACAACCTCTGACCCCCAGATTCAAGTGATTCTCCTGCCTCAGCCTCCCAAGTAGCTGGGATTACAGGCACGCACCACCACACCTGACTAATTTTTTATATTTTTAGTAGAGATGGGGTTTCGCCATGTTGGCCAGGCTGGTCTGGAACTCCTGACCTTAGGTGATCCACCCACCTCGGTCTCCCAAAGTGCTGGGATTATAGGCGTGAGCCACCACACCTGGCCTTTTCTTTTTTTTTTTTTTTTTTAAGAGACAGGGTCTTACTCTGTCTCAGGCTGGAGTGCGGAGGCACAATCATGGCTTACTCAGCCTCAAACTCCTGGGCTTCAGCGATCCTCCCAACTCAGCCTCCCAAGTAGCTGGGACTACAGGCACTCGCCACCATGCTCAGCTAAATTTTATTTTTTTAATTTTTTTTGTAGAGACAGGGTCTCGCTATGTTACCGAAACTGGTCTTGAACTCCTGGCCTCAAGTGATCCTCCCATCTCGGACTCCCAAAGTGCTGGGATGACAGGCGTGAGCCACTGTGCCCAGCCTACTTCCAGCTTTAGAATGACATTGAAAAGCTGGGCACTCCAAGACCCTTTCTGGCTTATAAGGAGAACTGCCTTTTCTCTGAAAAACTCCTATCTGTCACTGACTAGAGAGAGCACCACAGGCGGACAGTTTTCATTCTGTTTGGATAACAAATGCTCGTTTTGACCACAACTGATTAGCCAGCCTGTGCTATGAGAATGCTACCCATGTGCTTATTATGGGAACTGGAGCCTTCAAAGAGACGGTCTGGCTTTGTGTTTGTTTGCTTTCCTCTGTTTATCCAGTTTTGGTCAGGAGGCATGTGAGAGTGCATGCGTGAGTGCATGCATGTACAACCATCATTGGCCTCATGCCTAATGGCTTACCACGGAAGGGCGATTCGGCAAACCAATTCATTGCTGAATTAACAGGATCGGTTCTGGTTCTGCCCTGATTGGCTCACTGCAAGGGTAAGACCCTCAATGTCTCTGATCAGCTTTACAATAGGTGAAGCCAGAGTAAAAACACTATTCTCCTTTGCCACAGAGTGGCAAAAGAGGACAATGAAATGATTTCTACTTGTTGCTGAGTCCCACGGAAAGGAAGGCCAAGATGGGGCCGGGTGCAGTGGCTCCCACCTATAATCCCAGCACTTTGGGAGGCCAAGGCAGGCGGATCACCTGAGGTCAGGAATTCGAGACCAGCCTGGTCAACATGGTGAAACCCCGTCTCTACTAAAAATACAAAAATTAGCCAGGCATGGTGGTGCACACCTGTAATCCCAGCTACTCGGGAGGCTGAGGCAGGACAATCGCTTGAACCCAGGAGGCAGAGGTTGCAGTGAGGCGAGATTGCACCATTGCACTCCAGCCTGGGTGAGAGAGCGAGACTTTGTCTCAAATTAAAAAAAAAAAAAAGAAAGAAAAAGAAAAGAAAAGAAAGGCCAAGGAGGAAATCTAACTTATCATGGAGACGTGGTGGCTTCGCCTCCTCTCATGAAGAGGCGTGGCTGCAGGCGGGTGAGGTCACCCGACCGTCTGACTCCAGTGAGGCCACCAAGGTGCAGCCATCCACACAGCCGAGGTGGCCACAGCTGA
Organism: Nomascus leucogenys; assembly: GCF_006542625.1. Lineage (NCBI taxonomy): Eukaryota > Metazoa > Chordata > Mammalia > Primates > Hylobatidae > Nomascus > Nomascus leucogenys. The sequence goes on along the minus strand of NC_044388.1, from coordinate 43,798,497 downwards.
GGCACTACCCAGCAGTGGTTGACTGGTGGGTCCTGCGAACACCCCAGCAGCGAGCAGAGGTCAGGGATGTGAGCAGGGAGTGGGCACAGGTCCCCCGTAGAGTGACGCAGACAGGGCTGCTCCACAGCTCAACAGACTCTCAGGAACTTGCGCTTATCAGATCAAACACAGACCACAGGAGCTGCAAGCTCGTCAGCGGCCAGGCACGGCTAGGGCCAGCCCCACCCTGTCTGCCCATGGCCGGAAGAGGAGCTGGGGCCCCTCTGGCAGAAGCAGTGGCAGCAAAACAAGGTCTCCTAGCTCTGCTGCGGCCTCTGCCCTGGTATCTGAGGGTGACCTTGCCCCACAAGGTGGCATCAGGATCCGGGGAATAGCAGCCACCTACACGGGATGGGGATCTCTGGACCAGCTTCAGGAGGTCAATGGGCTTCCTGAAATTATAGGCAAAAGCAGGGTGCGTCTGTACACCTATACATTTACCTGGAGAAGGCGTCCATGCATTTCATCAGTCTCAAAAAAGGATTCATGACTCCCCACGAGTTCTTTCTGAGAGGTGGCTGAAAGTAAGGCCCTGACAACTGGGACACAGCTGGGGGTGGGACAGTGGGGTTGGCTGTGCAGTCGGTGGGTGGAGGCAGGGGTCAAAGTGCAGCTTTAATTATTTTCTAGTTTGCTAAGAACTGGTTCTGTTGCCATCGATGCTCTGGATGACATCCGATCATCACTTTCACCTCTGCGTCTCCGAAAGGCCAGGGCCACACGCCCGTCCTCATCTTCCCGACACGAGCCCTCAGCAGATAGCAGAGAAACACACACTCTGAACAACCAGCCCACACGCAGCCCTCTGGCCAGGCCACCTGACACGGTGGCAAGCGCTTTCCTCCAAGAGGGAATACCTAAGAGTTAACAAATAATGACCTGGAATGCTGAGCTGGAGTCCAGCGCCTCCGAGGCTAAATGTCATTCTGGGAAAACCCCCTGCTTTCTGGCAGGGGGTCAGGCAGGAGTTAAAGGCTCTGAGCTCTGTGTAACCCGACCCAGTGGCAGCTGTGGGTTTTGCAAAATGCCCACCCAGCCCTGCCTTTCTCGGGAAGGGACTAAACAGCAGGTCACCCTTTCTAAATGAGGCAGCCTCCAAGGCTGAGAACTCTAAAACCCTCATCTGAGCTGCATTTATAAATCATGATTCAGCAGGAGACTGAATTCATTCTTCCCCAACCAAAAAAAAAAAAAAAAAAAAGTCTTCCCAAACCCTCTCACACAGGAGAGGGTTTCAGTTTTCCTTTATTACTGTGAGGTTCTCTGCTCCCCTGCTCTCAATTCTCCATCTCCGACCCTCCTGGAGAAATGACCTCAGGAGCTCTCAGCAAGATGAGGACAAGCCAGAGAGGGCGGGCAGGCCTGGGCCTCTGGCTGCTATGGCCTGGGGAGGCGGCCACATTTCTCACCACAAGGCATGCACAAATTGCCGGCAGCTGTGCTAGCAAGGCTGGACTTGAAAAGGCCCTTCCCCCTTCCCTGAGGTCATTCTCTCCCTCTTTAATCCGCCCTGACGCTGCCCTGCATCTTGTGCCTTTGTACTGGGCTGTGTCTGCCAGACTCTGCCTGCACATCACAGGCACAGGGGCGGGCTGCCCCTCCAGCCAAGGGTGGCCTCTCCTCCAGAGCCCCCCAGTCCCCTTCAGGTTCATCTCCTGACCAGCCAGGGTGCAAGGCTCCCAAAGCTTGTTAGAAGATGGAGCCGGTAGACCCCTGGCTCAGGGGCCCCCAGGCCTCCAGCCCCTGAGGATGAAAGGGGATGTGCAGGGCAGAAGAGGCTCCCAAGAGGCCTGCAGTGAGGGTGTGTGGAGAGCAGAGGACTTCCGAAACCTCAGTGCTGGCGGGGTGCCACCTGGCTCTCCTCACTGTACAAAGAGTTCCTCTTTCTGGGGAGGCTCTAAATCTCCCGGCCTTTTTATCACCGCTGCATCACGGGTCAGCAGTGGTGCCTGCTCCAGGGAGGGGCGGCTAATAGAAGCTGAATTCAGCAGTTACATGTGGGCACCGTTAACCAGTCCCCACCCCAGCTCTCAGCACAAGAGAGGGCCTGCTCTGGCCCCTTCTGTACAAACTGGACTGGGGGTGGCCTGGTAGCCACCTGCCCCAACCCCCAGCAGTTATCTGGCTGCTGAATGTCTTCTTGGTAATCTGAGTGGCTTCTCAGGGCCTTCTTAGCCTTCCCTCCACAGTAATCCTGCCCAGGTGAATGGTAAAAAATTCAGTGAAGCCCTAATATTTTTTGTTTGACTGTATCCTTTGAGAGAATCCTTCACAGTTGCTGGATTTTTGGTGATTGTTTTCGTGTTCCCTTTCATCCCAATTACAAAAAAAGGTCATGGGTCATGTCCTACCCCAACCCCAGCTCCCCACCACATAACACCTCCTGTGCAGGAGCTGGGAGCATTATGGATCGATGTGTTCAAGGAGTAAGAGGCTGTAGGTCCACCCTCCAACAACTTGCTAACCACATACCTCTACAGCCACCCATTAGCAGCTAAGCTTCCACAGGCAGTGTGTGGGTTCAGGGGAGCATTTCAACACCATGCAACGTCACCAAATACTAATGCCCAAAGGACTGGACACTTCCCCTTGCTTAGAAACCAGATCGACTTACGGAGCATGAATTCCCAGAGTTCCAGGTCAACATTACCTTCGAGATGTAGGTCAGCTGCAAAGCTCCAACAGCTCCTGCCCCCACTGCCAGATTCTGAAAGACACATAGTTTCCATTTTAAGAAGGCTGTGGAAACAGCACCAAGAGACAGAAGGCCAAGATTCTAGCTCCGTTCATGCCACTTTCCTGGCAACACTGAGCAAGTTACTCAACCATTCTTTAACTTGCATTCCTCACCTGTGAAACAGTGATGATAATTCCTGGATAATGATTCAGGATTCCTGATAGAAACCTGTGACATTAACATTACCCCCAAGCCTTATCTATTATAAAGAAATATTCTAGTACAGTGGTAAAAGTGTGTGCTCAGGCTGGGCATAGTGGTTCCTGCCTGTAATCCCAGTACTTTGGAGGGCCAAGGTGGGAAGATCACTTGAAGCCAGGAGTTTGAGACCAGCCTGGATAACATATCAAGACCCCATCTCTACAAAAATTTTAAAAATTAGCTGGGTGTGGAGGCTCACGCTTGCAGTCCCAGCTCCATGGAAAGCTGAGTTGGGAGGACTGCTGGAGCCCAGGAGATGGAGGCTGCAGTAAGCCGTAAGCTCCACTGTGAACGAGTTCCTTAACCACCGAGCCTCAGTTTTTCCTTCTGTGAAATAGGGATAATAGCACCTACCTCAAAAGAAAGCTGTAAAAATGAGTTAATACATTTAAGAAGGCCAGGCACAGTGGCTCACGTCTGTAATCCCAGCACTTTGGGAGGCTGAGGCGGGAGGATCACCTCAAGTCAGGAGTTTGAGACCAGCCTGGACAACATGGCAAAACCCCATCTCTAGTAAAAATTTAGAGCCGGGCTTGGTGGCTCACACTTGTAGTCCCACCTACTTGGGAAGCTGAGGCAGGAGAATTTCTTGAACCTGGGAGGCGGAGGTTGCAGTGAGCCGAGATCTCACCACTGCACTCCAGCCTGGGTGACAGAGTGAGACTCCATTCCCCCAAAATAAAAAATAAATAAATACATTTAAGAGCACTTGGAATTGTCCCTGGTATCTAGAAGACTCTCAGCAAGTGTGAGCTGTTACAGTTTTTGCGAGTGCCCTGAGATCTCACTGACTCTGTCCTGTTTTATGCCAGTTCAACTTTTTTTTATAATACATAGGATACAAACTCACACAATATAGAAATATATATATATATATATATATATCTGTTCAGCTCATCTCATAGGGCTGTTATGAGTAGCAAAGGAAAGATATCTGTACAGTATAAAACACGAAGTGAATGCACTATTGCGACAGCAGGAGACTCACAGGCACCAGGTCTGGCAATGTGCTCTACCCTGACACACCATCTTTGGCTTTCTAATGTCCCCGTTGGCAGGGATGAAGCGGTGAAAACCCAGGGCAGTCCCATGCCAGAGTCACGGTCAAGGTTAGAAATCACAGCCCTGGGGCTTCAAATGCAGACCATTCACCTATGAATCTGAGACTGTCCATAGCTCCTGCTGACCTCTTAAATTGTTGCCAAAAGCCTCCAAGAAAAATCTCTGGGAGAGAGAGACTCCGTCTCAAAAAAAAAAAAAAAATCTCTGAGGCCCCAATACCTGGGGTCCTCTCAAAGCAATAAAAGAAGATGAATCTTGGATAAAGGGAATTTAGTAAATTTACCTAACAATTATCAGTGAAATGATCTATCAGGAGACAGCCTTAAGAAGTGTCTCAGGTGGACCAGGCATGGTGGTGGCTCACACCTGTCATCTCAGCACTTTGGGAGGCTGGGACTGCTTGAGACCAGGACTTTGAGACCACCCTGGCCAACATAGTGAAACCCCATCTCCATAAAATAACATTATAAATATATATATATATATTTTTTTTCCTTCTTCTTCTTTTCCTTTTTCTTTTCTGTAAATGTCTCCTCAGGGTGGTAGGGAAGAGTCCTTCTAACCCCAGCTATCTAAATTAACATACACTGCTTGAAGCAAATTCAAGCAAGAAAATGGACGGGGATAATACCACCAAAAAACGTATTCTCAGAACTCGAGAATCTTAGAGTGGGGGACCTAGAAAAGACTCTGCACTCCACGCTCTTCCCTTTGTGAATGAGGCAGTACGGCCAGATTTGCATGTGAACTGTGGATAGTCTGATTTACACTTCTATTTACACATTTTTTTCAACCACATAGTGACTGCTTTTTTTTTTTTTTTTTAGGAAACCTCTATTGGGTAGGAAGAGACAGGCCTTGTAGCCCTTAAATCAGAGTCCACATAGGAGCCCCGGCTCCCAAAAGGCATGAGTGACAGACACTGCCTTAGAGGGGAATGAGAACCGCTCTGGGCAAAGACACCGTGCTGCCCAAGGTCAGACTTACAGAGGGAGACCAACGGGCTCCAGGGACACAGGAACCGCAGGACTCTGCTGAGGACTAAGAGTCCACCACCCCGACCCCATTTTGCAGTTTAGGAAAGTGGGCTTGTGAGTGAGGGGATTTGTCCAAGGTCACATAATTGGTGGCAGAGCCTAAACCAAAGCTGACTTTCAATGCAGTGCCCTGGAAGTGGCATGGGGTAATTTTAAAAGCTTGAGCTGTTGGAATTCTAGCTGTGACATTAATGCTCTATAACCATAGGCAAGTCTCTTTACCTATAAAACGGAGATGCTAAACCCTGTTTCATAGGGTGGTGGGGAGAATTCCATGGAAAGACATGAGGGGGCCCACCCCCTCCTATTGGAGTCCCGATCCCCCTCCCACAGCACGAATTACAAGATGCAAATGCCAAATCTCAGGGCCGCTGTTGCACAACACACTTTCCTCACCCCAAACCACAGCCCAGCGGCCTCCGGAGCCCTAGCCTGAATTATGAGTGATGAAGTGGGATTTGGGGAACCATTCGGACGCTAACCCACATGGAACGACAACTATGAGCTGATCAGGTTTCAACTACTTCATCCCCTCTGCCCCTCGATGGCTGCTCCACCCTCTCTCCCGGCCTCCCTGGCAGCTCTCCCTGTTCAGAGAGAAAGATGCCGCAGCCACTCTCCAGGCCCAGGGACCCCAGAGGTAAGGGCAGGGGTCCTCACCCCTTCACCCACACCCCACCCACAGTCTGCTCCTGGGCTCAACTGTATGTCCTCTCCACCAGGAGAAGTCAGGAAAATATGATGTGTGTCTGATGCTGCCTCCCTCCCACCTTCCTCCCCATCCAGGGGAAATGGGAGACATGGGAGAAAACAGCCCCAGGATCCTTGAGGCTTGATCCAAAGTGACGCTCAGCGTCCACTCCAGTGACTGGACCTAGAAGATGAACGGTGACAGCTGACTGCCAGGGTGACACATCGGCAGCCCCAGGAAAGTGCTTTCTGATCAAGGAAGACAGAGCGGGGATGCCGGAGCTGAGGGCCTGGGTGGCCAGGTGTCAGGGCAGGAAGGCCAAGAAACAGCACCTAGGGAGGGGCAAGGGATTAGAGCTGGGGAGGGGAGCCCACCAAGCTGTTCCCCCTCTTCCCTGGCCATAGCTCAGACTCCTCTAGGAAAAAGACAAACTCAGGACTCTCCTCCCTGAAGCCTGAACCGACTCCAGCCTGCCCTGACCTCCCCTCTCTCTGGATTTAGGCACACAAATCCTTCTCCAACTTTGGTGCACACCAGAATCTCCTGGAGAGTTTGTTTTAAAAACCCCAAGAATGGCCGGGTGCAGTGGCGCATACCTGTAATCCCAACACTTGGGGAGGCTGAGGTGGGAGGATCGCTTGAGGCCAGGGGTTCGAGACCAGCCTGGGCAACATAGCAAGACTCTGTCTCTACAAAAAGTAAAATAAAGAAATTAGCTGGGTGTGGTGGTGCACATTTGTAGTCCCAGGTATGTGGGAAGCTGAGGTGGGAGGATCACTTGAGCCCAGGAGTTCGAGGCTGCAGTGAGCTATGATTGTGTCACTGCACTCCAGCCTAAGTAACACAGCGAGACCCTGACTCTATTTATTAAAAAGAAAAAAGAGATTTAAAAAAAAAAGCCCGCTCTCAAGCTTCCCCCACAGAACACTGAATGAGAATTAAATGGAATGTGGTCAGAACATGGACATTTTTAAAATGCCCCCACGTGATCCCTAAATAGGCCCAAGTTTAAGAACAGCTGGTCAACAGGAAAAAATCTAGCCTTGGACTCTGTTCTTGGAGTATGTTTTTCTGAGAATTTAGGGCTCTTCCTACTGGATGGAAGCACACGAAGGTCATGAGTAGGATCTTACTGCTTTACAGAGGGGACTCCTTAATTTTTAAATGAAAACAATATTTGCATGGTGGCGAAGTTCCCAACCAGTCCATACAAGCCCACTGAGTTCATAAAGTACTGGAAGACCAATGCCGCTCTGCCCACCACTGGCAAACGTTTCCTCGTGACTTCTCCCAGGTTCCAACTTGGGGGTCACTTCAGTTTGCAGCTCCCAAGACCTAGGCAAGGCCTCTGTGGGACAGGAATCAGGATCGGGTAGAAGAGGCAGGAAAGGACTGAACCCAAATGAAAAAGAGGTCAAAATGTAGGGGCAGAGTTGAGGAATGGGCCATAGGGAGAGGGACAGGAAGCATCGAGAGGAAGGCATCTGAGCAGATACAAAGTGGAGCCGGTGGGTGGTGGGAATGAAGTTCTGGAGGGCTGCTTATGTGAATCACCTCGGGAGATTTCTTTCTTTCTTTCTTTCTTTCTTTCTTTCTTTCTTTCTTTTCTTTCTTTTCTTTCTTTTCTTTCTTTTCTTTCTTTTCTTTCTTTCTTTTTCTTTTTTTGAGATGACTCCGTTGCCCAGGCTGGATATGCAGTGGCATGATCTCGGCTCACTGCAACCTCCACCTTCCGGATTCAAGCAATTCTCATGCCTCAGCCTCCTAAGTAGCTAGGATTACAGGCATGCACCACCACACCTGGCTAATTTCTGTATTTTTAGTAGAGATGGGGTTTCACCATATTGGCCAGGCTGATCTCGAACTCCTGACATGAGGTGATCTGCCCGCCTTGGCCTCCCAAAGTACTGGGATTACAAGCATGGGCCACCACCATGTCTCCTGGCCACCTCGGGAGATTTCTAAACAAACTAAGACGCATGCTTCATCCTCAGGGTTTGAACTCGTCTGGGATGCCCAGGCACCTGCCTGTTTCCAGAGCTCCCAAGGGATTCCATGTGCCTCCAGGTTGGAGGTCATGGCTGTAGACACCAGCTGGTCCTGCTGACTCTGCCCTAGAGACACAGCAGCTGGTGAGAGAAAAGGCCACGCCAGCCAGCAGCCCACAGGGTCACCCTGGCTGCTGCACCAGCAGCCAATAGAGAGGAGGGAGGAAAGGTAGGAGACAGAGAGGAAGAGGCAATGGAGATTCCCACGCCATGCCATGCCATGCCGTGCCGTGCCATGCCGTGCCATGCCATGCCGTGGGGTGCCGTGCCTGGCTGGCAGCGATCCCACGAGAGGATGTCTACAAGTCAGGAGTGGTCTGTACATTTGTTGGACTTCTAAATTTTGTGGAACCACATAGGGCACAGGGCAGGTTCCTGTTAAAAGATAGGTGGGCACGGTGGCTCACGCCTATAATCCCAGCACTTTGGGAGGCTGAGGCAGGGAGATCACCTGAGGTCAGGAATTTGAGACCAGCCTGGCCAACATGGTAAAACCCCTTCTCTACTAAAAGTATAAAAAATTAGCCGGGCATAGTGGCATGTGCCTGTAATCCCAGCTACTTGGGAGGCTGAGGCACGAGAATTGCTTGAACCCGGGAGGCGAAGGTTGCAGTGAGCCAAGATCGCGCCACTGCACTCCAGCCCGGGGGACAGAGCCAGACTCCATCTCAAAAATAAATAAATAAATAAATAAATAAAGACTTTAGTGGCCGAAGAGCTCTTGAGCAAAAAGGAAGGTACTGGCATTGTGGCAGACAATGCCAGTATCTTCCTTTTTGCTCAAGAGCTCTTCGGCCACTAGGGTCCTTGAAGGAGCCAGCTCCCCAGGAGGGGAAAATATACGGCTTATTCTTCTCCATCACCAAGGAAGCAGCTGAGGTGCCCATACAGGGATGTGGCACACCTCCCACGTTAATCCTTTTTCTAGCAACAGCAGTATTTCTTGTTGAAGGAGAAATTTTTACCCATGTGACTTCTACTCCCTTCCGCCTCTTCCAGTGAGAGTCACAAAGAACACAGAAATGACCAGAAGACCCAACTATCGATCCATAAACTCACAGCATGTCAGCACTCAAAGGTCCTGTGCATACCTCTTCATTCCCTACACATGAGTCCCCTAAGGCTCAACTGGGGGAAGTGACTTCCTTAGGGAGCCAAATGAAGACAGAGCTCAAACTCCTAACATCAATCTGGTGCTTTGGCAAGGTAACAGCCTGAGAAAGAAAGAAGGAAACTAACATATATTTAGAAATTATGATGCGCCAGACATGGTGCTATGCACCTTCACATGTGGTCGCCTAATCCTAACAATCCCATTTCACAGATGAAGAAACTAACAATGGGGCAGGTGAAGGAACCTGCCCGAGGTCACACAGGCAGCAAGCAGGGGAGCCAGTATTCAAGCCCAACCCTTCCTGATTCCCAAATCCCATGCACTTTCCTTTAGGCCCTGCCATCTGCCATGAGACATTATCTAAGAGCTGATTATCAATGAAAGGTAATACAAAAGCAGGGCCAGCAGGGTTATACCAAAAGAGGCCCAGTGTCATTGCCCAAGCTGGGCAGGGCAGGAACTTGTCCAACTGGCTCTTGGGTGCCAAACTCCAATAGACCAGGGATTCAGAGCAGAAAGGGGGAAGGAAGGAGAGATGCTGGTGCCATCTGACCTTCTCTTACAGGCCCCTGGGGTGTCCAGCGACAGTAAAAAGCAGCTAGCAGGAGACAGAAGGAGGGGACGTCCCTGGTAATCCCAGAGCTAGGGCATGAGCTAACATGGCTGTCTGTGAGCTAAAACCATAGCTCAGCCACCAAAAGCCACGGCCATCTAGACTCACAGGAAAGAATGTGCCTGCAGAGGGGGTATAGCTCGGAGTAGACATTTGAGTGTAGGAGAACGGCGTGACAGGACTGAGAAGGAGGAGCATAGCTGCCGCTGCCCCACAATCCAAAGCCCTCACCCTGACATGAGCAAGCAAAGCAGGGGAGCCAAGTGAATCCCAGGCACCAGGTGACCTGGGCCATGGCTCTACCTGCTGCTCTAGGGCCAAACACCTCTCCTCCCCTCTGCCCTGTAGGTCCACTTGCTGATGCTAACGCGGGGACACACGACACGCTGAAAGCTACTCTCCCCATTCTCCAGTTCAAAGTGTGTATTTAATCTTTCCCTTCAGGAGAAGTCGATTCTATATCATCCTCTGCTGCGTGGGCTTAATGTTTTTCTTCTATTACTTGGATGTCGATTTCTTGTTGACAGACACCAGTATCAGCTTTAGACAGGATAAATTTCATTGTGTGTTAAGTCTCTCAGCCACACCCCCATTCCTTTTATTTCCATCTTCCAACTCTGGCGACAGAGACTTAAAGACCAGGTCAGGCCGGGTGCGGTGATTCATGCCTGTAATCTCAACACTTTGGGAGGCCAAGGCGGATGGATCACTTGAGGTCAGGAGTTCAAGACCAACCTGGCCAACATGGTGAAACCCTATCTCTACTAAAAATACAAACATTAGCCGGGTGTGGTGGCGCACACCTTTAATCCCAGGTATCCGGGAGGCTGAGGTAGGAGAATCGCTTGAACCCGGGAGACGGAGGTTGCAGTGAGCCAAGATCACACCATTGCACTCCAGCCTGGGTGACAGAGTGAGTGAGACTCCACCTCAAAAAGAAAGAAAAAAAAAAAAGACCAGGTCAGAAGCCTGGGCTTCAGATAATCTCCTGGACGCATTTGGGTCCCAAGCCTGACCGCTGGCCGCCTAAATGTTTCTAAAGCTGTAAACTCAATAAGCCAACTCCATCAGCCCTTTGTCAATCCAGCCTCAAACTCAATGTCATTTCCCCTCCACCTTCTAATCGGTTTCCCTCTCCCCTCCCCAGTCTCTGTCGGTAATCCCACCTCCTCTCCCCAGTCAACCAGGTACTGAACTTTCAAACATTCTTCCCTCATGTGGCCTCTAAACCTGCCCCCCCCCACTCTCCATTCCCACCACCTCAGGCATATCAGGAAGCTCTGTGACAAATCCCCAGTCGTCATCTCCAGCTCCAGCTCTCCCCACCTCCCCATCCATCCCGATGTCCTGGCCAGAACAAACTTTCTTAACAGATAACATCTGTAGCACTTTAGAGCTCATCAAAGCATTTTCACATACATTATTTACTCTTCACAGCAACAATGTCACAGGTGGAGATCATTGAATCATTACCATATATTGTGGATGAGGACAGGAGGCTCAAAAAATGGATGTTTCCTTAATGAATATATTCATTATGTTGTCCTGTGCTCAACTGATATAACTAATAAAACTGGTCTCTGAAGCAAAATCTAATATGAACCCCTCTCCCAAACATGCAATAACCTCCTTTGCCTTAGAGACACAATTTAGATAATAAATTAATAAAATGATTTTTTTTTTTGAGACAGCGTCTTGCTCTGTAACTCAGGCTGGAGTACAGTGTCCTGATCACAGCTCACTGTGGCCTCTAACTCCTGAGCTCAAGTGATCCCCCCACCTCAGCCTCCCAAGTACCTGAGACTACAGGCATATGCCACCACGACTGCCTAATTTCTTTATTTGATTATTATTATTTTTTTTTAGAGATGGGGTCTTCCTACATTGCCCAGGCTGGTCTCAAATTCCTGGCCTCAAGTGATCCTCCCACCTCAGCCTCCCAAAGGGCTGGGATTACAGACAGGAGCCACCATGTCTGGTCATACCATTCTTTGGTAGAGAACTAGATCTATAAATATAGAAAGAGATGTATATAATAAATATATTGAACAAATGTTGAAGGTTAAAATGTAAAGCAAAATCTAACAACAACATACCAAAGAGAAGCTTTGAGAAAACTTAGAATAGTCATCACTATGGTTTCGCAAGTTATTTAACCTCTGCTAAGTTTCATAGCTTCTATCTGTTTAGCTGCTTGGACTTTAATACTGAGTAGTGCTAACTCTTAACACAATTCTTTCAATGTGCTACTCAGGTTTTGTTTGTTTTTGTTTTTTGTTTTTTGTTTTTGAGACGCAGTCTCGCTCTTGTTACCCAGGCTGGAGTGCAGTGGCGAGATCTCAGCTCACTGCAACCTCTGCCTCCCCGGTTCAAGCAATTCTCCTGCCTCAGCCTCCTGAGTAGCTTGCCACCATGCCCTGCTAATTATTGTACTTTTAGTAGAGACAGGGTTTCGCCATGTTGGCCAGGCTGGTCTCGAACTCCTGACCTCAGGTGATCACCTGCCTTGGCCTCCCAGAGTGCTGGGATTACAGGCATGAGCCACCGCGCCCGGCTTAGTTTTTAATTTTTTTAAATTTAGACAAAGTACATCCTGTTATAAAGAAACAAATTGTTTAAAAAATACGATGCCTACAGAAAACACATAAAGCAAAATTGCACTTTTTTATTCTATATTAAGCTCTCAAAAAGCCCACATATAATTTTAATTCTAAACATGTTTTGACCAGGCCCAGTCAAATCCAGCAGTGAGCTATGATTGCACACTACACTCCAGTCTCGGAGACGGAGTAAGAACCCTGTCTCTAAAAAAAAAAAAAAAAAGAAAGAAAAAGTAATTTTTAATAATAATTTTACCCTTAGCAAAATTTGCATTTGGTAAAAATACAGATTTGTCATTTATAATCTTCTTTTGGGATTTTTTTTTTTTTACCGAAGGATTCTGCGTTCTTACTCTAACACACTACAGACAAAAGCATATCAGCAATTCTACTGACTCCTGGAAATCACATGTCTACATGGATAGTTAAGATATCAGTTACACAAAATCCATGAATTTAAGACACTTTGCCCAAACAATTTGCTGAAGATCTGAAAGTTACCATGATGTTAAGAGATAGTCTCACAGGCAGAGATTATCTCCAGACAGACACAAGAAACTGTCAAGACTGGCTGCCCCTGCCGAGAGGACAGAAGTGGGAGGGAGAAATTTGTCGCTAACTCTGCAGTCCTACATTCCAAATTTTGCACCACGTGCATCTATTGCCCAATTTTTAAAGAATGTTATTTCCTGGTTCTTGGCATTCAGACAGGTTGAAGCATACAATGCAAAAATTATTCCTGGCTTTCAGCCAAAATTTGCTTAGGAAAGTTTCACATTTTTTTAAAAAACACCAATTTTCATGTAGCCTTTTAGACAACAGTACTGTCCATTATACATTATGTGTTATTATAACCTCCTCCCATAACTTTGTATGCTTGCTACTGAAATGCACCAAATATCCATCTTGTTACCAACAGTGCTAACACTCTTCACCCCATCAATGGAAAGAACTGCTTTCAGTTTATTTTAAAAAATTAAATAAAAGCAAAGGGCTTTCATTGGCATCCCAGGAGTACTAAGAGCCATGCAATCTTTTTGTTTATTTCATGATCCATGAGTCATATCGTGGCCTTTGGAAAGTAAAAGCATCTACGTATTTTTTGGAAAAAGAGGAAAAAACACATTTGACAGAGTAAATTTGACAAGACCAGCAATCTAGTGCAATATTGTGTTTCGCGCTTGTTTACTCTTTGTTCAGGGCCATATAATTTGGTCTTGCAATTACTTAGCCAAGTGGACATTAGAAAGGGGGGGACGTAAGCAATTCTCTGCACCTAAAACATAGTTACTCTGCAGATTGCTGTACTAGAGTAGGGCGGCCCTAAAGAATTTCATCTCCTCTATCATGATGGGAACCAATGTGAAATTAAAATACAACCGCTAGTGCCATAATATTGTAGTAACATTTCAAGGAAAATCAAGCCAGCATTTGTTTCTGTTCAATAATTATTTGATTGCATGCAAGATGAAGAAGTTCTAGAGTGGGGAGACTGGCTGTATAACATCATACCTACGGTCAACAATATGGTATCATGCATTTAAAAATTTGTTAAAAGGGTAGATCTCATGCTGAACGTCCTTACTATAATTTAAAAAAATGTTTGTTTGATATTGTCAGTATATTGATTTTTAAATGCATTAGCCAAATCAGTGTACATAATCAATAATAGAGACTTTCCATTTATACAGGTCCTTTTTAGCTAATGGGTTTTTGTTCTATATCAGTTTAGAGTCACCACTACCTGTACGAGAAGCCTTGATTCATTACTTAACCACACTGATTCTAAATTCTGCCAGACATTCAAGGCTGCGCCTGGCCCATGCTGTGTTCTGATCCCCAACACACCCCCACCGTATGCCCATCTAGCAGACATTGCCACCGGCCTCCCAAATTCCCTCCATCTTTTTTTGCCATTTGGCTGTGCCTTCCACGGCCTGCATCCACAGCTCTGCTTCAGAGAACTGCCTCTGGGCTGCTGGAAGCCGTTCTGCCCACATGTGCAGAGCTGGAGCCAGTGACTGCCCGGTGCAGGCACACGAAAGCCCAGCTCCCTGAGACAAGGCTGAGGCATGACTCACCCCAGCGCTCCTGCAAGCCCACAGTGAAACCGTCCCTTGCTCAGACTTCCACCTGGGCTCACACCCTTGTCTGGCCTCCTCCCTTCCCTGTCCTCCTTCCCCAGCTCTCTTCACAGTTCCCGCGGGAACATTTCCTCAATAAAGAACTTCCTGACAGATCTTGTCTCCGCGCCTGACTCCCTGTCTCAGCGCCTGACTCCTTGTCTCAGGGTCTTCTTCTGGGGACCCTGACGACCTTAAATGCCCCTCCAACCAGGAGAGCTCACCTCTGCCCCACAATGACTGCTGTTTCACCAACTGAGAACGCCCTCCTCCTCCTCATCTCTGCTTGGGGCAGAGTAGGTATAACAATCAAAAGACATCCTGTAAGTGAAAACCGGGCCGGGCATAGTGGCTCACATCTGTAACCCGGCACTTTGGATGCCGAGGTGGGTGGATCACCTGAGGTCAGGAGTTCGAGACCAGCCTAGCCAACGTGGTGACACCCCATCTCTAATAAAATACAAAAAGTAGCCAGGCATGGTGGTGCAGGCCTGTAATCTCAGCTACTTGGGAGGCTGAGGCACGAGAATTTCTTTAAGCTGGGAGGCGGAGGTTGCAGTGAGCTGAGATTGCGCCACTGCACTGGATCCTCAGCAACAGAGTGAGACTCTGTCTTAAAAAAATAAATAAATAAAAATTTTAAAAAGTAAGTGAAAACCCACAAAATGCTCTGCAAATACGAAAATGCATAGCAAAAATGAACCTCACATACCCTTCAACATCTAGATCTAGTGACACCTCCTCAGTGAAGGGGGGCTCCCAGCTCTCCCCACCCCAATTGTCTGTTTCCCCAAATACAGTGTAAACTCTATGAAGGCAAAGACTGTCTTGTTCACTGAAGTAGCCACAGTATTTAGATCAGCATCTGGCACACTGAACAAATTTAGTAAATATGTGTTAATAATGCTGTTGAACTCCAGGATCTCCTTCTATTCTCAGGAAATGAAAGGATAAAAGGCATGTAAGGATCACCTAGAGGCTGGGTGCGGTAGCTCATGCCTGTAATCCCAGTACTTTGGGAGGCCAAGGCAGTAGGATCATTTGAGGTCAGGAGTTCAAGACCAGCCTGACCAACATGGTGAAACCCTGTCTCTACTAAAACTACAAAAATTAGCCGGGTGTGGTGGTGAAAGCATCACCTAGAATGCCCATACTCCACAGGATAAATGACTTGCCTAAGATGTAAATCAACTTAGTGGCAGAGCCAAGATTGCAACCTTGATCTCTTATCTCCCTATCCTAAGAACTTTCCATATAAGACTCCACCTCCAAGCCCTACATCTTTCCCTTATGGGTGGCAGCAAAGGAAAATGGTAGCCCCTTCTCTTTCAACCCAAATATTGGCATCCGTGCACTGGCACTGGCACTTAATGATATGCTACCCTGTTATAATGATTTGCCAGGATTATTAGCACCATAGGTTTGTGTGTGTTGTTTTCCTCTCCCCAACTAACCCTGAAGCTTCCTGGTGGCAAAGGCCTCACTGAATTCATTTTCCACATCATCTACAAGACCTTGCACAGGCTGAGCACAAGAGGTCAGTGGGAGGAGGGAGGCAGACAAACAGGAGGTTGCACACTCAAGTCGATGGACCTGGCTCCAGCGCTGCATTTACCACCTGCACAACCATGAGCAAAGAGTGACAACAGACCCTAGGCCCCAGGATTATGGAGAGGTTCCATGGGGTAACACATGTAAAAGCATTTCACACCATGGCCGGTACTTGGCAACCACTTAGTAAGTATAAGCTGCAGTTAGTAATAACAGCAGTAGCAGCAGCAGTAACAGATTCAGGCTCAGTGAACACCACCTACCAGGTGGCTTCAACACACAAAGATCGGAGACCTGGGTCCAAAAATCTTCTGCTTATTACTGCCTATTAAATAATTAAGAAAACATAGCAGGGATCTCCTTTTCCCTATCACATAAAGATGTTCAACGACCACACACAGATCTCAATGCCTCTCTTCACAGGAATGGACCAAAATCCCCAGGATGCCCCTCTCTGCAGAGCTTCCATTCCATTTTGGCCCTGTCCCCAGTCCCAGGAAAGCAATGTTGGGCACTCCACATTCCCCAAGGACCTGACTTCTGACCACTTCCTTCCCTGGCCCTCTTTAGTTGAATGAATGAATGAATGAATGAACACATATTCATCAAATGCTGGACACTATGATCAAAAACTAAGCCACACGAGTGCCCTACCTTCTAGGACCTCCCAGCCCCAAGAGTCCTCAGGCTTCTCTTTCTTAACCAGAAACTACCTTTACAGGCTCTTCATCCTCCAAGTCACCCTTAGATGCCTGTCTCATTATCAGCAATAATGGCAGGCACACTAGAGTTAGACAGTCAGGGTTAGAGTCCCAGCTGTGCTACTTTTTTATTATGTAACCACGGGCAAATTCTTCCCGTCAGCCTCACCCACCTCATCTTCAGAATGAAGGCAATAATAACTACCAATTAAACTTGTTGTCAGAATGAAATAAAAAACCAATGAAGTGTGCTTGGCACATAGTAATAAATGCTCACTAATACCATTTTATAACTTACCTGAAACGTCCACGCTTAAATCTGGAGTGGCTGTTTGGCCGTTCACGCAACAAAGAACTAACCCAACCACTGAAGAAGTAAAATGTCCTGAATTATTTCTGTATCACAGCAAGACTCTCCTTTTTCAAGAATATGCCAAGCCAGGTGAGCTCTACTGCTTCCTGGGAAATCATAAAGAATCCCCAGCAGTGGGCCACTAGTTAGTTTTACCTGGTAATTCAAACTTGAAGAAGGTTCTACCACAAAACACCTTGAGAGCTCAGCTGGCAGGAAAGAGTAAGAGCCTGCCCTGGGCCAGGGGAACCTGCTGCAGAGGCTGACCCCAGAGAGCCTAGAAGGCAGCCCAAGGCACAGCGTTCAGGCTTAGCACAGGTTCTGGGCCCCAGTGACAAATCAGAGTGAGGGGAATCCTGACGACTGTCAATATTCAAGTTCCAAGATGGTGCCGCTGTGGTCCTGGGTGATCTGCCACTGACAGCACAACTCTCAGTCTGTGACCCAGGGTATGAAGAAAGATCCAACTCTCCAGGGAGGCAGCTGGCAACAGCCAGACAGGATTCCCCAAGCAAGTCAGTTTGGGTAAAACACAGCCCTAGTGGGGAAGCATGGCATGAAGTAGGTAAATCAAGACAAAAATCCATTCGAATGACTTGCGCTAACACAGCAGGTGAGTGGGAGGAAGTACACAAAGGAGGAGAATGGAGAGGGAACGTGAAGACCCATAAGTCACCCAGGGCTCATCTCTGGTGTGCCCAAAGCCAAGTCTACTGGCAACAAACACTTAACTCCGGCCAAAGCAGGAGCGTCGCTTGAAACCAAGAGTTCAGGCCAGTCGCGGTGGCTCATGCCTGTAATCTCAGCACTTTGGGAGGCCGAGGCCGGTGGATCACCTGAGGTCAGGAGTTCAAGACCAGCCTGACCAATATGATGAAACCCCGTCTCTACTAAAAATACAAAAATTAGCTGGGCGTGGTGGCACACGCCTGTAATCCCAGCTACTCGGGAGGCTGAGACAGGAGAATTGCTTGAACCTGGGAGGCAGAAGTTGCAGTGAGCTGAGATCACGCCATTGCACTCCAGCGTGGGCAACAAGAGTGAAATTCCGTCTCAAAAAAAATACAAAAATCGGCCAGGCATGGTGGCGGGTGCCTGTGATCCCAGCTACTCGGGAGGCTGAGGCAGAGAATCTCTTGAACTGGGAGGTAGAGGTTGCAGTGAGCCAAGATCATACCATTGCACTCCAGCCTGGGCGACAAGAGCAAAACTCTGTCTCAAAAGAAGGAAAAAAAAAAAAAAAGAAACCAGGAGTTCGAGACCAGACTGGTCGAAAAAGTGAGACCCTCCATCTCTACAAAAAATAAAAATAATTAGCCCGGTGTGGTGGCGCACACCTGTAGTCCCAGCTACATGGGAGGCTGAGGTGGGAGGATCACTTGAGCCCAGGAGTTTGAGCTATGATTGCATCACTGCACTCCAGCCTGGGCAACGGAGTAAGATCCCAAATTGAAAAAAAAAAAATGGCTAGGTGCAATGGCTCATGCCTGTAATCCCAGCACTTTGGGAGGCCGGAGCAGGCAGATCACTTGAGGTCAGGAGTTCAAGACCAGCCTGGCCAACATGGTAAAACCCTGTCTCTACTAAAAATAACAAAGTGTCTCATGCCTGTAATCCCAGCACTTTGTGAGGCCAAGGCGGGTAGATCACGAGGTCAGGAGATCAAGACCATCCTGGCTAACACAGTGAAACCCCGTCTCTACAAAAAAAAATACAAAAAATTAGCTGGGCGTGGTGGCGGGTGCCTGTAGTCCCAGCTACTCAGGAGGCTGAGGCAGAAGAATGGCATGAACCCGGGAGGCAGAGCTTGCAGTGAGCCGAGATTGTGCCACTGCACTCCAGCCTGGGCAACAGAGCGAGACTCCGTCTCAAAAATAAATCAATAAATAAATAACAAAAATTAGCCGGGCATGGTGGTACATGCCAGTAATCCCAGCTACTGAGGAGGCTGAGGCAGGAGAATCACTTGAATCCAGGAGGCAGAGGTTGCAGTGAGCCGAGATCGTGCCACTGCACTCCAGCCTGGGTGACAGAGCAAAGACTCTGTCTCAAAAAAAAATAAAGAGAAAAGAAAAGAGCAAAGGAAAGGAAAATGATATCGCAGGGCCTGAAGGCAAACCAGGCCCATTACATGACAAATGGCAGCATTCCAGGCTGAGTTGAGGGTGTCACAGTGTGCCTAGGAAGGGTTCATTCTGAATACTAGGCACTTCAAATGAAAGTAAGCAACCGGTTTATCAGGGCTGCAGGGTGAAACACGGGGCTCAGTTCTATTTAGGGTTAATCCTTCCTGGAGAAGGCAATTAGCAGCAGCTGATTTTCTGAGTATGTTTTCCGCATCTATACTGTTTTTCTCTTGGCCATCAAATCTAGAAGACAAATGCCCAAGAATACTAGATGATTAGTCCCTGGACAGTGACCTAGAGATTCACATAACTCGTTTTCCACATTGCATCTTAAAGCATAACTCCATCCCTGGGACATTCAGAATTTCCTCTTCCCAAGCCTCGGAACTAGAGCCAAATCCCAGATCCCACACCCCTCTTCATCCCAACACAGCCATGACCTGTGACCTTGCGGTTCAGAGGCCATGTCAGTGTTTGCAGGCTCATTCCACCAAATCACTCACGGGTAGAAGGAAAGAGCTAACAGCACTCAGGGCCAGAATAAGAAAAGGCTGGAGATCCCAAATCAGGGTGAAGCAACTTGTTCCCAGAGCAGTGATGACTCCAGGGACTCCCAGACATAGCAGTCAAAGGTAGGTGGCCCCCATCTTTGTGCCTGACCTCCACAAGATGCTCAGCAAGTCACCTAATTCTGACCATGTCCTTGCCAAGATCCAGTGCAGTGTCTGAGGCTCTCCTCATCTGGACCATGAGGAAACAAAACTGGGTGACCTCCAAGGGCACCTCCAATCCAGGATTCTAGGACTTCCTGAGTCAGGAGACCAGAGAAGTCCAACATGTGTCAGGCTCAGGGAACCAGGTCACATTCTCTGCTGGGGAGGGGCCCCCAGACTGGAAGAGCAGGAGCAGCCACAGGCCACAGCCCTGGAGAGAAGTGACAGGAAGTAAGCCATGCCTTGGAGCCTGGATCCAGGACTTGGATCTCACTGGCAGATCCTGGCTGGTCTCTGCATGTGAGAGCAGACACCAGATGCCAGGGTCAGGACAGCATCCTTCTCTCCAAGCTAAGATCTGAGATGGTTTTCTGTGTGTGTGTGGATGGGTGTGTATGGTATATGTGTAGTATGTGCGTATATGTGTGTGTGCATGTGTGTATGGTGTGTGTCTCTGTGTGTGCATGTGTGTGTCTGCGTGTGTATGGGGTGCATGTGTGTGTGGTGTGTGTGGTGTGTGTAGGGGTGTGTGTGTATGGGGGTGTGTGTATGGTGTATGTGTGTCTCCGTGTGTGTGTGTGGTGTGTGTGTATGGGTTGTGTATGTGTGTGTGGTGTGTGTGTATGGGATGTGTGTGCATGTGTGTGGGCGTGTGTGTGTTTAATGTGTGTCTGGTGTGTGTTTATGGGGTGTGTATGTGTGTGGTGTGTGTATGGGGTGTGTGTGCAAGTGTGTGTGCATGTGTGTGTATGTGTGTATGGTATGTGGTGTGTGTTTATGGGTTGTGTGTGTATGTGTGTGTGTGGTATGTATGTATGGGGTGTGTGTGAATGTGTGTATGTGTATGCATGATGTGTGTCTGGTGTGTGTATGTGGTGTGTGTATATGGGGTGTGTGTGCATGTGTGTATGGTGTGTGTCTGGTGTACTGGTTGTGTGTGTGTGGTGTGTGTCGTGTGTGTATGTGTGTGTGGTATGTGTATGGGGGTGTGTGTGTGTGTCCGTGTGGTGTGTATATGGTGTATGCATGTGTGTATGTGTGGTGTCTGTATGGTGTGTGTGTGGTGTGTGTGTATGAGTTGCATGTGTGTGCGTGTGTGTGGTGTGTATGGGGTGTGGGTGGTGTGTGTGCACGTGAATGTGCATTTGTGTGTGTGTCTGCGTGTGTTGTAGGGTTGTCCCCTCCCTGCTGATTAGTAGGGTGTGTTGCTCATGAGCCTAGGCCTAGAGGCTAA
Source organism: Nomascus leucogenys (assembly GCF_006542625.1). Lineage (NCBI taxonomy): Eukaryota > Metazoa > Chordata > Mammalia > Primates > Hylobatidae > Nomascus > Nomascus leucogenys. The sequence continues at coordinate 43,777,555 of NC_044388.1, read as the reverse complement.
CCCCTTGTGCATTCCTCTGGCGCAATGATGGGCACCCAGTAGCCCCGCCCCTTCCCACTGACCCTCTCACCTGGGGGTTGTCCATATACCAGAGGAGGCAGTTAGCCTGGGTGTCCAGAATGAAGTACCTCCGCAGAAACTTGCCGCTGTTCTCATGCTCCTCGATGTCCAGAAACCCACAGATTCGGTTCTGCCGATCCACATAAGGCATTCCTGGGCTCTGCTCACATCACCCTGCGCGCAGAAGGGAGGTGCTGATGAGAAGAAGGATGAAGCAGCTCTGCCTCAGGACCTGCAGGAATCTTTCCCAGAAGCTGGGCTGAGACTCTCTCACCAGCTTCCTTCCAGGGGGGCACCAAATGTTCCACCCCAGACCCTGGAAACCTCTCCCAGTGTTAAGCACCCCTAAAAATCCGTTCACACGTATTCAACTCACTTTTCCAAGGCTCTATCTGCCCAGGATAGCGTTGGGCACTTTACATCCATAGAGGAGATAAGCCCAAACTTTAGATCAGGGGCCTGCATTCAAATTCCAGTTCTGGATACTTGTTAATTGTATGACCACCAATTATTTAACCTTCGTGTGCCTCAGCTTCTGCATCTGTAAAACGGGATTAATAATAGTACACCTCATAAGGCTTGGACTCAGAATTAAGTGGTAGGCACACAATAAGCACTTCTTGAACAGTAGCTATTATCGTTCCTCTGCACGAAACCTTGTGAAGTGGCTCGCAACTCAATTTTATACATGGAAGAAATGATCTCAGAAAGGATGTAAGCTCCAATTCAAACATCTGAATAAAATTCTGCCAGGCTCTTGAACAATACCCCACAAGCACAGGCAACCAAAGCAAACATGGACAGGCGGGATCACATCAAGTTAAAAAGCTTCTGCACAGCAAAGGAAACAATCAACAAAGTGAAGAGAAAACCCACAGAATGGGAGAAAAATCGGCAAATTACCCATCTGACAAGGGACTAATAACCAGAATATATAAAGAGCTCAAACAACTCTATAGGAAAAAAAAATCTAATAATCCGACTTTAAAATCGACAAAAGATTTGAATAGACATTTCTCAAGAAAAACACATAAGTGGCAAACAGGCACATGAAAAGGTGCTTGACATCATTGATCATCAGAGAAATGCAAATCAAAACTACAGTGAGATATCATCTCACCCCAGTGAAAATGGTTTTTATCCAAAAGACAGGCAACAACAAATGCTGGTGAGGAAGTGGAGAAAAGGGAACCCTTGTATGGTGTTGGTGGGAATATAAATTAGTACAACCACTATGGAGAACAGTTTGGAGGTTCCTCAAAAAACTAAAAATAGATCTACCATATGATCCAGCAATCCCACTGCTGGGTATACACCCAAAGAAAGGAAATGAGTCTATTGAAGAGGTATATCTGCACTCCTATGTTTGTTGCAGCTCTGTTCTCAATAGCCAAGATTTGGAAGCAACTTAAATGGCCATCAACAGATGAATGGATAAAGAAAATGTGGCATATACACACAATGGAGTACTATTCAGCCATAAAAAAGAATAAGATCCTGTCATTTGCAACAACATGGATGGAACTGGGGATCATTATGTTAAGTGTGAAATAAGCCAGCCACAGAAAGACAGACATCACATGTTCTCACTCATTTATGGGATCTAAAAATCAAATCAATTGAACTCATGGAGATAGAGTAGAAGGGTGGTTACCAGAGGCTGGGAAGGGTAGTGGGGGGCTGGGGGGAAGTGGGGATGGTTAATAGGTACAAAAAATAGTTAGAAAGAGTGAATAAGACCTACTATTTGATAGTACAACAAGGTAAATATAGTCAATAATAATTTAATTGTACATTTTAAAATAACTAAAAGAGGCCAGGCGTGGTGGCTCATGCCAGTAATCCCAGCACTTTGGGAGGCTGAGGCAGGTGGATCACCTGAGGTCAGGAGTTCGAGACCAGCCTGGCCAACATGGTGAAACTCCGTCTCTACTAAAAATACAAAAAATTAGCCAGTCGTGGTGGCACATGCCTGTAATCCCAGCTACTCAGGAGGCTGATGTAGAACCCAGGAGCTGGAGGTTGCAGTGAGCCGAGATCACACCATTGCACTCCAGCCTGGGCAACAAGAGTGAAACTCTGTCAAAATAAAATAAAATAAAATAGTATAACTGAACAGTTTGTAACACAAAGGATAAATGCTTGAGGGGATGAATACCCCATCTTCCATGAAGTGACTGTTATGTGCTGCAAGCCTGTATCAAAACATCTCACGTACCCCATAAATATATACACCTACTATGTACCCACAAAAATTAAACATAAAAAAATTTTTCTAAAATTCTGCCAGGAATTAAGTCACAAAGGACAGCCTCTCCAGCTCCATGAAGATACCAAGAGATTAAAATGCAAGGGGCTTCTGGAGCCTTGAGGTAGGGTCAGGCCCTGGCCCAGCATCTTACATCACTCCGCTGTCACTGTTATGGGGTGAATTATGTCCTCTCAAAATTCACATGTTGAAGTACTAACCCTAAGGCCCTCAAAATGTGGCTGTATTTGGAGACAGAGTCTTTAAAGAGGTGACTGAGTGAGCATGATGTCATTAGCATGGGCCCTAATCCACCATGACTGATGTCTCTATGAGAGGAGGAAAGACCCTGTGAAGACACAGGGAGGTGACGGCCATCCACAAGCCAAGGCACAGACCCTGGACGGATCTTTCCCTCATGACCCTCAGAAGAAACCAACCCTGTTAACACCTTGACCTTGGACTTTCACCCTCCAGATCTGTGAGAAAATGATTCTGTTGTTTAAGCCATCCAGACTGTGGTCCTTGGTTATGACGGGCTGAGCAGCCTAATACAGTTACCCCTTATAATGGAAAGAATGGGGAATCAGAACAAAGTCCCAGGCTGGGTGCAGTGGCTCCCAACTGTAATCCCAGCACTTTGGGAGGCTGAGGTGGGAGGATCGCTTGAGGCCAGGAGTTTGAGACCAACCTGGGCAACACAGCGAGACCTTGTTTTCACAAAAATATTAAAAAATTAGCCAGGCATGGTAGCATGCCTGTAGAACCAGCTACTCAGGAGGCTGAGGTAGGAGAATCGCTTGAGCTCAGGAATTTGAGGCTGCAGGGAACCATGAGAGCACCACTGCACTCTAGCCTGGACGACAAGTGAGACCCTGTCAGAAGAAGAGGAAGAAAGAAGAAAAAAGGAGAAGAAGGAAGAAAGAAGAAGAAAGTCCCAGCCCATGAGCACTATCCCAACTCCAGAACAGTCTCTCTGGTATTGTGGGATGAGCCACACCTTCAAGCCAGCCAGCCTCTGTTCTTGTTGCAATTTTCTTAGGCCTCTCTGAGAGCCAAAGGGAAGGGCGGGAGCTCTATTCTGCTCCCCAACCAAGATTGGCCCGTCAATGAGCAGAGACACCCAATTCAAAGGCACACCCAGTGCCGACGTGGGACAAGGTCCCACAAGGGTCCCAAAGCACCACATGACCTTCAGACTTTCAAGGTCAGACCCCACCCACTGCTAAGCCCTGACAGACTCCAACAGAGTGAAGTTCCTGGTGGCCCAAGCCCACAGAGGCCCTCTGTCCACAGCCACACAAAGTTGTGAGATGGCTGGCTCAGGCCATCCCCCACAACGGGATGCTGGGTCTCTGGATGAGCTGCAGAGACCCAACAGCCCCGGTACTGCAGGCCCAGAGGGAGACACCCTCCCACAGCACAGGCTAATATCAGGCGGATTCGGATCAGACTAATAGTAAGGGTGGCGATTGGTGGTGTGGCATGTTCTCTCCCACCTCCACAAGGGCCAGTGCTGAGAGGCGGCCCCTAGGAACAAATGCCCCCAAAACACACACATGGATACCAGTGACCGGTGAACACTTGATCCAGGTGAGGTCTGGGGGACCGGAGACACAGACATCAGGGAGACGCGTCGGGGAATCCCACAGCTACTCACTGCAAAAGGATAGGGGACAAAGAGCGAAGCAGACGAGAAACAGGGCAGAGGTGAAACAGCACAGCTAAGGAAGAAGTCAGAGGAGCCGCAGTAAAAGAGGCAGTAAGAAGGATCAACTGTGGACAGAGGAGGTTTCAGAAACACAGCAGAGAAGGATGTGTTGCAGCACAGCAGGGGCTGGGGGAAGCACACCCCTGCCCAAAGCAGCAACCCTTCCATTATGGCACCTGCAGACAGACCCAGGGCCTCCTACAACAAAGCTTCCGCCCCAGCTCCAGTTTCACAAAGGAGCAAGTTTGAGTTCAGAAACAGGAGAGAGATGGGCACAAGCCAGTAATGAGGAACAGACGCCACAAGAGGAACGTGAAGTCTCCCAGCAGACACTGGGTCAAAGGCAGCAAGGGGAGTGGTCTGGCGCTGGCTGGGGGCGGGGGAGCATATCCTGGAGAGAAGCCTCAGCTCCCTGGATGACAGAGGAACAGAAGTCCCACCAGAAGGGCTGGGCCAGCATTCTGGGAAGGGTGCAAAGCTGCCTGGTCAGGATGCTGGTGATCGCCAGCCCCCCAAGAAAACCAGGCAAACCCCCTTGATGCCCAACCAGTCACAGACAGATTTGCAGGGGCTGCAAGGACTATCGCTACTCTTGAGGCGTCTCCCAGAGAAAACACACAAGCTGCTGTGGAAGAGCAAAGCTAGCTGTCCTGGGCCCAATCGCTAAGCACGGTGCCCAACTGAACACTGGCTTTCAAATTTCCCCTTTTTAGCCTGCAGGATTCATCATGCCTGTCTTTTTCTTTTTTTTTTTCCTTTTTGAGATGGAGTCTCGCTGCGTCGCCCAGGCTGGAGTGCAGCGGGGCAATCTCGGCTAACTGCAACCTCCACCTCCCAGGCTCAAGCGATTGTCCCGCCTCAGCCTCCCAAGTAGCTGGGATTATAGGTGCATGTCACCACACCCAGCTAATTTTTGTATTTTTAGTAGAGACGGGGTTTCACCATGTTGGTCAGGCTGGTCTTGAAATCCTGACCTCAGGTGATCCACCAGCCTCGGCCTCCCAAAGTGCTGGGATTACAGGCATGAGCCACCATGCCTGGTCATGTCTGAATTTTTCTGAAGTCAGAGGCTAAAGAAGGCACTCTTTCTACAATCCTCTAAAAGTCCAATTTTGTTTCAGGGGCCTCACGGTGGGAGAGGATCCTCACGGACCCAAGGGGAAGATAAGCATTCAGGTTACAACATCTCCTGACTGTGGTTCTATCCCTAGAAAAAAACAGCTGCTCAGACGTCCCGAGAAGCAGCTGAGTCACAGAGCTCATCAGGAATGTGGGAGGTGGGGGGAAGGACCGGCTGCAGGAGAACAGAGCATCACACAGAAATGTGGCTCTAACTAGCTGACCCATGCAGCAGCGGCACGCTCAGATGCTGCGTACAACATGAACCTCAGGTCCTGAGCCCTAATCCTCTGACGGTTCATTCTGATCCCATTTGTACATCCCTTGTCTCAACAGCTGCTAAGATTGGGTCCACAGAGCTGCCCCAGGCCCCCAGATCCCCTGTCCTCGCCTCTTCAGCCATGTCACCATAATCTTCCAAATCTTCTCTGGCTCTTCCTCTTCTTCACAGAGGCCTGTGTGGAAGTTAACTTTGCCAGCTCATCCCTAGCTTCTACTATTCCAGCAATGAGCCAGTGAGGGGAGAAAGGGGAGTGCCAGTAGTAATTGGTACTTAGATGGGGGAACAACTTAGTGTACATATATATGCTATCACCCCCAAATCCCCTGCCAAGACCAAGGCAAAGCTTCAAAATGTCTTTTCTAACTCTCACAACACTCTGCCAGTTACATAGATGGTTTTTTGTTTGTTTGTTTTGTTTTTTGAGACAGAGTTTTGCTCTTGTCGCCCAGGCTGGAGTGCAGTGGAGCCATCTCGGCACACTTCAACCTCCACCTACTGGGTTCAAGTGATTCATTCTCCTGCCTCAGCCTCCAGAGTAGCTGGGATTACAGGTGTGCACCACCACATCTGACTAATTTTTGTATTTTTAGTAGAGACAGGGTTTCACCATGTTGGCCAGGCTGGTCTCGAACTCCTGACCTCAGGTGATCCACCAGCCTCAGCCTCCCCAAGTGCTGGGATTACAGGCGTGAGCCACCACACCCGGCCAAAATCACTTATCTTAAATTTCATTTTATGTTTTTATTTTTTAGAGACCCGGGTCGCACTCTGTTGCCCAGGCTGGAGTGCAGTGGTGTAATCGTAGCGTACCGCAGCCTCCAACTCCTGGGCTCAAGCAATCCTCCTGCCTCAGCCTCCCCAGTAGCTGGGACTACAGGTGCACACCACCATGGAGGGCTAATTTTTTAATTCTTCATAGAGATGGGGTGTCCCTATGTTGCCCAGGCTATTTTCAAACTCTTAGACCAGGCAATCCTCCTGCCTCAAGCCTCCCAAAGTACTGGGATTATAGGCATGAGCCACCACACCCAGCCTTAAATTTCATTTTGTCCTGAGTTCCCCAGTGTGAAAATATTGGGTAGAAGGTGACCGAGGGTGGTTTATCCCAGGAGTTCCCAGGTAAGCCTGTGGGCATCCTGACAATACCCAGCCCTCATCTCCTGGGACAACATGGAAAGCGTTCATGCTGGGGCCGGGCACGGCGGCTCACACCTGTAATCCCAGCACTTTGGGAGCCCAAAGCAGGTGGATCACTTGAGTTCAGGAGTTCAAAACCAGCATGGCCAACATGGTGAAACCCTGTCTCCATTAAAAATACAAAAATTAGCCAGGCATGGTGGCGCACACCTATAATCCCAGCTACTCGGGAGACTAAGGCAAGAGAATTGCTTGAACCTGGGAGGCGGAGGTTGCAGTGAGTCGAGATCACGGCCACTGCACCCCAGCCTGGATGACAGAGTGAGACTCCATCTCAAAAAAAGAAAAAAAAAAAAGAAAGAAAGAAAGTGGAAAGTGTTCATGCTGGGTTAGAGCTCTAGATACCCCTCTCTCTAGATGGTCCCTTCACCTTTGCTCTCACACCGTAATGAAACTATCTGGCAAGTAGCCTCCTGGCCTTCACAACACACAGCTAACAAAGCACACAGGGTATTTGCAAGAGAAGGGGCCTCTATCCAACCCACTCAGCACCCTATCTTCCCTAGCCAAACCTCCCTCGTGTTTTCTGGGTTTAGTGCAAAAATCATAATATAACAATGCTGGAATTATTTTAACAATCACTCCAGCCAACAATTTTCACATTTGCATGCTTTTTCATGTCCCTATCCACATAATTGGCCTTTTTAAAACTTAAGATGATGTCATAAGCATTTTCCATGTTGCTATACAGTCTTTATAAATCATTGTTTCTAATGGTTGCATAACATTAATGGACTGGTTTTACTATAATTTATATAACCATTTCTCTACAATTCAATTGAAGGTTGTATCCAATTTTTCACTATTATACATAAGGCTAAAATTTGTATTTTCATGCTTTATTTCTTCTTTTACATGGAAAGAGCATAAATTCCAAGTAACAGTACAACGAGATCACAGGCTATGATCTTTCAGAATTCTTGAGTCCTTTTACAAAATTGCTTTCTAAAAAGATTTTATCTATGTTGCAACCAGCAATATATTGTTACCATCACTATAATCTTACATATATTGAATGTTCTCATTATTTTAAACTATTGGTGGTTTCAAATACATAATGACGTCTAGTGAGGTTGAACATTTTTTAAAAGTTTGTTTCCTATTTCATCTACCTTCCTGAACTTCATTAAAAGCAAATCAAGAGTATATGCATACAGAATTCCTCTCTTTCTGTCTCCCTCCCTGTCCTTCTCTCCCTCTCTCCTTCATTCTCTCTCTCCCTCTCTTTTCTCTCTCTCACAAACAAACACCAAACCAAACCAAGACATAGCCTCATATTATTCCAGTAACTAAAAAATGTTATTTCAGGCTGGGCATGGTGGCTCATGCCTGTAATCCTAGCACTTTGGGAGGCCAAGGCGGGCTGATCACTTGAGCCCAGGAGTTTGAGACCAGCCCGGGCAACATGGCAAAACCTCATCTGTACCAAAAATACAAAAATTAGCTGGGCATGGTAGTGCATGCCTGTGGTCCCAGCTACTCAGGAGGCTGAGGTAGGAGGATCACTTGAGCCCTGGAAGTGGAGGCTTCAGCCTGGGTGACAGAGTGAGACTCCATCTCAAAAAAAAAAAAAAAAAAGTATTTTAATGAAAAGAAAAACAAAAAGTGGAAAGTTTTGTGTGATCCAGATTTCTAAGTAGAATATAAGTTCTTAAGTATGTACTGCAAATGAAAATAAGTATTTATGATAAAAGTGAAACTTGGGGAAAGAAAGTGAGTTTGCATGGAGTCACCCATTAATCAGTGGCAGAAAGTGTGTTAAATGGCAATTAAACTGAGAGTCCTGGCCGACACCTGCCAGTTGACTAGAAGCAGCTCATGAGACGGAAGAGTCAATGGCTGCCTGCCAGAGAATGAAATGGGGGGCACTGGGAGGTATCACAGCCCCAAATATCTCTCTACTGCCCATTTCCCTGCCTTAGGTTCCACCAGTAGAGATTCGAGCCAAGAAAAAAGTGCCCCGAGGAACTGAGGCAAAGGATAACTTTGTCAGGCTCATAATATACAAGAGACAGCTGGGACCCAGACCCTGAGAAAATAGCACATAGCCCAGATGGGACACAGAGGCGCTAGAGGGGCTGAAAGGGAAAGATCACTGCTTAAAACAGATGTTGTCTACTTGAAAAATGTTCCTAGGATTCTTATACACCCAGGACAGGAGTATGAACCCTTCTGGAAAGCAATTTAGTTGTATATATATAACAAGAAAGCAAAAAATGTTCATACCCTTTGACCCAATGATTCTACTTCTAGGATTCCATCCAAGTCAATCAACAAAGATGCAAAGAAAGATTAAAGTAAAAAGATGGCAACTGCAATAGAATTTATAGTAACAAACAACTGGAAATGTCCTGAACAACACAATGGTTAGAAAACAATTCTTTTTTTTGTTTGAGACAGTCTCACTCTGTCGCCAGGCTGGAGTGCAGTGGCACCATCTCGGCTCACTGCAACCTCCGCCTCCCAGGTTCAAGCTATTCTCCTGCCTCAGCCTCCTGAGTAGCTGGGACTACAGGCGTGCACCACCACGCCCAGCTGATTTTTGTATTTTTAGCAGAGACGGGGTTTCACCATGCTGGCCAGGATGGTCTCGATCTCCTGACCTCGTGATCCACCCGCCTTGGACTCCCAAAGTGCTGGGATTACAGGCGTGAGCCACCGCACCCGGCCCAGAAAATAATTAAATAAACAATAGGACATACTCACAAGGAAATGTTACACAATGATTCAAAAACTCTGTTTTCAGGTTATTTTTAATGAATGAGGGGAAAACTCACCACATCATAAGTTTTTCAAAAGATATGAAATGGTACATAATATGATCTCAATCATCCAAATATTATTCTTATATTCCAATATATGGTCTGTTTTAAAACCAGATATACAGTCTCCAAAATAGTAAATTATTATCTCTGGGCTATAAGTGGAATTTCATTTGCTTGTACATATTTTTCCAAATCTTCTACAGGGAGCATGTGTTACTTTATTTAGCAGGAGAGAAAGCTATTTAATTCCACACAGATTCCCACTGAAGTGTATTAAGTTTTGAATCTGATAATAAATTTCTCAATTCTCCAGAGTCCACAAACAAACAAGGCCTTCCCTAAATTATAGCTCTCTTGGAACTTTTTGGTGTTTTAAAGACCTAAACCTAATAAATAAATGTTTCACATCTCACAATTATCCAAGAGCCAGACATCTACCTGCCCAGAGGGCTTTAGCACCCTCCAAGCTATTTGGGTTTCTTACTTCGTATGGCAACATCCTCTGAGCGCCTTTCCTCCTTTCTCCTGCTGGTGTGGGCCCTTGATCTCTGGTCTTAAGAAGCGCCCAGGTCCTCGGGCCAACAGAATACTCAGTCCCAAGTCGATGCTGCTATTCCTCTATTCCTACAACACATGAGCTGTACCTTGAAAAGTGCTCTGGGAAAAGGAAATGGGGACCCTGACAGGAACCCCCAGTGGAGTTTTCCTTCTTGAAACTTGGGAGATAGGACTGACATTTTAAAATAAGTGTCAGGCGAGGTGGTGTGCACCTGTAGTCACAGCTACTGGGGAGGCTAGGCCAGGAGAATCTCTTGAGCCCAGGAGGTGGAGGCTGCAGTTGAGCCAATGTCTCGAACCATTGCAATCCAGCCTGGGTGACAGGAGTGAAACCCTGTCTCAAAAATACATACATACATACATACATACATAAAATAAGTGGCTGGCTGGATGAGTGAAAAGATGAATAGATTGATTTTTTTTGAGATATGGTCTCACTCTGTCTCCCAATCTGGAGTACAGTGGCACAATGATGGCTCAATGCAGCCTCCACCTCCTGGGCTCATGCAATCCTCCCACCTCAGCCTCCTGAGTGGCTGGGACTACAGGTGTGCACCACCATACTCGGCTAATTTTTGTATTTTTTGTAGGTTGCCCAGGCTGGTCTCAAACTCCTAGGCTCAAGTGATCCTCTGGCCTCAGCCTCCCAAAGTGCTGGGATTATAGGCATGAGCCACTGTGCCCAGCCAGATAGATTTATTTTAAAGAAAAGCTATAAAGGCATTAAGTAATGAGAGCTGTGGTTTTCCGAATAGCCCTCTTGATTTTGAAGATGGCTAACATAATTTGGAGACAGAGGAAAGAATAGAGGGAAATATGGGAGACTCTGCCTGACTACTTTAGCATTTTTGAGATAAATAATAAGAGAAAGTGATAACAGAGATAAAGCCTTCAATGGTATTGGCTCAAGTACAAAATAATCTACTACAACCTCAGTTCAAAAATGAGAAAAAAATTACTCATTTTTAAAATTTAGAGATGTTTCTTTTACATTCTGTGTTAGCAGGACAAGGAATTTCTGGGATTTGGCTCCAGAAAATATTCAAAAGATGCTTTTTGACAAGGAGTGTGGCGTGTGGTACATATATCTTCTGTCCTGTTACCCCTACCAGGGCAGAAGCTGCAGGCAGCAGCTTCAGTAGTGATTGAGGTTCTACCAACCAGAAATGGCTCAACTGAGTAACAGGAGAAAGTTTTTCAGGAAATAACATCAGAGATCTCAAAGAGGACTGTATGAAATACAGCAGACAGGAACTGAGGTATAGAGATATGGAGCAGTCACTCACCTATTGCTAGAATACATACAGACCACATCAACGGAGTTCATATGTTTAGATTTGCAGCACACATCAAGGTATATTGTGAAGCAACCAGGGCCTTCGCAATGTACAAACCCAGTAAAAACAACAGCAAAATGCAAGCATGGCTATTTGAGAACACATCCCTGAGAATGGGTCAAAGATTATAACTTAGGAAGTGTGGAAGCCTCCACTTCCTACTGCTCTAACATGGCCGCATTTTGAATCTGTCATGATAGCAGATTCCAAACAGTGAAAGGCGGGAGAATAAAGTGCGAGAGAAGGGAATGTACTGAGAACAAGTTCCCAGAGGAAGTGCAGGGTGAGGAATGCAAACATGTACAGGAATGGGGTGGGGGGCAGATCAGACAGGGTGCTGGCTTGACCCTGAGATAGCCCAATACCCACTGGACCCTAGAACTTGGAGTAGAGAGCAACAGATACTCAAGAAGGAATTTTTGAAAAAATATGGGGGGAGGGGTGTAAGGGCAGGAGTAACTGGAAATTGATACCACTGCAATAAAGATGCCAAAAACAACAAAATATTTCAGACACTCATGGCCTCTCTTCACAGCAGCCTCATCTACATTCAAAGAAAATGTGGTTGTTGGAGCCTGCAGGAAACAAAAGCCTGCCCGGGGCTGAAGGCTTGTCAGACCATCTCCACCAGAGAGGGCACCAGTGCAGGCACGCAGCCATACTGGCTTTACCTCCTATAAAAGCTGAGATCTCCAACTTTCAGAATTGTGAAAGTTCCCCCACAATGAATTCAGTTTCACTGTAGGGCTTCCTAACAACAGCTGCGAATCCTGGAACTCTAATCTTCATTTTATAATAGACGATGTCAACCAGAGTGTACTAATACATGGGCAGGTAAGAGAATGAAAAGAAAACATCATTTCTCCCGGCCGGGCGCAGTGGCTCACACCTGTAATTCCAGCACTTTGGGAATCCAAAGTGGGTGGATCACGAGGTCAGGAGATGGAGACCTCTCCATCTGGCTCCTCTTCACCCTGGCTAACACAGTGAAACCCTGTCTCTACTAAAAATACAAAAAATTAGCCGGGCATGGTGGCATGCGCCTGTAGACCCAGCTACTCGGGAGGCTGAAGCAGGAAAATCGCTTGAACCCGTGAGGTGGAGGTTGCAGTGAGCCGAGATCGTGCCACTGCACTCCAGCCTGGGAAACAGGGCGAGACTCTGTCTCAAAAAAAAAAAAAGCAAAAAAACAAAAAACATAATTTCTCCAACCTACTGGCCTTTTGCAAAGTGCCGGGGGTGGGGCAGGGGAGTGGTGAGGAGGGAGCGTAAATGGCCTAGCTGTGTTCCTCTAAAGACATGTGCTTCTGTCTCTTGATTTAGGGAAGGAGGAGGGGCTGGGTGTGGTACGGAGGATGTGCAGGTGACAATAATCAGTATGAGTATTTAAAAAAAAATTTTTTTTTAGAGGCAGGGTCTCGCTCTGGTGCCCAGGCTGGAGTGCAGTGGTGCGATCATAGCTCACTATAACTTCAAACTCCCGAGTTCAAAAAATCCTCCTGCTACACCCTCCCGAGTAGCTGGGACTACAGGCGCACACTACTACAGCTAGCTAATTTTTCAATTTTTTGTAGAGATGGGGTCTCGCTATGTTCCCCAGGCTGGTCTTAAACTCTTAGCCTCAAGTGATCCTCCCACCTCAGCCTCCCAAAGCCCTGGGATTACTGAGATGAGCCACGGCATCCAGCCAATATCAGTATTTTTGAGGGAACTTTTGCAAGAAGATGACCATTCAAAAGGGTGTGCTGATTTCAGTTACCCATCACATCCATGCAGTGGAGTGAAGGGAAGGAGCATGAGTCTCGAGCCAGACAGACCTGGATTCAAACGCAGAAAAGTTGCTTAAGTCTTCAGGGTCTATTTCCTAATCTGCAAAATGGAGATAATTGCTTTACCTACTTCAAGGCTGCTGTGAGAATTAAATGAAACAATGTGTGAAAAGTGCTGGACACGCAGACATTGGGTAAATATTGTTGTTGTTAAACTGCATGTGTAGGTGCCTAACAAGGAGTACATGGTCATCATTACTACTGCAAAGTTGCTTAACACTGGGCAGGCAGCTGCTGCATGCGCACCTCCATCCCTCTAACTCCAATGAGCAAATGTCAATGAAAAAGCTGCGACTCTGGGATTCCTCTCACAAGGAAAGGCATCAGCTTCCCTCACTCTTCCCTCTACTCCAAGAAACACCACATTTTACATCTCTAAAAATTCTCCAGGAGGTTTAAAACAAAAAGTCCAGGCAATGCGCTGACTCCTTCTTGACCAGGCTACCCTGAGAGTTAACAGAAACCTAGACATGCTCATCAGCTTCCAAGGAAAGCTGCCTCTTGATCCAGCCATGGGCAATCACACCAGCAGAGAGCTGCTTTGCAAGGGGCCAGCCAAATTTGAGTCCCAGCCTTTGCACTTTAACTGCAGTGCTTCTCAAGAGCATCAGGACAAGAGGACCCAGGTTCCCATCCTCTTCATCTCAGCTGACCAGGCACTGTGGGCAAAAGGCACATCACAGGGCCAAAGCCCCCAAGCCTTTTGCCCACACTGGGCAATATCAGGAGCCCCTGCCCCAGCAGGGCTGGGACCTCCACAGTGAGAAAGCCTAATTCCAGCATTAATGCATAACAAATCTCTTCAATCAACTGGGGTCAGGGCAGGGAAGGGGCTTTCAGAAGGAACGGTAGGGTCTCACTGCACCAACCCCCGGCCTCCTCTACCGACAGGATGGGGCCGCATCCCTCCCACCTCTCGGCTGCCCTATCTCCCCCGCCTGCCCAATACCCCATCTCAATAATGGGCTTATATCAGGCAGGGCCAGGATTCTTCTCTTCCCATAGGCCAACACACTATAATATTTGCTTTCCTTCCTTCCTTTCCAAAGCCTACCAGATTAGATTGCTGGAGTCCCATCCAACTCACTGAGACAGATGGAAAACGGAAAGTAAGGCAACCCAAACTGTTCATGGTGGAAAAAGAGAGGGGGCAGAGCAATCCAACGTCCCAGCACCCAGATCCTCTTTTCCAAGCCCTAGGTCTATCACAACCAGAATAAGTCGAGCCACAGCAGTTTCCGTGAATCAGAAGAGATATTCTGATGCACTGTGGTCTGCAGCAAGCTCTCATCTGAGTCATCCAGCCTTTCAGCAGGGGCATCATCCACCTGTCCATCTATCCCATGAATTGGACAGGAGACCAAAGCTGCTTGGGTCTTCCTAGTATCCTAGCACTTTGGCAAACACTAGGCAAGGTAGTGGGAGGGTTGCTCTGGGGCTCAGTTGATAGGGCTCATCAGCCTTCCCCTTCCCACTTCTGCAGAACAAAAACCTGCACCAACCAAAACCTGCATGTCTTCAAGATTTATTTTAACCACTCTAAAATACCGAGCTGAATATGGTTCAGCTCACTACTATGACATGATGAGATCTGCAGGCCCTATTTCCTTACACAGAAGAGAGAAGAAAGCACCAATGACAAGGAAAAAGAAAGCTTTGCAAAAACTCTTCACCAAAGGGCAGGCAGTTTCTCAATCAATACCAAGGTAATTACCAATCTGTGAAAGGAGCAAGGCTCCCACTACCAGCCAGCTAAAAAGGAGTGCCACAGACAATTTGTAGAAAGCATGCTGTAATGTACAAACAGGGTCAAAGGATACTTAGGTGTAAAGGCAACATCCGGACTAATAACTCCCATGTACCAGCTTGGTGAACCAAATCCCTACAGGTTTGAGGAACAACCACACTGCTCTTTTCTCTGCCATTTGGGCAAGTGCAAACAATTCATGTGTTTGCATTCATTCATTAATGCAACAAACATTTACTTAGCACCTGGTACATGTCAGACATTGGGCTGGCCATACTCTAGACTACAAGCTAGACCTCTGATAGTGCAAAAGTCATCTGCCTTCAGGCGGCACATGGTGAAGAGGGCTAACGTCTGAGATGATGATGATGCTTTCTAAAAGTGGCTTCTGAAAACAAGTGGGGGGCTTACAAGTCCTGTAAGCTCCCCAAAGACAGGGTCCAGCCCTCCAGAGGTAAAGGAAAAAGAAAAAATAAAGACAGGGGTTGTGTTTTGTTCATCACTGCCTTGCATGTATAATACATGTCAACTGAATGCAACTGAAATAGAAAACAAACACTTCTATTCTTTCAAGATCTTTTGCTTTGCTGTTTCGGAAGGCTTTGTAACCAAAGAAAAACAAAGACAAAAGAAGGGAAAATGGGACTTGGTCAGATATATTAAGAACACCTTTAGTGCAATCTTGGGACTTCAGCCCCAAGTGCATCTACAGCTCAGCCTTCAGAGCCCCCAGAGCCATAGCTGGCTTTCTGATGGGGTGCTCTCCCCTCCCTCTTCTCTGCCGTTTACTGCCCTCTGAAAACCCCACTTGGAGCCCTAAAGAAAGAAAGGGGGCGGGCAGGAAGAAGGAATGAGAAGGGGAAGATACATCCTGAACCGGTGTTCACCAAGAAGGAAGGAAGCCAAACCCTAAGGCTAGGGCCTGGGGGCAGGGCTGGCCCCGGGGAGGAGATGTGAGGGTGCTCCGGCCGCAGCGGGCCCTGCGCCCCTCTCTGGGCGTGCAGGGACACTTTTCCATTCTAAACGGCCTAGCTTCCCACCCCCCCACCACCCTTCTTTTTTCTTTCTTTTTTAAAAAATTTTGGTGAAATCGTCTTTAGGACTGGAGGAGAAAAAGGGAAGCGTGTAAGGTGAGGAAGAAGTTGGTGAGAGAGAGAACGATAGCTCCCCTCGAGGGTTCACCCAACCTGGCACCGAACCTGCATTTTAGGGCAGTCCTATTCACTGTCTGGAGTTCCAGAAGCCCAAAGGCCAGGCTGCACCCAGAGGAAAGGACAGGAGTCCCTAGGGGAGCCTTCTAGGCCTGTCATTTAATAAGGTAGTGGGGGGAGAGAAAGAGGAGTCTCCATGGCCCAATCCGTACCCAAGGGACTTGCCTGGGGACGTTCTCTGCTCTCCTCCCCTCCCGCAGCCCGGGTAGTCGTTGCGGGGTCGGTGCCCCGGCGCCAGAACCCGCAGAGAAGTTTCGCTGCTGCAAACGTGAGAAAATGCAGCTCAGCAGAACTCCCGCCCCCACCCTCTCCGCGGCCCCACCCCCGCAGCCCGACCCCTGGCGGCGGCGACCTTGGCCACCAGGGGCACTTGGAGGAGGGGCTGCCCTCGGGGCTCTCCCAGAGGGCTGGAGGAGGCCTCCAGGGTCTGCGGCCACCTCCCCTCGCCTGTCAGCCACCAGGACGGGCGTATTCAGCCCTGGGCGCGCGCCCCTCGCGCCCCTAGGCCGCCAGGCCCCCGCCGGGGCGCCCCCTGCACCCCCAGCCCCGCCGGCCCCCGCGCGCCCCTCTGCGCCGCTCCGCTCCCGAGCCCGCGAGGGCGCCCAACTTACCCCCCAGTGCAGGGGCCGGGGCTCGGGCGGGGCGCGTTACATCAGGCGGGGTCGCCCCTCCGGCTGCCGGGTCCGCCGCGCTCCAGGGATTTCTGGGTCTGGCTGCCAAACTCTCCGCGCCTCTCGCTCCCCTCGCTGTGGTCTCCCCCAGTGCCCCCTCCTTCTCTCCCGTCCCTCGGCTCTTTTTTCCGGGTTAATTACGTTTCGCATTAAAGCAAAACCCAGCCCCGGATGTGAGTACAATGCTCCGCGGAGCCCGCCGGGGAGGGAGAGGGGTGCCGGGGCGCCGCGGGCTGGGAGGGGGCGCGGCTGGGCGCCTGGGCCGCGAGGGGGAGGCGGGGGCGGGGCGCCCGGAGGCTGCGCCCGACGCCGCCCGCGGTCCGCGCCTGGCAGGTGGGACCTGCGCCCCGAGACTGCCCCGCGGGGAGGCCCGGCCCCGACGCTTGCTCGGGCAGCAGGTGTCCGGGCAGGGGGCGTCCTCGCAGGAGGAGGCGAGCTGGAGCGCGAACTCCCTCAAGAACCCCATTTCCTTCTCCCAGAGCCCCACCCAGCGACCTCAGCTGGGCCTCCTTCGGATTCTGAGCCCTTAGCCTTTGGGGACCGAGGAGTTGGGGTAAGGGTTAGGGTCCCAAGAAGAGTGGCTTCTTCAGGTTGTCCTAAATGTACCCTAAGAGACCAGTGGGCGGGAACGCTCTAACCAGGGTTATAAGGACTTTAATTTCTTTATTTTATTTTATTTTTTAATTAAGACAGGGTCTGGCTCTGTCGCCCAGGCTGGAGTGCGGTGGCGCAGTCATAGCTCACTGCAGCCTCGACCTCCTGGGCTCCAGCGATCCTTCTGCCCCAGCCTCCCGAGTAGCTGGGACCACAGGCGCCTACACCGTGCCCGCTGGGACTTTTTCGGTGTGATGCGAAGACTCCCTTCCTGCCCCCAGAACATGAGGGTGCTCTGGGAAAAAATGGGAAACAGACAAGCATGTGTTACTATGTAGACCTCGCCAAGAGGAACTAAGAGCTGCTGTGCGCCGGTCCCGCCCCTGCGCTATCTCATTTGATCCACGCCGCAACCTATGGGTACCAGTCCGGTTCACGGTGAGGAAACCGAGACTCAGACTTGTGAAGTAATTTGCCTTGGGTCCCCATTTAGTAAACGGCAGGTCTGTCAGGTTCTGACACCGGCCTCCCACATGGGGAGAGAGACATTTGAATATGCATCAAGTCAGGTGGACAACATCCGAAACATGAAATTGTAGTGGATTCGCGCGGGCCTGCAGGGCCGTGCGCCGGTGTCTGGCGATCCTGATGCAAACGTCGTTAATCAGGTGTAAATCCTACGAGGCTTTGAGAGAGGCAGGCATAAGAAGACGCTGAGGTTCTCCAGGACAAGGACTGGATTTGCAGGAAGGCGGGAGAGGCTGGGGCACATTCCGGGTGTTAACAGAGGAAAGGCGGCCTCTTATGTCTCCACGACCGACCGGAGGCCACAACGCCTGGGAAGGGGGGCTCAGGCCAATGAGCCAGGACCGAGGGAGAAGGACATCCCGCCCCACACCCCCCGAAAGCACCAGTGATGAAACCACACAAGTTTCCTCTTCCATTTTGATTGCCAAAGCAAAAATGAACCGCGCCGGTCTCTCAGGTGTGAAAAAAGACTGCTTTAGAGCATTTTGCTTTCAATAAGGAAGAAAAGGGGGACGATGGGCAAAAACGCACACACGCACAGACACACACACACACACATTTCCCTTGAAATAAATACATCAATGTCTTTTTTTCTCCCTGTTCATGGAGGTTTTTGCCACTCATCTGTAAGTTTCAGGCACCAGAACAAACTGAAGAGCATCTCCTCTGGAAGCACGGAACCTGGATTTGAAGCCCAGCTCTGCCGTTTACTGGCTTTGACCCCTGGGCAAGTTATTTAACTTCTCAATGCCTCTGTTAGGAAAAGTCAGTGAGTTTAACATTTGTGAAGTGTTGAGATTCCTGTCGAACATGAAGTAGGTGCTATGTAAATGTTTTTTAAATTTAAAAATTAGATGATCATTTTCAGTATGAAAAGCAACACAATTCCATCTAGCTCCAAGAAAATCCGACTGGAACTGAGGGTTTCCAGCATGAGCAATGAGGTAAATTTCTCAGATTTCATGGTATGGTTCATATTAAACTCATAAAACTCTACTCCCCGTGGGGCTGCCTGAGTCACTCCATCACAGAGCCACAAGTATTTCCTGAGCACTACTGTATTGGATGCTGGGAGGCAAAGAGAAGCAGAAGGCCTTGGGGGGCAAGAGAATACAGGTGTCTCTAGAAAAGGCTGAAGCAGCTTTGTGCCCTGGGAATGGCACAGAGAGTAAGTGCTGTCAACTTTTAGAAGGACAAGATATAGCCAGGGGCAGTGGCTCACGACCCGTAATCCCAGCACTTTGGGAAACCAAGGCAGGAGGATCCCTTGAGTCCAGGAGTTCAAGACCAGCCCGGACAACTAGGGAAACTTCATCTCTACAAAAAATAAAAAAAATTAAATTAGCCAGGTATGCACCTGTGGTCCCAGCTACTCTAAAGGTTGAAATGGGAGGGTCACTTGAACCCAGGATTTTGAGGCTGCAGTGAGCCATTATCATGCCACTGCATTCCAACCTGAGTGACAGAGTGAGAACCTGTCCCCCCCAAAAATAAAGAGGGAAATGTGTCTCTGTATGGGGGACAGGGGGCGGGGGGGATGGTGGGGGAGCTCAAGAAGGGAGTGGGCTTTGAAATGGGACTTAGATGGATACAGTTTGACACCAGTGGGAGGAGGCCAGGAACATGTCGGGCTGAGGGAAGGTCATCATCAGTGCACTCGGGGAGATGCTCTGGAGCCCCATTTACTGCTACACTTGTCCCTGGCCAGGACCTGGCCCCAGTTAGATGACAAACCCTGCACTAATGTCCACTCGCTTATTCCTGGATCTCCCAGGGCTTCCTCAGAGGGCCCTCCACCCCCACCCTCCTCTCATGTTACCTTGAAGCAGGTGTCAAGTGAGTCTCCGCCCTGCTATGTTTTGTCATCCTTTTCTCTCTTTTTGGGGGGCACTTTTTTATTGTGATAAAGTACACATGACATAAATTTTACCATTTTAAAGTGTATATGTAGTGGCATTCGGTAAATTCACAATGTTGTACAACTCTCACCACTGTCTAGTTCCAACCGATTTTCATCGCTTCTAAAGGTGACCCCATACCTATTAAGCAGTCACTTCCCATTCTTCTCTTCTCCCAGCTGCTGGTCACCACTAACTTGCTTTCCATCCAGTCTATGGATTTGCCTATTTTTGATATTTCATATAAGTGGAATCATATATATGTGGCCTTCTGTGTTTAGCTGCTGCTGCTGCTTTTTTTTTTTTTTTTTTTTAGACAGTCTCGCTCTGTTGCCCAAGCTAGAGTGCAGTGGCATGATCTTGGTTCACTGCAACCTCCGCCTCCCAGGTTCAAGCGATTCTCCTGCCTCAGCCTCCCGAGTAGCTAGGATTACAGGCCCGTGCCACCACACCCAGCTGATTTTTGTATTTGTAGTAGAGACGGAGTCTCACCGCGTTAGCCAGGCTGGTATCGAACTCCTGACCTCAAGTGATCCACCCGCCTCAGCCTCCCAAAGTGTTGGGATTACAGGCATGAGCCACCGCGCCCGGCTGTGTCTAGCTTCTTATGTTTACTTTTGCCATCACTTCACTGACACATTTTGAAAGTACAGTATTGCTGTTGCCTAATTTTGCCTAATTTTATACTTTAATTTTGTTCAGTGCAATAAACAGCCCTGATGTCTGAGAATGTGACTGTACCTGTGGGGAAAGGAATGTCAAAAAAGGACCTTTCACGTGAGCTACTTCAGCCCCCTTGTTGTACCAAGATAAAATAAAGCTCAACAATTTGCTCAAGGTTTTGAAGCTATAATAGTTAGTGGCAGAGTTGGTTCTAGAACCCAGAGTTGACTACTTTAGAATCTTCTAGTATTGGTATAGAAACCTTGCCACCAAGATGAAAACGTCTGGCCTAGAACATAAGAATCTAAACAGAAAGCCTTATGCACTACTCTAAGCATTTATTTATGTACTTTCTATTCATTTTCAATGTTAATGGCTGGTTAGCTAGATAACCTAACAGCCTCCAGTGGTGAGCCAGTGTGCCTTGCAGGGAACTATTGTTCTGTCCTCATAGATACCCATTACATAAGGCTGCAGCTGGGGCCAGTTAGTTCTATTAGGGAAAGTGTGGGGCCAAAGAGGCCAAGGTCATTGGTTTGATTCTGGTTCAGGCCAATTCATTTTGCACAGAGATGGATTGCTCCAGGGCTATACATTGCACCTCTAATGTTAGCCAGTCATTTTATAAATAGCTGCTACGGGTTTTGATAGCAAAGTATGAATAGTTCTGTACCATCCATTTCTAGAATGATTGCTCAAACTGCTATTGTTTTATTCAGTCCAATTCATTCCACAAACAATTATCTGAACCCATTACCATTTTTCCTCCTGTATGTCTTGCATTTACTTATTTTCCAGGTACTTACTAATTGCTAATTGTTATGCATGTATTATCTCACTTAAGCTTTATAATGACAATGATCCTGCCATTATTTTATGATGATGAGATGGCTAAGACATAGAGATAAAGCCCTGATACAAACCTGGACAGCCAGAGGCCAAAGCCTGGTCTTTTACCTACCAAACTACACTGGTAGATGCAATGTTAGGCCTTGTGAAGGATGCAGAAAAGCATAAAACAAGACTCTTCCTTCCCACCCCTGACACTTCCTATGTTTATCATCATTTAGAATCTCCATTCCATTTCACCTAGCAATTGCATATCCAAAGAAAGTTATATGGATATATAGATAGCAATACGTGCACACACATACGTATTTATATTCATTGCAGCATTGGTCATAATGGTAAAAATTGGAAATCACTTTCATGCGCATCAAGAAGGGATTGAACAGGTGCATCCCTACAATCTTATGCTATGCTGCACTTAGAAAAGAATGAGGGCTGGGTGGGGTGGCTCATGCCTGTAATTCCAGCAGTTTGAAAGGTCAAAGCAGGAGGATCACTTGAGCCCAGGAGTTCCAGACTAACATGGACAACATGGCGAGATCTGTCTCTGGGAACAATTTTTAAAAATTAGCTGGACATGGTGGTGCACACCTGTAGCCCCAGCTACTCAGGAGGCTGAGGCAAGAGGATCACTTGAGCCCAGGAGTTCAAGGTTGCACTGAACTATGATCCCAACACTACACTCCAACCTGGGCAACAGAACCAAACACTGTCTCACAAAAAAAAAAAAAAAAAAATGAGGTAGTTATCTATATGAAAAATACTATACATTTTAAGTGAAAAAAGCAAAGAGCTTTACATATAGTATAATCCCATTTCTGTAAATAATTTTTTACATGAAAAAGGTCTATAAGAATACATTCCAAACTGTTAACCACAGTTCTCTTATGGCAGGGGCAGAGGGGTGATAATGGTGGATTTCACTTTCTAAGAGATGTATTCTGTGAGGGTTCTTTTTTTGCAACAAGCATGCATATATTTGTTTTTTTTTTTTAAAGGAACAGGAATGATTTAAATTTTTAATAAAATTTAAAAGTTCCATGAGAAAGAAAATCATATTGCAGCCTTCGAGGAGCTCAAATCTTACTAAGGAGGGAATATAGTATGTACAGAAACTGATACATGCAGAGGAGAGCAGAGATAAAATTCCCTGGGAAGATTATCAACCAGCTGTGGTTGAGAAGGGCAGGAGAAAATGCATGAAGGACATGGCCCCTTGCAAGGACCTTGAAAGAAAGGTTAAAATGTAGAAAGGTGAAGGGGGGGTGAGAATAGGTGGATTCCAGATACAGAGATGATCAGAGGCAAAGCACAGAGCAGGAGCACATGGGATCTATTCAGGGAAGTGTGGCTGGTACAGTTCAGCTGGAGCACGGGAGGACATATGAAGGATTTTCATGGGGAATGAAACAGGAAACAAAGGTAGCTGGAGGGTCTTTATTGCTAAGCTAAGGAGTCTGTACTTATTACTAGGCTTCAAGAGCCACTGAAGG
This sequence comes from Nomascus leucogenys, assembly GCF_006542625.1. Classification (NCBI taxonomy): domain Eukaryota; kingdom Metazoa; phylum Chordata; class Mammalia; order Primates; family Hylobatidae; genus Nomascus; species Nomascus leucogenys. Next base: position 43,754,794 of record NC_044388.1, on the reverse strand, counting down.
CTTTTGAGCAAGGAAGGGACACAGTTGGAAGTTAAGTGGCTATGATTTCATAGTTACTGGCTGCCTAGTAACTAGACTCTGGCACCCAGCTACCTAGTTTTGACTCCTGACTCGGTCACTAATTAGCTGAATAGCCAGGGACCAGTGACTTCTCTGTGCTTCTATAAAATGGGGAAGGTGGTGATGACAGATAACTGTCTCATACCATGGCATTTGGGATTGAGTGAATTCATGCTTTTAGGGAACATGGTTAAGTGCTGACAATGGTAAATTTGAAAAATCAGTATCATACCTTTGGATTTAAATCCTCGTATTTCATTTGAAACTTTTATCCCAAAGAGCTAACACTTCATGATAAATTATTAACTATTCTTTTTCCCCCACTCTCAGGGAATTAGAGATTTTTCATCTCATTTTACAGATGGAAGAATTTAGGTTTTAAGAGAGCGATAGCATCTCAGAATCACACAGCCAGTCATGATCTGAATCCCTGGGTTCTGAATGGTAGTTCAGTGACCTTTGCCCAATACTTAAGGTTGTCTCTTAGCTCAAATTCTCAGAGCCTTGAGAGTAGGAAAATGGGGAGTGGAAGAAGCTTAGGAAATTTCTGTTTATAGGGTAAGAGAAACAGCAGTAAAGAACAGTAGTAAAGTAAAATCAAAAAACAGAAAACTCTGGTGGAACATTTGGAAGTTTATAAAATCAGACTTGTAAAATATAAACAGGAGATATACATATAAATATATATACATACACACATATACATATGTACATACAGGTGCTAAAGTTATTTCCCAGTAAAAAAGTTTGGAAAGCATTGTTGTACTGCTAAGTCTGACACTAATAGTGTCATTTCTCAGCCTCAGAACTGAGTGTGCGTGCCATCCCCAGAAATAACAGTCTGCTGGCCAAGAGCACCATTCCTATTGATTCATGCTGATGGCATTGTTTTCCCATCAGTTTGAATAAGTGCAGTGCACCACTCGGAATCCTGCATCCTCAGTGATGCCCTGCAATTAGAGGGAAGAACTGGGACTTCCCAGTTCAGAGTGAGAGAATGAATAGGTACTTAACTTTGGATCTATGACCGTGTTTTAGCACTATGTTTGACTTTATTTTTGCTTAGACTAGTTAAATAATTCACTACTTCAGTACTGAGCCCACACAGGGGCTACTCTTAGTAAATACTTGTGAGTGAATATAGTCAAAGTTATTAGAAAGAATAAACTCTAGCCAGTTTATTCCAAGAGATGCCTATGGTAGTCAGTGAAGTGGGTTGACTTTTACATCAGTGATTCCCAATACAAGCTGATTATTACAACCCATAGAAAACAAAGAAAAGCAAAAAGGATATTTGGACACATAGACTTATGTCCTTTTATTATTTTGTTAATAGGCAATATATGTACACAGTAAAAAGTTCTAAAGAATTAAATATTCTTTTTCCCCCACTCTCAGGGAATTAGAGATTTTTCATCTCACTTTACAGATGGAAAATTTAGGTTTTAAGGAGAACAATAGCATCTCAGAATCACACAGTAGAAAAGAATGAAGTCGATGCTTCCCTGCTTGACTTCTAAATTCCTGTGTTCTCACATACAACGAGTTACCAATTATTTTTTAAAAATACAAAATAACGGGCTGGGCGTGGTAGCTCACGCCTGTAATCCCAGCAGATTGGGAGGCCGAGGTGGGCGGATCACGAGGTCAGGAGTTCGAGACCAGCCTGGCCAACATGGTGAAATCCCATCTCTACTAAAGATACAAAAAATTAGCCAGGCATGGTGGCAGGCGCCTTTAATCCCAGCTACTTGGGAGGCTCAGGCAGGAGAATCGCTTGAACCTGGAAGGCAGAGGTTGCATTGAGCCGAGATGGTGCCATTGCACTCCAGCCTGGGTGACAGGGCGAGACTCCATCTCAAAAAAAAAAAAAAAAAAAGTACAAAATAACAACATTGAAAAGCAGTATTTCTTCTGCCCATGTTCTCAAACACATTGTTATTCTTACCAGAGATAATCAATGTGTGTGTGTGTGTCTGTGTGTGTGTTTAATACTAAATATTCAGTTTTGCAAGAATATACCTAAAAATGATAACAGTAATTATCCTAGTGGTGGACTTATAGGTGATTTTTAAAATCTTGTTTTTCTAGGTTTTCTAAGTTTTCTTTAATATGCATGTATTATTTTATGATTCAAGAAAAAAAGTTTTACAAATAAATAGTTCTTACTGTAAAAGTACTTCAGCTATCTCACAGATGTTTTGTGATTTAAAAACAATATAGAACTGGCCGGGCGCAGTGGCTCAGGCCGAGGTTGGTGGATCACGAGGTCAGGAGTTCAAGACCAGCCTGGCTAAGATGGTGAAACCCCGTCTCTACTAAAAATACAAAAAATTAGCCAGGCGTGGTGGCAGGCACCTCTAATCCCAGCTACTCAGGAGGCTGAGGCAGATAATTGCTTGAACCCAGGAGGCGAAGGTTGCAGTGAGCCCAGATCGCGCTACTGCACTCCAGTCTGGGCGACAGAGCAAGACTCTGTCTCAAAACAAGAAAATAAATAAATAAAAATAAATAAAAATATAAATAAATAAAAACAACATAGAACTAACTTCATCCTCAAAAAATACTTGAAAATACTTGCCATGTCTGGGCATGCTGGCCCACACCTGTAACCCCAGCACTTCGGGAGGCCAAGGTAAGCAATTGCTTGATCCCAAGAGTTTGAGATCAGCCTGGGCAACATAGTAAAACTCTGTCTCTACTAAAAATACAAAAAGTCAGCCAGGCATGGCACCATGAGCATGTAGTCCTAGCTACCTGGGAGGCTGAGGTAGGAGGATCATTTGAGCTCAGGAGGTTGAGGCTGCAGTGAGTGATGACTGTGCTACTGCACTCCAGCCTAGCCTGGAGGACCACAGAGAGGCCTTCTCTCAAAAAAAGAAAGAAAATGCCAGTCTGTGGATATATTTTTCAAAAAATGTTAGCCAGTTTTGTGTCCATTCATATTAAAACTCCTGCTACTGGAAAAGAGATACAAAACCTAGTTAGCAGCTTGAACTCTGAGTCCTAGTGAATCAGCATGAGTCACTGGAGATAGGTAACTTGCTCAGGAATCTTCTTTCAAATTTCATCATAATTTGTATGATGACTCCACATGTCCTTCAAACTACATTAAAATTAAGTGTAGCACCAGACTGGAGAATTAAGGCCAGTCCAGTTTAACTCCTTCATTTAGCAATTAAACTATCACAAACTAAATTTATCCTTACACCTAATACTTAATGATGCTGCGGGTGTTTTAATTGCTTGAATGACCAAATGCCCCCTTCAGCGTCTGAAGTTGTCATAGTTCCATCTCCCTAAGAAGGCATATAGGAACATTGTCACCTTTCTGGCAACTTCAGTCTCTGGAACAGAACTCTGAACTCATAAGGTGAGAAGAGAAGGGCCTCTGAGTTGCTAGCCAAAGTTCTGGGAGCCTTTCTTAGGTTTGATTATTGATTCCAATTGCATATCTAATTTCAGAAAGCCTGGGAGTATGGTTTCCTAGCCCTCAGCATATCAGAAACCTCAGGAGAATGGAAGAACCACTGGAGAAGTGGGTGAGAGGGTGTGGAGGAGTGCATGGCTTTTGTTTTTTTGTTTTTTGTTTTTTTTTGAGACGGAGTCTTGCTCTGTCACCCAGGCTGGAGTGCAGTGGCTCAATCTCGGCTCACTGCAAGCTCCACCTCCCGGGTTCACGCCATTCTCCTGCCTCAGCCTCTCCGAGTAGCTGGGACTACAGGCGCCCGCCACCACGCCCGGCTAATTTTTTGTATTTTTAGTAGAGACGGGGTTTCACCGTGGTCTCGATCTCCTGACCTCGTGATCCGCCTGCCTCCACCTCCCAAAGTGCTGGGATTACAAGCGTGAGCCACCGCGCCCGACCTGTTTTGTTTTTTTGAGACAGAGTCTCACTGTGTCACCCAGGCTGGAGTACAATGGCGTGATCTCAGCTCACTGCAACCTATGCCTTCTGGATTCAAATGATTCTCCTGCCTCAGCCTCCTGAATAGCTGGGATTACAGGCACACGCCACCACACCAGGCTAATTTTTGTATTTTTAGTAAAGACGGGGTTTCACCATGTTGGTCAGGCTGGCCTCGAACTCCTGACCTCGTGATCCGCCTGCCTTGGCCTCTCAAAGTACTGGGATTACAGCTGTGAGCCACCACACCAGCCAAGTGCATGGTTTTATCCAGTTCATTCCTATGCCCATAAATGGGATTGCTGAAAAGTTAACTAGCATTCCCACAGGTTACATGTGCTCCGGGGATTCCCACAGGATTCCCACAGGTTACATGTGCTCCTGGGGATGATCTTGGAGTAAGATGTGGTTGAACTGTGATCAGTGCCTTTGTTTTAGGTGGAAAGTGCTACGTGGTTTTGCTGGTAGGAAGGGTGGCCTGGTGGGGGGATGGCAGTGGAGATCACCCCTGTGGTGATAAAAGCAGCGTTAATCATTCTCTCATGCCCTTTTATATTCTTAAGATATTACATCATGTGCATTATGTATCTTTTTCTTAATAAAAAATGTTTTTAATTAATGTTCATAAGACTTTACAAATAAAAAGCCTGGAAAAAGTGTACAAATTAAAAATATTATACCACATTGAGAAAAAACCACAATGAGATATCCTACACACATGCCAGCATGGCTAAAATGAAAAAGGGTGACAGGCCAGATGCGGTGGCTCACGCCTGTAATCTCAGCACTTTGAGAAGCTGAGGCAAGCAGATCACTGGAGTCCAGGAGTTCCAGACCAGACTGGGCAGCATGGCAAAACCCCGTCTCTACAAAGAAAAATACAAAAATTTGCCAGACACAGCGACATGTGCCTGTAGTCCCAGCCACCCGGGAGGCTGGGGGAGGAGGGTTGCTCCTGAGCCTCAAGTTCAGGAGTTTGAGGCTGCAGTGAGCCATGATCACACCACTGCACTCCTGCCTGGGTGACAGAGCAAGATCTTATCTGTAAAATAGATAAATAAATATAAATTTAAATAAATAAAAATAAACATGCAACTATCATAGGACCCAGCAATTGCTCTTCTGGGCATTTATTCCAGAGAAATGAAGACTTCTGGTATTCACACAAAAACCTATACAGGAATGCTTATAGCAGCTTTACTTATAATAGCCAAAAACTGGAATCAACCCAGATGTCTTTCTGCTGGTGAATATCAGACAAAATGTAGTTCATCATACCATGGAATACTATTCAGCAATAAAAAGGAACAAGCTATTGATACACACAGCCACCTGGATGAATCTTCAGAGAATCATGCCAAGCAAAAAAAGCCAAACAAAAGGTTATATACTGTATGATTCCATTTATAGAACATTTTGAAATGATTAAAGTATAGAAATGGAGAACAGATTCATAGGTGTCAAAGGTTATGAAGTGGATATGCACTGGGCATGGTGGCTCATGCCCATAATCCCAGCACTTTGGGAAGCCAAGGCAGGCCAATCACGAGGTCAGGAGTTTGAGACCAGACTGACCAACATGGTGAAACCCCGTATCTACTAAAAAAATACAAAAATTAGCCGGGCGTGGTGGTGCACGCCTGTAATCCCAGCTACTCAGGAGACTGAGGCAAGAGAATCGCTTGACCCAGGGAAGCGGAGTTTGCAGTGAGCCAAGATCGCGCCACTGCTCTCCAGTCTGGGTGACAGAGCGAGACTCTGTCTAAAAAAAATAAAGAAGTGGGTATGGTGGGAAGGAAGGAAGTATATGTGGCTGTAAAAGAACAACACATGGTTACTTGTGCTGATGGAAATGTTCTGTGTCTTGGCTCACTCAATGTCAATATCCTGGTTGTGGCATCTCACTATGATTACAAGAGGCTACCATTCAGGAAACAGGGGAAAGGCTATGCAGTATCTCTGAATTATTTATTACAATTCCATGTGAATCTACAATTATCTCCAAATACAAAGCTTAATTAAAGAAAGAGGTTTTTTGTTTTTTTGTTTTTTGTTTTTTTGACGGAGTTTCGCTCTTGTTACCCAGGCTGGAGTGCAACGGCGCAAATCTCGGCTCACTGCAACCTCCGCCTCCCAGGTTCAAGCGATTCTCCTGCCTCAGCCTTCTCAAGTAGCTGGGATTACAGGCATGCACCACCACGCCCAGCTAATTTTGTATTTTTAGTAGAGATGGGGTTTCTCCATGTTGGTCAGGCTGGTCTTGAACTCCTGACCTCAGGTGATCCGCCCGCCTCGGCCTCCCAAAGTGCTGGGATTAGGCTTGAGCCACTGCGCTTGGCCAAGAAAGAGTTTTAAAGCCAGAAAATTTACTGTGAGTGTTCTGTGCTTGAATAGATGTTATCGGTTTTTTTAAAAAAATCACTTAAGGGCCGGGCGCCGTGGCTCACGCTTGTAATCCCAGCACTTTGGGAGGCCGAGGCGGGCGGATCACGAGGTCAGGAGATCGAGACCATGGTGAAACCCCGTCTCTACTAAAAATACAAAAAAAAAAATTAGCCGGGCATGGTGGCGGGCGCCTGTAGTCCCAGCTACTCGGAGAGGCTGAGGCAGGAGAATGGCGTGAACCCGGGAGGCGGAGCTTGCTGTGAGCCGAGATTGCGCCACCGCACTCCAGCCTGGGTGACAGAGCGAGACTCCGTCTCAAAAAAGAAAAAATCACTTAAGGACAGGTGCTGTGGCTTATGCTTGTAATCCCAGCACTTCGGGAGGCTGAGGCAGGCTGATCGCTTGAGTCCAGGAGTTTGAGACCAGCCTGGGCAACGTGGCAAAACCCCATCTCTACAACAAATAAAAAAAATCAGCCGAGGACAGGTGCGGTGGCTCAAGTCTATGATCCCAGCACTTTGGGAGGCCGAGGCAGCTGTATCACTTGAGGCCAGGAGACCAGCCTGGCCAACATGGCCAAAGTCCGTCTCTACTAAAAATACAAAAAATTAGCCGGGTCTAGTGGTGTGCAACTGTAGTCCCAGCTACTTGGGAGGCTGAGGCAGGAGAATTCCTTGAACCCGGGGGGCAAAGGTTGCAGTGAGCCAAGATCATGCCACTGCACTTCAGCCTGGGTGACACAGCAAGACTCCGTCTCAAAAAAAAAAAAAAAAAAAGTGTATATATATCCAGATGTGATGGCGTGCACCTGTAGTCCCAGCTATTCGGAAGGCTGAGGCAGGAGAGACACCTGAGTTCAGGAGGTCAAGGCTGCAGTGAGCCATGATCGTGCCATTGCACTCCAGTCTGGGTGACAGAGGAGACCCTATCTCAATGTGTGTGTGTGTGTGTGTGTGTGTGTGTGTGTGTGTGTGTGTACATATATATATATATAACTTATGGTGAACATATATCCCTCTTGATCCTGGATAACTGAGGCATCCCTACTTATGAACTCCACAGACTAAGCATAGTTTTGCACATTGAGGCTGGCAATCCTTAAATCGTTGGGGGCTAACATTCAGTTTTTAGTTGTGTCCTAAAGAGCAGTGCTTCATTCCTCTGCCACCTCAACTGCTACAATCCCTCTCACATAGCTGCCCCCATGAGCACTTCCCCTGCTCTTTGGGCATTTGGTTGCTTGCATCCATTTTTCTGCCTTCCTTAAGAAGAAAGTTTCAACACTTGGAGAAACTCCACCAGAACCTCACCTGGTATTCGAGAAAGTCTCTCTCCAGAGCAGAGCAAGGTGCACATGAAGGTTGGTTAGTTTCAATGTGTTGCCATAAATTCTGCCATGGCTGTCCCCTGTATTCAGAAGATGACATCATCGTAGCAAGCATTACATTCAGAAGCAAGCATTACAGCAGAAGTCTGTTAGAATGCAGCTTGTAATTATGTGTTGCTGAGTACACCATGAGTCAAATTGGGGCCTCCGAAATGTAACTGCATAGTCTTTAAATAGTTCATCCAGGAGGTCTGGGGGCTGATTTATTTCTGGTTTTTCCAATTTAAGTCCTTGTACTGTACTGTGACCCTGTAACTACTACCCAGTTCAGAGCAGAAGGGCAGCATAGTGCGGTACAAAGAATTTCAGACTAGGAATCCTCTGAAATTGTAGGGACAATTATGTCTACCATTTCTGTTGTTCCAGGTTGTAAAGGATTGGGAAAATGTAAGTATTACGTTGTGAACAGGAATGTTAGTAAGAGGATGGTAGAAAGCAACAGCCTTCAGCCGGGCAAAGTGGCTCACGCCTGTACTCCCAGCACTTTGGGAGGCCGAGGCAGGTGGATCACCTGGGATCAGGAGTTTGAAACGAGCCTGGCCAACATGATGAAACCCCATCTCTACTAAAAAAATTAAAAAATTAGCCGGGCGTGGTGGCGTGCACCTGTAATCCCAGCTACTCGGGAGGCTGAGGCAGAAGAATCGCATGAACCAAGGAGGCGGAGGTTGCAGTGGGCAGATTGCACCACTACACTCCAGTCTGGGTGACAGAGCAAGACTCCGTCTCAAAAGAAAAAAAAAAAAGAAAAGAAAGCAACAGCTTTCAAACTTTTCCTTACCTACAACCCCTAAAATGCTGAAATACTATGCATCTCTTCACACACTTTAAAGTTTGACATCTTTAACTTTTAATCATAGCTTTAAGTGTTCGCAAGGGATGTATTCTGCAGTCGTTAGCATGGGATGTTTTGAAATAAAACTGTCATATCATTCTTTTTAATGTATCCAATAGAATGTAAGTACCATAGTAATATGACACTGTCATTCATTTTTAAAATTGAACAAGTGGTTCTTTGACAGCCAGAAATGTTAAATCATCCCCTTTCTTCCTTGAACTATACTTTCATTCCACTTTCCCTAAAGAATTGTATCCAAATGTCAGCTATTTTTATGCTTGAACATCTTTTATTGATTGCCCTATCATATTTCCTGAAACAAAAATGCATATGTAAATTGATTTTACAGTGTTAAAAAAAATCCTGTGTCCATAAGCCTCTAAGTGTTAAAACAGTTTTTGAGACTAAGTCATCATCACAATTATTAATAAGATAAAAATATAGTTTATTGATAAACACAAAACAGTAAAATAGCATTAGAAATTATTCTTTTAATGAGATGGATGAGGATGGATTTTTAAATATATGTATGTTTATATATTTACATACATACATCTATAGTAAACAAGTATATGTAATGAGGTTAAATATTCATTAATTAATATTACTTATTGCAATAATGAGCAGGATGTAGCATCAATACTTCCCCTATTTCTTTTTCTTTTTTTTTTTGAGATGGAGTCTCACTCTGTCTCCCAGGCTGGAGTGCAGTGGCACAATCTTGGCTCACTGCAACCTCCGCCTCCCAGGTTCAAGCGATTCTCCTGCCTCAGCCTCCCAAGTAGTTGGGATTACAGGTGCCTGCCACCACACCCGGCTAATTTTTGTATTTTTAGTAGAGACGAGGTTTCACCATGTTGGCCAGGCTGGCCTGGAACTCCTGGCCTCAAGTGAGGCCTGCCTTGGCCTCCCAAAATGCTGGGATTACAGGCGTGGGCCACCGCGCCTGGCCTTAATACTTTCCCTATTTCTCATTTTTACGAATGTAAGCTCTGAGCAGCTTTGGTCACATTAATACGTAGATGAGGCTGCAAGGACTTTTGTTATGACAATGTCCAGGGCTGAAGAGAAGCAAGAAAACTGGGACATAACCCAGAGAGGCTTATGGCTTCAAAAGGGATCCTGGAATGACTAAATCCACTTTTGCCAGGGAACCTGAGATCTGTTTTTCAGCAGGGCTGTATTTGGTAACGTCATTCAATTATGTTAGAGACCTTCCTTTAAAAATTATTCTGTAGGGAGGCTTTTTATGCATGGGGTTGGGGGTATAATGAGAACACTCTCTACTTTCCACCCAATTGTGCTGTGATCCCAAAACTGCCCTACAAAATAAAGTTTTGCTTGTTTGTTTTTGAGATGGAGTCTCACTCTGTCGCCCAGGCTGGAGTGCAGTGGCACAATCTCAGCTCACTGCAACCTCTGCCTCCCGGTTCAAGCAATTCTCCCGCCTTGGCCTCCCAAGTAGCTGGGATTACAGGCACCCGCCACCACACTTGGCTAATTTTTGTATTTTTGTAGAGATGGGGTTTCACCATGTTAGCCAGGCTGGTCTTGAACCCCCTGACCTCAGGTGATCCACCTGCCTCAGCCTCCCAAAGTGCTAGGATTACAGGCTTGAGCCACTGTGCCCAGACAATAAAGTTTATTCTTAAAAAAAATTCTAATGATTCATCTGTTCGTGGACAATTCAATTAAGTTTTTCCAAATTTTATGGATAGCAATGAATTGGGAGCCCCTTAACCTGTGAAAGGATTTGTATCTCAGTTAGAAAAGGCTTTCCTGTCTCAACACAAACACGGATATTTCTCATTGTCCCTTGTCTTGGCCCTGAAGGTTTTTATGACCCAGGGCCATGTCTTTCTCCCCATTTTTAGAAGTGAGAGAGGGCTGTTGGGAAAGGAGAGGTGGGAAGACAGAAGCCAGTGTGAACTGGCCTTCACTGCATCTCAGGGAGATCTAGACACTGATTCCCTTAAAACTGTGCCCTCTGGGTACCCACTGTTTAAACACCACTGTAGAGGTGATTTAAGAACTGCCTCGGGCTGGGCATGGTGGCTCAAGCCTGTAACCCCAGCACTTTGGAAGGCCAAGGTGGGCGGATTACCTGAGGTCAGGAGTTCTAGACCAGCCTGACCAACATGGTGAAACCCCGTCTCTACTAAAAATACAAAAGTAGCTGAGTGTGGTGGCACATGCCTGTAATCCCAGCTACTCGGGAGGCTGAGGCAGGAGAATTGCTTGAACCCGAGAGGTGGAGGTTGCAGTGAGCCGAGATCGTGCCAACAAGAGCAACAAGAGCGAAACTCGGTCTCAAAAAAAAAAAAAAAAAAAAAGAACTGCTTCAAATGCACAGAATCCTCATGTCAGATTTTTAGTCATTTGCTGTTTGTCTTAAATTCAAATTTAACTGGGTGTCCAGTATCTACATGGGAATCCTGTGCAATCCAAGTCACTCTTTTGAAGAGATGAAAGAGATGAGAAAAACTGATACCTAAAAAATGTGCAGGCCAGGCATGGTGACTCACGCCTGTAATCCCAACACTTTGGGAGGCCGAGGCAGGTGGATTGCTTGAGCTCAGGAGTTTGAAACCACCTTGGGCAACATAGTGAAAACCCGTCCCTACAAAAAATCAAAAAATTAGCCGGGCGTGGTGGCTCGCACCTGTAGTCCCAGCTACTTTGAGGCCTAGGCAGGAGAATGGCATGAACCCAGGAGGTGGAGATTGCAGTGAGCCAAGATTACACCACCGCACTCCAGCCTGGGCAACAGAGTGAGACCCTGCCTCAAAAAAATAAATAAATAAAAATAAAAGAGACAGTTCTTCTACAAGGGTCTCTCCCCTTTCCCTCTGCCCAATTCTCAAATCAGTTTACTGCTTTCTCGCCTCTCACAGGGTGCTCCATTTCCACCCCACCCCACTATCTTTTTTCATCCTTCTTACCCAAAGCAAAATGTAAGCAGACAAAACAACAAAACTGCCAATGCTCATAAAGGGAAGAAGGCTCCAGGAGGAAACTTGGGTGAGGAAAGGGGTTTGAGAGGTGCAGAGAGAAATAGGCAGGACACCTCTGCCTGTCATCCGAGAAACAGAGGCTAAAAAAAAGAGGAGGGAGAGCAGCAGTTTCTTTACAGCAAAAACTACATTTATGTAAAATGTGTGAATATTCTCCTTTACAGTCTACCCTGTAGACACATAATAAAAGTATTCCAAGTCCAACTACATGTCTGAGGGTCCTTGGTGCTCTCCTGACCTGTTTCATCAGAATGATACTGACCAAGCCTTCTGTTTTTCTCTTCCCCCTTCAGTTCCCATTCACTGCTGCTGCCCTCTCTCACTCCCTCTCATCTCCCAAGCACCAAAAATAATTTGAATTTCAAGCCTTTTTTTGGCCTTCCTGTGGGTGTGGGAGGACCTCCTTTGAGAATTGTTCTGGTTCTAGTTGGCTCCATCTGTAATTTGGCAAAATTTCTGCACCCTACCCCCAACTTTTCTTCTTAATATAAGGGGAGTTCGAATCCCCACCTCAAAATATGATTCTTAGGATAACCAAAGTGACAAGATCCCCCCCAGAGATCCCCCCAGGCACCCCCCCAGGGAGCCCCTGAGGGTCTGCAGCCTCCACTTACCCCACCCCTGGTTTTGGAAGAACGACTCTTTCTGAACAACAAAGCAGCTCCTCCCTAGCCCGGGGAAGCTACCTCCAGCAACAGCTTTAAAAGGCAAGGTGATTGCGAGAAAGAGGAGGGCGAGATCTGTGCTCTTCAGTTCAGGGGAGCCAAGGCAAGTTCCTGTTGCAGACAGTTTTAACAACTTACCAAGTTCAGTGAGTCTCTCTCTCTCTCTCTCTCTCTCGCTCCCTCTCTCTCCTCCACCCCATCCCCTTTGTGTGTGCGTGTGTGTGTGTATGTGTTATTTTCCTTCTCACCAACTCACCCACATGATCCCTTCCCTGGTCCTCTGGGTGACAGGTGATTTTCCTTTCTGAAAAAGCCTGTTGCCCACGCTGGCCTCAAACTCCTGGGAGTTTGCAATCCTCCCTCCTGGGCTGCCCAAAGCTGTGAGATGACAGGTGGCAGCCACCTTGCCTGGCTGTTGAAATGCATATTTATTAAAAGACAAAATATCACCAGGATCTGTAGATGTAACCACCCCACCCTCAGTCCCCCCGACACCCACCTCCAACCCATTTCCACCCCATCTCAGCCCTTCCTTAGCTAGCATCTGTAGACTCTGGCAAATGTTTGTTATTGACAAGAAAAAGGAAAGGGAAAAAAAATGAGAACAAGAAAAAGGACCGCACACCTAAGAGTTTTCTATGGTTTGGGGCAGTTTCGCTTTTCTTTTTTCTTTTTTTTTTTTTTTGAGATGGAGTCTGTCTGTGTTGCCCAGGCTGGAGTGCAGTGGCGCGATCTTGGCTCACTGCAAGCTCCGACTCTCGGGTTCACGCCATTCTCCTGCCTCAGCCTCCCGAGTAGCTGGGACTACAGGCACCTGCCACAATGCCCGGCTAATTTTTTGTATTTTTAGTAGAGACAGGGTTTCACCGTATTAGTCAGGATGGTCTCGATCTCCTGACCTCGTGATCCGCCTGCCTCGGCCTCCCAAAGTGCTGGGATTACAGGTGTGAGCCACCGCACCCAGCCTCATTTTTCTTTATTTTGTTTTTAAGGTTTTAAAGGTTTCTCTTTGAAAAGATGGTATCACAGAACATGCAGAACTGCTCTGAAAATGCAACTTCATTTGCAAAACACTGCATCAAAATATTACACAGTCATGGAATCTAATGAACTGAGCATGCTTTCGTGAAACTTAAAAAATACTAAGCAATGTATTGAAAAAAGCATGGTAAAAAAAAGACAATTCAAGTTAAATAAAAATTGCAAAGGTCCTGAACCAATTAATGGTTGGTAACAATGTCATTCAAAAATGCCTTTAGGTTTCAATGAAATCCTCCATTTATTTCTGCATGCCTAGTTCTTGAAAAAACTGTTTGAAGTTGCGAGGTAGGTAATGGCCAGGAATTACCATACTCAGTTAATTTTACACCTCAAAGATACAAGTTTGCCGTACTTAAAGCTCTTGTTAGGCCAGGTGCAGTGACTCACTTCTAACACTTTTGGGAGGCCAAGGCAGGTGGATCACCTGAGGTCAGGAGTTCAAGACCAGCCTGGCCAACATGAGGAAACTCCGTCTCTAATAAAAATACAAAAGTTAGCCGGGCATGGTGGCAGGCACCTGTAATCCCAGCTACCTGGGAGGCTGAGGCAGGAGAATCACTTGAACCCGGGGGGCAGACATTGCAGTGAGCCGAGATCACGCCATTGCACTCCAGCCTGGGCAACAAGAGCGAAACTCCATTTCAAAACAAAAAAAAAGAAAAACAAAAGTTCTTGTTGATTCTGGCATGAGTTGCTTTTCAGTAAAAGACAATAGTCAACTAACAAGAATGGCATGAGATAGGATATGTAACAGTTTCACCATTCATATACTCACTTTGTTTCCTGGTTATATTTTGATTTTTAATAAAGATGCATTTCAACAGCCAGGCAAGGTAGCTCACATTTGTAATCCCACTGCTTTGGGCAGCCCAGAAGGGAGGGTCGCTTGAGCCCAGGAGTTTGAGGCCAACCTGGGCAATGGAGCAAAACTCCTACCCTACAAAAAATTTTCAAAATTAATCAGGCATGATTCCACCCCTGTAGTCCCATCTTCTTGGGAGAGTGAGGTGGAGGATCACTTGAGCCCAGGAATTGGAGGCTGCAGTGAGCTATGATTGCACCACTGCATTCCAGCCTGGGTGACAGAGTGAGACCCTGCCTCTCAAAAAAAAAAAAAAAAAGAAAGAAAAGAAAACATTTCCAAGAGCTCCATAGGAAGCAGAATTTTTGGTGCCCTGGGACAGATTCAGTTCAAGCTTTTCATGACTTTGTTTCCCCTTGCCCTTTTCTTGCTGAAGGCAGTGCTCATAAAATTTTTTTTTTTAATTTTTTTTTTGTTTGTTTATTTGCTTGCTTGTTTTTTGAGATGGAGTCTCACTCTGTTGCCCAGGCTGGAGTGCAGTGGCGTGATCTCAGCTCACTGCAACCTCCGCCTCCCAGGTTCAAGCGATTCTCCTGTCTCTGCCTCCCAAGTAGCTGGGATTACAGGCACCTGCCACCACACCCAGCTAACTTTCATATTTTTAATAGAGACAGGGTTTTGCCATGTTGGTCAGGCTGGTCTCAAACTCCCGACCTCAAGTGATCTGCCCTCCTGGGCCTCCGAAAGTGCTGAGATTACAGGTGTGAGCCACCGCACCCAGTCCATTTACTTATTAAAAAAAAAAAAAAAGTTTAAGCAGGCTGCTGTGGTACCAATTGTTATATTCTTTGGAAAAGCAGTTTTCAAGAGCCTTAAAATATTTTTATCATTTGGCCCAGTGATTCCCACTCTGGAAATCTATCCAAAGAAAATGATCTAAAATGCAAGTGAGAAAAAATTGAACATAATGTGTTATGGGACTGAATTATGCCTCCCCCCAACCCCTAATTCACATGTTAAAACCCTAACCCCAGTAACTCAAAATTGACTGTATTTGGAAGTAGGGCCTTTATAGAGGTGATTAAGTTAAACATAGTCTATTAAAATGGGCCCTAATTCAATCTGAGCAGTGTTTATATAAGAAAAGGAAATTTGAACACACAAAGAAATGCCAGGGATGCCCAAATACGGAAGAAAGACAGTGCAGACACAGGGAGAAGGTGACCAATGGCAAGCCCAGGAGAGGAGTCTGGGCAGAAACCAACCCTGCTCCCACCCTGATCTTGGACTTCCAGCCTCCAGACAGTGAGAAAAAAAATTTCTGTTGCCTAAGCCACCTACGTCTGTTGTACTTTGTTATGGTGGCCCTAGCAAACTAATAGACAATGATTTGGAAAATAATTATATCTATTTAAAATAGAGAACAATTAGAAATGGCCTAAATGTTCAACAATTGGGAAAAGAGTATCATACCATCATCAAAATGCTGAGGCTGTATGGAAAAAACTGCTTACAAGATAATGTTTAGCCAAAAAAAGCAAGATGCCAGGCATAGTGCCTCTCACTTGCAGTCCTATCTACTTGGGAGGCTGAAAGAAGAGGATCACTTGAGACCAGGAGTTCGAGACTAGCCTGGACGACATAGCAAGACCCTATCTCTAAAATAAAAAACATTGTATGTACCCCATAAATATGTACAACTATGATGTACCATAATTAATAAAAATAAAATAATTTTGAAAAATTATATGCTGTCATCTGGGTTATTTTTTAAAAAGCAAGATATATTTTATTTTATTATTATTTTTTAAGACAGTCTTGCTCTGTTTCCCAGGCTGGAGTGCAGTGGTGCCATCTCGGCTCACTGCAACCTCCGCCTCCCAGGTTCAAGCCATTCTCCTGCCTTGGCCTCTTTAGTAGCTGGGACTACAGGCTTCCGCAACCACGCCCGGCTAATTTTTGTATTTTTAGTAGAGGTGGGGTTTCACCATACTGGCCAGGCTGGTCTCGAATTCCTGAATTCAAATGATCCACTCGGACTCCCAAAGTGCTGAGATTATAGGTGTGAGCCACCGTGCCTGGCCACAAGATACATTTTATACACACACACACATAAATGCATATATATATATATATATGCATTTATATATATATATGATTTTGACTATGCTTTGTAAAGCCTGTGGTCAGGGGAAAAAAACTAGGAGGAAAAAAAGCTCATTGTAGTATTGTTTTAGAAGATGATGATTATTATTTATATTCTCCTTTCTCCATTAAAGAGTTAAACTTATTGTTATTTGAAATACACCTTGTTTACATAAGCAGGTAAAATAGGGCACTCCGTAAGTGGGCCTGTGTGAATGCGCTCTCACAGAGAGTAGACTTCTGAAAGGAAACAGTGTTGTTTGGACTGAGGATGTGGTTCTTGTTCTCAAGTGCACCAACTGTATTGATAAAATTCCTGCCCACATATCCCCATGTTCAGTGCAGCAGGTTAAAAGCTGTTCTGCACGTCATGCCTTTTTTTTTTTTTTTTTGAGAGAGGGTCTTACTCTGTATTTTTGTTTGTTTGTTTGTTTTGTTTTGTTTTTGGAGACAGGGTCTTACTCTGTTGCCCAGGCTGGAGTGCAGTGGCGCGATCACAGCTCACTGCAGCCTCCACCTCCTGGGCTTATGCAATCCTCCCACCTAGCCTCCAGAGTAGCTGGGACCACAGGTGCATACCACCATGCCCGGCTAATTTTTTAAAAGATTTGTCTCACTATGTTGCCCAGGCAGGTCTCAAACTTCTGGGATTAAGTAATCTTCCTGCCTCAGCCTCCCAAAGTGCTGGAATTACAGGTATGACTCACTGCACTTGGCCTGGATATCATTCTTTGATTGGTCCCAGGGTGACTGAAAGCCTTTGTCTTTTTCTCAGAGAGGACAGGCAAGGGCAGATGTCTCCCACTTGGCCTTCTACATGCTCTTCTCTGAGCTCTGCCATAATGGGTTCTCATCTAGTCAGCCTGGGAGCAAACCATGCCTAGGAGGCCCGGGGAAGGCCAGCAGGTCCCTGAAGCTCAATGTCCCTTCTATTCCTCAGAGAGATGCATTCTCAGAAAGAAACTGCACTCATGTCTCCTCTCTTTTGCACCTATACCCTTTCCATTTTCCTCTGATGGATGTCTTTCCTTTGACTGCAATCATCGTGCATGTGGACAGCTCCTGAGTATGTGTCTGCAGCTTGAGCCTTTCTACTTCTCTCTACATTCCTGTATCGAATTGCACGCTGGTCTTCTACCTCCAAATGCCCCAAACCGAATATACCTAAAACTCGCCTTGTTGACTTTAAACTTCTCTCTCTTGCATTCCCTGTCTCTATAATAAAGACATAACTTCCACCCCGTCACTCAAGCCAGGAACCGAAATGTCATTGTCACTCCTTCTCTCTCACCACCCACAGCCAATTAGTCATCGAGCCGTATCGATTCCCACTGCCTACACCCCTTCCATCTCCTCCTCCCTGCTCCTGGCTCCTCCTCGCCTTAGTTCAGGCTCATGTTAGTCCTCGTTTGGGTCATTCACTCATTCAGGCTCTGGGGGCATGTTGGTGAATACGATAGGAATGAGTCCTTCCCTCATGAAGCTTGCGGGTGCGAAAGACAATAATCAAACAAAAGAATCCCATGTTTATGATGTATCAGATCAGTATGAAGAATATAACTGTTTGCTTGAAGAAGGGGAAATTAAAATTGAGACTGAAAAGAAAGAGTCGCAGAGAGAGCTCAAAGACAAACACTCCAAGAAAGAGAAACAGCAAACAAATGCAAGGCTGTGAGGTGAAAAGAGCTTGCCATATTGGAGGGGCTTTGGCTGCCATATTGCTCTGAGAGGAAAAGTGGAACCAGGTGGCATGGAGAAGTGGGCAGGGCCCTTCTGGGCAACAATGAGAAGTCTGGATCTTTTATTATTATTTATTTATTTGTTTTGAGGTGGAGTGTCGCCCCGTCACCAGGCAGGAGTGCAGTGGTGCCATCTCGGCTCACTGCAACCTCTACCTCCCAGGTTCAAGTGATTCTCCTGCCTCAGCCTCCCAAGTAGCTGGGACTACAGGCATGCACTACCACACCCGGCTGTACCACAACCGGCTGACTTTTTTTTTTTTTTTTAGTAGAGATGGGGTTTCACCATGTTGCCCAGGCTGGTCTTGAACTCCTGGCCTCAAGTGATCCACCCACCTCGGCCTCCCAAAGGGCTGGGATTCCAGGCATGAGCCACCATGCCCGGCCAGAAGTCTGGATTTTACCGTAAGCTGTTGAAAAGTGTTAATTAGGAGGGTGACCTGTCTCCCTGGGCCTTCCATATCTCTTCAATCCTTCTTCAACGTGGCTTCAAGGTTCATCTTTCCAGGACGAGTATCTGATCTTGTCTCTCTGGGTTTTAAAAATTTCCAGTGGCTCCCGTTTGTCTGCTGTTAACACCTAAACTGCTTAGCTTGGCCTAGAAGGCCCTGAATGCTCTCACCCCATGTTTCGCTCCATCCTTATTTTTCCCTGTGTCTCTTTATCCCCTTTGCCCGGCCATGCCAAGTGACTTCCAGGTTGCCTCGTGGGTTCTGCCATGTCTTTTCTCAGGATGCATCTCTCTGGGTACAGCATTCCCTACGCCATCCATCATCAAACAAAAATCTACACATCCTGCAAGCCAAAGGTCAAATGTCACCTCATCTTTCCTAATCACTGCCCCCCAGATAGAATGGACTGTTCCCACAGGGCATGGTGGCTCATGTCTGTCATCCCAGTTACTTGGCAGGCTGAGGGAGGAGGATAGCTTGAGCCCAGGAGTTGGAGGCCAGCATGGGCAACATAGTGAGACCCCCATCACTAAAGAAAAAAAAATTGTTTTAAATGGATGATTCCCTCCTCTGCATCCTCAATGTTTGACAGCACGTGTCTGTTTACACGCATCTCTCCCTGTTCAGACATCACCCTTTGTTACTCATATTTATTCCCTACCATTGAGCACAGAGCTTGGAGTACTTTATTGTGTAAAAAGAACGGATTTCCCCCGTTTTGCATATTTAGATTACACATGATAGTTTTGCCAAAGGAGCAGGAAACCAGATGCTTGAAGCTCAGTGAGAATTTCTTTTTTTTTTTTTATATGGAGTCTTACTGTCACCCGGGCTGGAGTGCGGTGGCATGATCTCGGCTCACTGCAACCTCCGCCTCCCAGGTTCAAGCAATTCTCCTGCCTCAGCCTCCTGAGTAGCTGGGATTACAGGCACCTGCCACTATGCCCAGCAATTTTTTTTTTTTTTTGTATCTTTAGTACAGATGGGATTTCACCATGTTGGCCATCCTGACCTAGTGATTCGCCCGCCTCAGCCTCCCAAAGTGCTAGGATTACAGACGTGAGGATTTTAATGAACATGTCAGTTGAGACTTACAGCAGATGTCTTTGAGCTGCCAGTATTCCCAACATAAGCTACATCCACACGTTGAGCCCCATTGGCAAGGAGGGAACTTGGAAGGAGTTTGAGCAAGTAAAAATATCTATGGGGCGCAAGCTATTTTGAAGCCTATTTACTTGTTAGCCACCTCTCATCATTCTACAGTGTCCACACCATTTCCACAGTCCTCATCCAATCACAGATGGTACCAGGGGATGCATTAGCTGCTTGAAGCAGGACTGTCAGAGACAGAATTTGTCACTTCATGATTCCTGCTAAAGCCGGACATGGTGGCTTGCACCTGTAATCCTAGCAATTTGGGAGGCTGAAGTAGGAGGAACTTTTGAGGCCAGGAGTTCAAGACGAGCCTGGGCAATATAGCAAGACCACATCTCTACAAAAAAAAATTTAAAAATGGCCAGGTGCAGTGACTTACACCTGTAATCCCAGCACTTTGGGAGGCCAAGGCGGATGGATCTTGAGGTCAAGAGATCGAGACCATCCTGGCTAACATGGTGAAACCTCGTCTCTACTAAAAATACAAAAATTAGCTGGGCATGGTGGCAGGCACCTGTAGTCCCAGTCACTCAGGAGGCTGAGGCAGAAGAATCACTTGAACCCGGAAGGTGGAGGTTGCAGTGAGCTGAGATCACGCCACTGCACTCCAGCCTGGCAACAGAATGAGACCCTGTCCCCACCCCCGGCAAAAATAGTCCCAGCTACTCAGGGAGCTGAGATGGGAGGACTGCTTGAGCCCAGGAGGTTGAGGATGCAGTGAGCCATGATTGTGTCACTGCATTCCAGCCTGGGCAACAGAGTGAGACTCTATTTGAAAACTTCAAATAATTTCCGGGTAAGTGCTCTGCACTGCGGAGTGTAGGCGGGGGAAAATAAAAAAGTAAATAACTTGTTTCCTGTATCTAGGGAAGGGAGATCATGACTCTGTCCATAGAAGGCACCAATTGATGTTTATTAATTGACACATTGATAGGCAAGACATAATTAGAAGATAAACCAGGGCTATATAATCAAGCACTGGACGGTATGTTATAGGCAGCAAAAGCTACGGATGTTTTTCAAGGTCTGTTGACCTTGATGTTGAAGGTCAATGCATGGCTCCTACCAGCTTGTGTCTGCTTATCATGGACCAGGCCACAAATGAGGATGAAGCAAAAGAGAATCCCAAAATTACCAGATGTTAAGGGTTACAGAAAAAAAGAAAAAGAATCAAAAAATGACCCTGCCAAGTGTTCAAAGTGGTTTCTCTGCTGCCTATCAAAGGGCTTGCCATGTGCTGAGAAATACCTTCAGAATGAGTGCCCTTCCTGCCTTTTCAGCAGCTGCTGCTCAGAAGAAAGTGGGGCAGAAGTGGCCCGGGGTAGCGAAGAGGTGGCCAGGGAAATACATCTAGGACCAGTCTGTGCACTTCTGCTCTCCAGGTTTGAGAACTGCCGTCATTGATTGCTGTTGCATGGGTTCTTCCTGAAAAAAGTCACGATGGGGACAACTGAAGGCAGATGTGTTCCCCGTGCCGAAGACCAATGGTGCCAAGTTCCCTTGCTCTCTGGACACGGCTGATTCAGAAGTTTTGCCAAGTGGATGTCACTGCCTGCGCCTGCATCACAAGCAGCACAGCTTAGAAGAGGACAGCTGGCTGCAACTCAGGTGAGATGTAACCATGACCGGTTTCTGAAGAAAGATGTGAAAATTTAAATCAAGCTATAAACGGTGATGGCCCTTCTTTTCATAAATCCTAATTGTAGTGATTTCATTTGGTTTTAAGCATCAAGCAAACGACAACTTCTTTTTTTTTTTTTTAATTTAATTTTACTTTTTTGGAGATAGGGTTTCACTGTGTTGCCCAGGCTGGTCTCAAACTCTTGGTCTCAAGTGATCCTCCCTCCTCAACTTTTTTTTCTTCTTCTTTTTTTTTTTTTTTCTGAGACAGAGTCTTACTTTGTCACTCAGGCTGAAGTGCAGTGGCATGATCTCAGCTCACTGCAACTTCCACCTCCCAGGTTCAAGCAATTCTTGTGCCTCGGCCTCTCAAGTAGCTGGGATTACATGGGCCCACCACCATGCCTGGCTAATTCTTGTATTTTTAGTAGAGGCAGGGTTTCGCCATGTTGGACAGGCTGGTCTTGAACTCCTGACCTCAAGTAATCTGGCCTGCCTCGGCCTCCCAAAGTGTTGGGATTTCAGGTATGAGCCACCATGCCTAGTCCCTCCTCAGCCTCTTAAAGTGGGGGGATTACAGGGGTGAACCATGGCGCCCAGCCCAAAATGCAGCTTCTTGGTGAAGTTGAAGTCAGTGTTTCTCCTTACTTAATGGTCAAAAATTTCAGCCGACTTTTTGTTTTGTTATTTTTTTTAGCTTTCCATATATTTATGTCTTGGCTCACTAATCTAATACAGAGGACATGGTGTTTCCAGAGCAGGGGCCCATGAAGTTCATTGTACATAATAATCTTGTGCAAAACATCTGCGACTGGACTGACTTAGCAAGTTTTAGCCTTTTAGATCACAGCAAGGCATTAATATTGCTTAACTATCACTTCCTGTAGAGTCCATCTTCACATAGCTCCAAGTACACACACAAAAAAGTCCTTTACAGCTACTTTTAGCTAGCTCTTGACCTCTGAATCTCATAAGAGTTTCTTACATTCTCGTTTGCTTGGCCAGAATCTTCTTTCATCTTTTCTGCAGAAGTAGAACCTGTGTCTCCAAAGACAAATAAGGAATTTAATTCAGTGGCTTTTTGTTTCTGGGGATAAGAAATGGCACCATTTGTCAGATCTATTGTCCACCTAAGGCCATGCCCTTTCTCCAACATGGGGACAAAGGGACGGTGAATTTTTGCTCTGAATATCTATTAGACACACAAATTCACCCTGGAACTCAGAACCTAAACCTTGGTTTTATTTTTATTTATTTTTTAAATTTTTGAGACAAGGTCTTGCTCTATTGCCCAGGCTGGAATGCAGTGGTGCAATCATAGTTCACTGTAACCTCAAACTCCTGGGCCCAAGCGATCCTCCATCCTCAGCCTCCTGGGTAGCTGGAACTACAGGTGTGAGTCACCAGGCCCAGCTAATTTTTAACTTTTCTGAAGAGGTCTCACTATGTTGCCCAGGTTGGTCTACAACTCCCGGTCTTAAGCACTCCTCCTGCCTTGGCCTCCCAAAGCACTGGGATTACAAGTGTAAGCCACCACGCCTCGCCCTAAACTTTGGTTTTAAAAAATAAAACAGCCAGACACAGTGGCTCATGCCTGTAATCTCAGCTACTTGGGAGGCTGAGGCAGGAGGATCTCTTGAGGCCAGGAGTTCAAGACCAGCCTGGGCAGCATAGTGAGACTCTGTCTCTTAAAAATTTTTTAAAGAGGCAAAACAAAGATGTTAGTAGCATCTAATGTTAATAGCATTGTGACCACAACCAATTAGCTAATTTGTTTTCTGATTACTCACTTACATTAGCCACATCATCTTAAATAACTTAGGTTTTTACCTCCTCACATAAGCTTAGCAGTAGCCTATTTTTAGATAAGTCACTTAAAGTTTCACTTGAAAGGGATCAAAAGAATCAATAATTGAAGATGGAATTAGACACACCGGGTCCAAAAAATTATGTACCCAACAGTCAGCTTTTGTGAGTTGGCGCCTCCCCAGCCCCGTCATCCATATTTTAAAGTGTTGAGTGTGCGTGTGCACCAGATGATTCATCCAAGCTGCTCTGGAAGTTCTCTGCTGGTGACAGTAAAGCCGACCCACCCCCTGTCCTCCCCTCTGCCTGGTGAACATGCAGACTATCAGTTCTGTGGCACTGTCACAGCATATCGTGGCCTTCTTTATTTAGGTGCAATGCTGGTGGGCAGTGTGCTCCTACACGCAGCTTTCCATCTCTTGATCACATTCCCCCACCACTTTTATCTGCCTGCAACACCCAAATGTTCATGCCCAAAAAGAGAGTGAGGACTTGAAGATCCCCGGGGTCCTCAGAACCCGCACAACAGGCCCCTCCAACAGATTATCACTTGACTTCATTGGTCCTCATATCCAAAAAAGTTAGATATTAAACTGGTTTTTAATGGAGGAGTCTTGCTCTCTCTTCCTGCTTACTGAAGATATAACAAAAGAGATTCTGAAATTGCTGGTGGTACCAGCTCTTGGGTTTCTTTTCTTTTCTTTTCTTTTCTTTTCTTTTTTTTCTTTTCTTTTGAGATGGAGTCTTGCTCTGTCATCCAGGCTGGAGTGTAAGTGGCATGATCTTGGCTCACTACAACCTCCACTTCTTGGGTTCAAGCCATTCTCCTGTCTCAGCCTTCCAAGTAGCTGGGATTACAGGTGCCCACAACCACGCCCAACTAATTTTTGTGTTTTAGTAGAGACGGGATTTCACCATATTGGCCAGGCTGGTCTCAAACTCCTGACCTCAGGTGATCCACCTGCCTTGGCCTCCCAAAGTGCTGGGATTATAGGCATAGCCACTGCACCCAGCCAGCTCTTGGGTTTCTTTTAACAAAGATTTTGGGGGCAGATCTGTGCTCTGAGGATAAAGCTAACCACCCTAAAAACAAGAGTCCTTCTCTGGGGATCATCCATCCCTCCCAGTATACCCCCCTTGAAGCCCGTGTCCCCTCCCTTCTCCATGCCATCCAGAGACTTTCACATTCAGGAGGAAAGTCGGGCTTTTTTAAACAAACAAACAAACAACTGTAGATGTTTCAAGCTAGCCCTACAGGCTTCCAGCTCTCTCCCTACCCCTCTTCTTATTCCCCCACTCCTGGCTCCTAGTCAATGACTAAAGTTCTCCAGGAGTATTTATGGACAGGGTATCTATTGTTGACCTTGTGATCGCACTAATCCTTGGCTCAGGGCTGCTCTGCTCTGCTCTGAACGAGTCACAAGGGTGATTGGGTGGGAGTAGGGAGGAGGACAGTGCCTCATTCAGGAACAGTACATTTATTTATAGAACAGGCCTTTTCCTCTTCTTCCTAGAATCATCTGTTAATGCCACGGTTGCCATATCCTCAAACACTCCCTTTAGGAGAGAGATGATGGGGGCTCAGGACTTTGAATTAAAGGTCAAAGTTCTTAGAGTCAGGGCACCAAAAGACTCCTCTCCCCACGTCCACGGACAAACCCAGAGAAGCTCAGATTCCTAAGAGCTGTGGACCACTGGGCATCATGATTTCCTCGATAGCACCAAAGGTGTAGCCAAATGCTCTCTCCTGAGACGCATGACTCAATGCCTGCAGGGTGGGGAGTGGGAGCTCAATTCCTGGGAAATTCTGGCCTCATTGTGGCAGTATTTGGGGTCTGAGAGGCCTAATAATCCCCTGTATCTTTTTTTATTTTTATTTTTTGAGACAGAGTCTCGCCCTGTTGCCCAGGTTGGAGTGCAATGGTGCAATCTTGGCTCACTGCAACCTCTGCCTCCCGGGTTCAAGTGATTCTCCTGCCTCAGTCTCCCAAGTAGCTGGGATCACAGGCATATGCCACCACGCCCGGCTAATTTTGTATTTTTAGTAGAGACGGGGTTTCACCATGTTGGCCAGGCTGGTCTCGAACTCCTGACCTCAGGTGATCCACCCGCCTTGGCCTCCTAAAGTGCTGGGATTACAGGTGTGAGCCACCGCGCACAGCCGGCCTGATAATTCCTTTGGGGGTTTCTGAAAAATAGGCTGGGAAATTGCTGCGGATAAGAGAGTAGGGAGATGCAAAGGGCATCACCTTGTTTATCTTGTAGCATGTGATTGCACTATCTGGATTAAAAAAAGAAGAAGAAGAAAAATACAAGGCTTCAGGCAAGGAGTGAAAATGAAGGTCATCTGCATAAAGCTGGAAGAGGACTCTTGAATCCACAAGGCCTGCTTAAGCTTGGAAACATTTAGCCCACAATTATCTGCTGCCCTGTGTGACTGATTGCTTCTTGTGTTCAAGTTCTGACTGAACCAGACAGTAAATCAGTTGTGGGCAGAAGCCTTAGGGAACAGAGCTGGGTACAAAATGAGTTCTCAGAAATCCCTTGTGGGTTTTCAGACATGGATTCTTATAAGTGACTATCATTAGCATTAAAAGATGTTTTTTGAAGATGTTGATGATTGATGATAATAATAATGATGATGTTGATGATGATTGATAATGATGATGATGATTGATGATGTGATGATGGCAGAATCCTACTGGAGGAAGGAACCTTGTGTCTTTTTTCTTTCTTCCCTCTGCCCAGAAAGTACAGTGCAAATAGTAGGTTTTTAAAAATCATTTGCTAGATTATCAAATAAATCATAACTATAATCATTCCATGTCTGTCAAATAAAACCTTTTTTTTGTTTTTGAGATAGGGTCTAGCTCTGTTGCCCAGGCTGGAGTGCAGTTGCACTCAGCTCACTGCAACCTACACCTCCTGGGTTCAAGTGATCCTCCCACGTGAGCTTCCCAAGTAGCTGAGACTACAGGCACGCACCACCACTGGGCTTGGCTAATTTTTGTAATTTTTGTAGAGATGAGGTTTCACTATATTGTCCAGGCTGGTCTTGAACTCCTGGGTTCAAGCAATCTGCCCGCCTCAGCCTCCCAAAGTGTTAGGATTACAGGCTTGAGCCACCATGCCCAGCCTACACATGGAACATCTAAGTTGCTTGGTGGTAACTATGATTGGGCTTGAAGCTTTTCTTTCTCTTAAAGAAACAAAACAAAAATAGGATGTTGGGAGCCTGGTGATCAGTTCTCCATATAGCTCCTCTGAGTTTGTGCTATCACAAGGTAGTGGTTCTCAAACTTGAACCTTGCATCAGAATCACCTGGAGCTTGTTAAAACACTAGCTGGGGCTGGGCATAGTGGCTCATGCCTGTAATCTCAGCACTTTGGGAGGCCGAAGTGGGGGAATCACTCAAGTCCAGGAATTTGAGACCAGCCTGGGTAGCATAGTGAGATCCCATCTTTGCAAAGTGAAAGCCTGTCACAATGCTGGGTATGGTGGCACCCCTATGGTCCCAGTTACTTGGGAGGCTGAGGTAGGAGGATTATTTGAGCCCAAGAGTTAGAGGCTGCAGTGAGCCATGATCATACAATTGCACTCCAACCTGGGCAAAAGAGCAAGACTCTGTTTCTTAAAAAAAAAAAAAAAAAGGCCGGGCGCGGTGGCTCACGCTTTTTATCCCAGCACTTTGGGAGGCCGAGGCGGGCGGATCACGAGGTCAGGAGATCGAGACCACAGTGAAACCCCGTCTCTACTAAAAATACAAAAAAATTAGCCGGGCCTGGTGGCGGGCGTCTGTAGTCCCAGCTACTCAGAGAGGCTGAGGCAGGAGAATGGCGTGAACCCGGAAGGCGGAGCTTGCAGTGAGCCGAGATTGCGCCACTGCACTCCAGGCTGGGCGACAGAGCGAGACTCCATCTCAAAAAAAAAAAAAAAAAAAAAGCAAAAACAAAACCCATTGTAGCTGGGCCGCAGAGTTTCTGGTTCAATAGCTATAAAGTAGGTCTCAGGAAGATGAGCTCTTAAAGTTCTCATGCAATGCTGCTGCTCCTACTGATCTGGGGCCCCACTAGGAAAACTGCTGCCCCAGGGTGTGTTAGCAATGTCTCAGGTTCTCCTACCTGGAACTTTACTTGGGGGGTTTAAGAAAGGTCCAGGAAATGGACTCACAACTCTGTGTAAAGAGACCTATGGAGAGGTCCCTCGGAGAATTCTTCTCAGAGGATTGCTGCCCCCATCTCATCAAGGGCCCACTTTCTCTAGAATTTAGAGATTGTGGAAGTGGGACAAAGCTTGCCCAGAGACCACGTGAGGATCCTGATCTAATTTGTCTACAGGCTCACCTCTCCACCCATCTCTTCTCCCCACTCCAGCCCCAGGTGATTTTTCTAAATCAGAAACTGGATCATCCCAGTCTCCTGCTCAGACACCTGTGATGGTGAGAGACAGAACTAGCTGGATTTCCTAGGCCAACTAAGAATCCCTAAGCCTAGCTGGGAAGGTGACCACATCCACCTTTAAACATGGGGCTTGCAACTTAGCTCACACCCGACAAATCAGGTAGTAAAGAGAGCTCACTATAATGCTAATTAGGCTAAAACAGGAGGTAAAGAAATAGCCAATCATCTATTGCCTGAGAGCACAGCGTGAGGGACAATGATCGGGATATAAACCCAGGCATTCAAGCCGGCAACGGCAACCTCCTTTGGGTCCCCTCCCATTTTATGGGAGCTCTGTTTTCACTCTATTAAATCTTGCAACTGCACACTCTGCTGGTCCGTGTTTGTTAACGGCTCGAGCTGAGCTTTTGCTCACCATCCACCACTGCTGTTTGCTGCCGTGGCAGACCCATTGCTGACTTCCACCCCTCCAGATCTGGCAGGGTATCTGCTGTGCGGCTGATCCAGCGAGGCGCCCATTGCCGCTCCCAATGGGGCTAAAGGCTCGCCTTTGTTCCTGCATGCCTAAGTGCCCGGGTTCATCCTAATCGAGCTAAACGCCAGTCGCTGGGTTCCACAGTTTTATTCCATGACCCACAGCTTCTGACAGAGCTGTAACACTCACCGCATGGCCCAAGATTCCATTCCTTGGAATCCGTGATGCCAAGAACCCCAGGTCAGAGAACACGAGGCTTGCCGCCATCTTGGAAGCGGCCTGCCGCCATCTTGGGAACTCTAAGAACAAGGACGGTCCGCCCCCCACTCCAGGTAACAATGGCTCACGGTTCCTCCACAGCTTGACCGATGCCTGGCTCTTCAACTTTGCCTTCTGCTGCTCCTGACATCCCAGCATGCCGTCTCTTGCCTCATTCCTCTGCACGTGGTTTTTCTGGATGTACAGTGTCTTTCCTGTTCCCTCTCACCTGCATCCTGCCCATAGGATTGTCCACCCCCATATCTCCAAGGAAAGTACACCCCCCTCGTCTCCCCTCTGTTGGTTGCCATGGCCACAATGTGAAACCCCAACAAACCCTCATGACCAGAGTTGTTGCATTGGTGGCATTGGTGGTTTACTCTCAGACTTCATGCTGCGCTGTGGAGGAACCGGGACTGGGTCTTCTGAATCCTTAATATTCAGCATGCTGCTGGGATTGTAGAAGGAGCTTGGTAAAGGTTTGCTAGATAAATGGAGACTGCCGAAGACTCAGTGCTAGCTGACCACACACTTCATCAGTCATTACTCGTGTTACTGGAAAGGGGTCCTGATCCAGGCCCCAAGAGAGGGTTCTTGGATCTCTTGTAAGAAAGAATTCAAGCTAAGTCCATACAGCAAAGTGGAAGCAAGTTTATTAAGAAAGTAGAGGAATAAAAGAATGGCTACCCTCGGGGCTGCTGATTGCCCATTTTTATGGTTATTTCTTGATTACATGCTAAACAAGGGGCGGATTATTTATGCCTCCCCTTTTTAGACCATATAGGGTAACTTCCTGACATTGCCACGGCATTTGTAAACTGTCATGGCGCTGGTGGGAGTGTAGCAGTGAGGACGACCAGAGGTCACTCTCGTCGCCATCTTGGTTTTGGTGGGTTTTGGCCGGCTTCCTTACTGCAACCTGTTTCATCAGCAAGGTGTTTATGACCTGTATCTTGTGCTGATCTCCTGTCTCATCCTGTGACTAAGAGTGCCTTAACCTCCTGGGAATGCAGCCCAGCAGGTCTCAGCCTTATTTTACACAGCCCCTATTCCAGAACGGAGTTGCTCTGATTCAAATGACTCTAACACTCAGGAGACTCCTGGACACAAAACAACAGGCAGAAAAGTTGCGTACGAGTGGGTTGCAGGTAAAGATGAGAGGCAGGGATGGAAAGCGGGTAGGTGGGATGACCAGTGCTCCCTTTAAGTCACCTGCAGTAAAATGAACTCCCCTGGCTTTTGTTGTCCTAAAGCAGGGGTCCCCAACCCCTGAGCCAGGGACTGGCCTCTTAGGAACAGGGCCACACAGCAGGAGGTGAGCAGCCCTTGAGTGAGCATGACCGCCTGAGCTCCACCTGCTGTCAGATCAGCATCAGCATCGGATTCTCATAGAAGCACAAACCTTACCGTGAACTGCTTGTGCGAGGAATCTAGGTTGCACGCTGCTTAGGAGAATCTAACCAATGCCCGATGATCAGAGGTGGAAGAGTTGCATCCCAAAGCCTTCCCCACTCTGCCTCCCCTGATCCGTGGAAAAATTGTCTTCCGCGAAACTGGTCGCTGGTACCAGAAAGGTTGGGGACTGCTAAAGGTTGGGGACCACTGTCCTAAGGCACAGTGACAAAGGTGTGTCCAGGAGCAAACGAAGGATGCTCTAAAGGGCCTTGGGGGAGGGGGAGGAAGTTGGAGGTTTGCAGAAAGGGAAGTAAGAATTTCCCAAAATGACAGTACCTTTAAGAGTTGCCTACCTCTCCGCTCCTGAGGCCCCAGGCTCCCAAGCCCCTTCTTCCCCCTCAACTAGGTAGGAGCATCTTTCTTGTTTCCTTTTGATTTGATGGCCTTAGATGGTGACAAGTTGCTTAGAGGTCCAGATTTTGCGTGGTGCCTGGGAAGACGAGGCATCTTATTCTGCACTTCGTATGTAAGTCAGCTTCACTTCTGAAGCTATTTTTATACTTATACGAGGTTGACTTCCAGACCACAGGATCAAGTTTACAATAAAAGCAGTGAACTGGGAATCGGGAACCCTGTTTCCCTTTTCTTGCAGTGACCAGCTAGCTGCTAGCAGTTGGGCAGTTGCATTTTCAACTTCCTTCACTGCTCAGGCAGCACACTTATTAAAACTGCCCACTCAAAGTTTATTTATGACTCTTGCAAACCAATTTGCAGAACTGTTTTCCATTCCGAAGGTTGTGCCTTAGAAAATTTGGACCTGCTTTCAAAGTTCTTCCAATGATATCACTCCCTGCGAACTCCAACAGCCAGGGAAGTAGGATAAACAAAAGCAACCCTAGTGGGAAGTTCTCAAGTTCCAAATGCTTGATCTTAAAATCTGGCTGAATTTATCAGCTGAAACCACCATTGATGGAGTATTTCTGGTTGACCTCCCTGCCCTCTGCCCTCTGCCCCCGCCACCCCCATTCTGAATGGTGAGTTTCTGGGCCCTTCTATTTGCATCTGCAAAGATACCTCCCCTGGGATAAGGGCCTGTGTTCTTCCGGGAACCAATTTAAACCCAAAAGGGCCTTTAAAAATACATTTAATAGTTGGAAAGGATCCCTTTCTTTTTAACTTCTGAGCTCATTCCCTCTGGGAATCAAGTGACATTTTGATTCCGGTGTGTAAGCTGTTTTTTCTTTAGATCGTTTTTTGTGTAAACATTCCTCTGCAAAATTATTTTCATATTTTAAGGAAACTTCTTTCAAGTGTCCAGTCAGACTGATTCCTATTCTGTTCCCGTCACAAACCCCCAACTCGATGCTCTCACACCCACCAACTTCCCCATTTCTCAACAGCTCATATTCAAACAGATTCTACTGTCTGTTAAAAGTTTTCCCCGAGCAGGCACGGTAGTTCATGCCAGTAATTCCAGCACTTTGGGAGGCCAAGGTGGGTGGATTGCTGGAGCCCAAGGATTCCAGACCAGCCTGGGCAACATGGCGAGACCCTGTCTCTACAAAAAATTAAAACATTAGCTACATGTGTGCCACACACCTGTGGTCCCAGCTACTAGGGAGGCCGAGGCCGGAGGATGGCTTAAGCCTGGGTGCTGGAGGCTGCAGTGAGCTATGATTGTTCCACTGTACTCCAGCCCGGGAAACACAGTGAGACCCTGATCCCCCACCAAAAAAGATTTCCCCAGCTTCCTGAAATTCCCACTTCTCAAATCTTCCCTGGGCTGTAGCCAAGGCGAGGCCGACTAGGCTGGACAAAGCCCACAGAGGGCAGGGTGGGGAAGCTCATCCAGAGGCATCATTGTCCTGCCCTGGTGCCATCCGCAGGGAAGCCAGGCAGCCCTGACAAGGCAGACTCAGCACCAGCAAGACAGGTGCAGAGTTGGGTAGAGGACCAGCACCAAGGCTGAGCAAGTGCGAGAGCAGCTTTCTCACTGAGCGGCTGACAGGAGCCTGGCAGCCACAGTAAGAAAAGCAGGCCAATCAAGTTCTCTTCTGCCGCCGAGAGCTCAAGTGCCCTTTTTGTGTGTTTTTGTAGAGAAAGGGTCTCCCTGTGTTCCCCAGGCAGGCCTCGAACTCCTTGACTCAAGTGATCCTCCCACCTCAGCCTCCTTATTTTTCTTATATACATCAAGAAAAGTGAAGTGGCTGCATGGAAAGAATCCCTAAGTAATAATCCTACCACTGCCACCAAGTCACCGTGTAGCCTTGGATGGTCACTTTGCTATTAATATCTTTCATCCATAAAATCACAGAGCAATACTAGATCATCTCTAAGGGTCTTGCCCTTTGGCAATAATACCTTCTGGCCAGCAGAAAGTGGCATTGCTTTGACCCGTCAGTATCATGATGGGAGCTTCATTTTCTTCCATCCATACTGGAAGGAAGGTCAGATTTTCCTCCCTGCTCCTGGAGTCTCCCGCTGGGACTGACAACATGCAGAGTGACAAGAGAAAAGCACACAGATTTGATTGATGTGATTGATTGACACGTGCATGGGAGCCCTCACAAGAAAATAAAGGCACAGAGAAGCAGTTTATACAGAGAGCTGAAAGTTTCTCTACTAAGTTGAATGAAGAGTAGTAAATTGTGGAAAAGTAACCAGAAAGATAAGGGTTAGTGTCGCAAAGTTTGTTTGTAGTTTTCTCTCAGTTTCGACTCCTCATCTCTAGTGATAAGAATGCTGGTTTCCTCCTAGTTTAGGAAGGGCATCTCTCATGGGGCAGTTTCATCTCCTGCTTTCAGGAGGAAAAGGGGAGATCAGAGTCCTTCTTGCACCTGCTGGGTTTTTTTTTGTTTTGAGATGGAGTCTCCCTCTGTCGTCCAGGCTGGAGTGCAGTGGCGCAATCTTGGCTCACTGCTACCTCCGCCACCCAGGTTCAAGTGATTCTCCTGCCTCAGTCTCCCAAGTAGCTGGAATTACAGGCATGAGTCACCACGCCTGGCTAATTTTTGTATTTTTAGTAAAGACGGGGTTTCACCATGTTGGCCAGGCTGTTCTCGAACTCCTGACCTCAAGTGATCCACCTGCCTCAGCTTCTCAAAGTGTTGGGATTACAGGTGTGAGCCACTGCGCCCAGCCGCACCTGCTCTTTTTGAAGGGCATTTAGCCCAAAATAATTAATATGCCAAGGCAGCGTATTTTGGGGTGGCAGGTCCTGAACTCCTTCACTACTTGGGCATGTCAAGTTGCTCAGTCCAGTTCTGACTTCAGCTCTCTTGCAACACTGGAGACAAGCTCCCCGTGCCAATTCTCTTCCTTGATTTTCTGAGCTTGGATCTTTCTGCACCATTAAAAACAGAGGCACTAATTTGAGGAATTAGCTGACATGGTCACTTGAGGTCATATAGCAGCTGTGGCCCTTCAGGATCTCACTTTTGCAAAGATAACAAAAGAAGAGGCAAGAAGGTTGATTTGATAACTTCAGATGTTTAGGAAACAAAGCGTTCCATTCCAAGTATTTATCTTTGGGGTGGAATCATGGCTCCTTCTGGGTTTTGTTCCCTATCAAATCATAACTTGGCCAACATTATCTGGAAAACATTATAAACCAGTGCTGTGGAGGACAGTGAAGAAACACTTCACCAATTCCAGAGCAGTTCTATAATACCAAGTCCTAGAAAAGAGGTTCAGCAGACAGTTTCTTTTTAGTCTATTACACGCAACAAACCCTTTGTCAGATGCTCTGGTTGTAAGGAGACAAGTACAGAAACAGTACTCCGGAACCTTGAAATCAATCTGTAATCTAACACATGTGCAAAACTGGACAATTAGAGGAGTGCTTCTCAATGACTCGGGGGTATATTGCAAGTAATTTATTACTAATTGACACTCAGGAAACCAAAGTTTGAAGTGGTTTTGAAAATATAAATTAGAGTGAATTCAAGGTCATCTTTCAGTGTTAAAAATGTGTTTAAAAAGTCCTCTGTAGGAATTTCTCTAAAGAAGGGAATTGTTTTTGTTTAGGAAATTATCTTGAAGGAGCATTTAGGTATTAAAAGATGGGAGTGAAAACAAAGCCTGAAAAAGATCACATGGAAGTATCATTGAATTTCTCTGCATAAGAGGAAGAAATGTGGTTTTGTTTGTTGTTGTCAGAAATAGGTAAAGCTAGAGGTGGAATAGCTTATTTTCATTTTTAAATTAATTTTTTATTATTATTTTTGAGATGGAGTCTCGCTCCGTCACCAGGCTGGAGTGCAGTGGCACAATCTCAGCTCACTGCAACCTCCGCCTCCTGGGTTCAAGCAGTTTTCCTGCCTCAGCCTCTCAAGTAGCTGGGACTACAGACACCCCCGCCATGCCCAGCTAATTTTTTTTTTGTTTTTTTTTTTTTTTTTAGTAGAGATGGGGTCTCACCCTGTTGACCAGGATGGTCTCAATCTCCTGACCTCGTGATCCTCCCGCCTTGGCCTCCCAAAGTGCTGGGATTACAGGTATGAGCCACTGAGCCTGTTATATTCTTTTTGGAGATGGGATTTCCCTATGTTGCCCAGGCTGGTCTCGAACTCCTGGACTCAGGGAATCCTCCCGTCTCAGCTGGATTTATAGGTGTGAGCCACCACGTCTGGCCTTGTAGCATTTTAAATTTCCTTCAGAAACGTCTTTGCATTCACTCACGGCTGTTTGGCCAGGAAGCCTCGGTTTCAGCCTGTCTTGGCTTTCAAC
The DNA here is from genome assembly GCF_006542625.1 of Nomascus leucogenys. NCBI lineage: Eukaryota > Metazoa > Chordata > Mammalia > Primates > Hylobatidae > Nomascus > Nomascus leucogenys. The sequence continues at coordinate 43,720,521 of NC_044388.1, read as the reverse complement.
ATGTCTTTCTAAGTTCAATCATTTCTCGCTTTTGATTTATAGTAAGAGACAGACATATGACACATTTCCTTTCACTTTACTTAGAGGACATGGTAGTGTTGTTAATTTCAATATTGTTGTGTCTCAAGGAATAGGGAGGCCCAAGGAGAGGGAGAGAGATGGGGGAACGCTGGTCAATGGAGCAGTCTGACCACACACAACATTTATTAAGTTCACCATCTTATGTGGATGTGGATTGTGGCACCCCAAAACAAAGAGAACAGTAACATCAAAGAGCACTGATTGCAGATCACCATAACAGGTATAATTAATGAAAACGTTTGAAATATTGTAAAAGAATTCCCAAAATGTAACAGAGGGACGCAAAGTGAGCACATGCTCTTGGGAAAATGGCACCGGTGGACTTGCTTGATGCAGGCTTGCCACATTTTGTAAAAAACACAGTCTCTGCAAAGCACAATAAAGTGAAGTGCAGTAAAGGGAGGTATGCCTGTAATGTCATCAAGGACATCTTCCATCTATACAAATATATTGTATGGACATACTGTAGTACTCACTTCTATCAGAAAAAAACTGAGAAAGACTGAAATAGGCAAGAAAAGCTTCTTAGACTTGCTCACCTATCTGTGTTATCTCCGTCTTTTTTTTTTATTTCTGTAGACATGGGGTCTCATTATGTCACCCAGGCTGGTCTCAAACTTCTGACCTCAAGCGATCTTCCTACTTCAGCCTCCCAGAGTTCTGGGATTACAGGCGTGAGCCACCGAGCCACCGCACCCAGAATCTCTGTCTTTTATTGTCTTTGAGCTCTTGCGCAACTCCGTAAATGACAGTTGTCCATAGAAATGCAAACGGACTGCCTCCAATAGAATGATAATGGCCTTGAGGACAGACCCATTTTTCATCTATGTATACATTTATTTCGCAATTCCTTATTTTCTATATTTTTTTTTAATTCTTCTTTGAACCACTTATAACATTTCCTGGTTCCCTGATTAACTAATGAGCTTAATAAAATCTTTGACATGGGTTGAGTTTGTGTATCTGAAACCGTGAAAGTCATGGTTATATCCTCTTCTAAAGATTCCTTGCAGACTGCATAGTTATTGTGAGGATTAAGTAAATTCGTGCATATGAAATCCTTAGAGTAGTGCTTGGCACCTAGAAAGCATGTCCATGTTAATGATTCTTGTTAATATCTACATGATAGGACTCAATTTACTATGATATCACTTTTGATGTCACCTACAGTATAAGGTCCATTAAGGTTAGGAACTTTCTAACTCCAGCACTGAGAACAGTAATCAAGCACCAAGAACCCAAGCACAACGAACATAGTACACTGCCAATAAATCAGTTGAATAATGAATAAATTAGAACAGGGAACCGGGCTCTAACAGGGATGGCTCACGCCTGTAATCTCAGCACTTTGGGAGGCTGAGGCAGGCCATCACTTGCGGTCAGGAGTTCGAGACCAGCCTGGCCAACATGGCGAAATCTTGTCTCTACTAAAATACAAAAATTGGCTGGGTGTGATGGTGGGCTCCTGTAATCCCAGCTACTCAGGAGGCTGAGGCAGGAGAAGTGCTTGAACCCAGGAGGTGGAAGTTGCAGTGAGCGAGATCGCGCCACTCCACTCCAGCCTGGGCGACAGAGCAAGATGCCCTCTTAAAAAAAACAACAACAACAACAACAAAAAAACAAGGGCTGGCAAATCCATTTTTTAAAGGACCAAATAGTAAATATTATACACCTGGCAGGCCATACGGCCTCTGTTACAACTGCTTGATTCTGTTGTACAAAGCAGACATAGGCAGTATGTAAACAAATGTGTGTAGCTGTGTTATAAACAGATCTTATGCATGGACACTAAAATTTAAATTCAATGTAATTTTCATCTGACATCAAATGTCATTCTTGTTTTGATTTTTTTTTCCTCCACCATTAAAAAATGTAAAAGCCAGCTGGGTGCAGTGGCTCATGCCTCTAATCCCAGCAGTTCGGAGAGGCCCAAGGCAGGAGGATTGCTTGGGCCCAGGAGTTCGAGACCAGTCTGGGCAACATAGTGAGATGCTATCTTTTTTTTTTTTTTTTTCCAGGTGCTCAGTCACCATGTAGAAGTGGGCACGGGCAAAGTTGTCCTTGAGAAAGAAAAAATTAAAAAATGAGTTGTGTGAGCCTGTAGTCCTAGCTACTCGGGAAGCTGAGGCAGGAGAATCACTTGAGCCCAGGAGTAAGCTATGATTGTGCCACTGCACTCCAGCCTGGATTATAGAGCGAGGCCCTGTCTCTAAAAAAATAAACAAATAAATAAAAATGTAAAAGTCATTCTCATTTTAGGAAAGTGACTTGCTAATCATTTCAGGAAGATTCCATTTGCAGTGATGACAAGATGATGGCTGTCTTGGCCATGCCTGTCATGTGGGTGGGGTGGAAGTGACTGGACCCAATTGCATCGAGTCCTTTGTCATCATCACTCTTAACTGACAATCTTAAGTGACATCGATGGTTCTATACCCTGCCTGCAAACTGCCTTAAATCCTTCTTAGAACAAGACAGAATTATAAATAAATATAGATTTATCTGCTGATCAAAAAATGTGATCAAAGTCACATTGCAACATGCATCTTCTAAACAAGCTAGGAAAATGTTGAATTATATTATACTGGCATTGGTCAATTTTGTAGACCAGAATTAGGAATTTTCCAGCATTAGGAAAATGGCAGATCCCTGTCCAAAAGCACAAATAGGCCCAGCATTTGATCCACCTACACAATTGAAATGGGCCCAACTGGAATCTACAGATGCTGCCTACTTTGCCTCCTGGTACCCACGCCTCCCTCCCGTTCCCTCATATTGTCTCCCAAACAGAACAAAAGCACTTGCCTCCAGCCAAGTGAGCCCTCTCCTCCCTGCCGATCATGCGTGCTTGAACACAGAGTTACTAAAGTTACACACACAAAGGTACAGCTACAGTTTTGCTTAGGAGTTCATAATTCCATTTCTTTTCTCGGGGGGGGGTGGTGGCTAGGATCTGATTTCATTTAGGACTCAGGCAAATTTAGATAGTGGACTTTCAAACAGGAATTCCATAAAAAGTAGCATTTCTCAATGCAGGACTATAACCAAATAAATTAGGAGAACAGCTGTGTCAGGAGACTGTCCCTGGAATAAGAAAGAAACCTGAGAAGAGGTTGGAAAAGAGCTCCAAGTTTTAAAGACAAATTTAAAATGTTAGAACACCTAAATACATACACAGTTTAAGAACATAGAGTTAGTCCAAAGTTCTGGTTTTTTTTTTTTTTTTGAGATGGGGTTTTGCTTTTGTTGCCCAGGCTGGAGTGCAGTGGCACCATCTCGGCTCACCACAACCTCTGCCTCCCAGGTTCAAGCGATTCTCCTGCCTCAGCCTCCCGAGTAGCTGGGATTACAGGCGCCCACCACCACACCCGGCTAACTTTTTGTATTTTTAGAGACAGGGTTTCACCACGTTGGCCAGGCTGGTCTCGAACTCCTGACCTCAGGTGATCCACCCGCCTCGGCCTCCCAAAGTGCGGGGATTACAGGCGTGAGCCACTGCACCCGGCCCAAAGTTCTGGTATTTTATAGATATACTGGTGAGGAAGAGGTTCACAGCATTAGAGTGACTGTCCCAGGGCCCCAGGTCACAGGCCAAGGTTTCAAACCCAGCTCTCTTCTCAACTTGACCCAAGCTCTTTGTATAGAAGATGCAGGGAGGAAAAGAAAGCGGCCTTGTTTTCGTCTATGGCAAATTATCAAATATTGATTTGACCTTTTATAGCTTTAAAAATATATTAAGTATATCTTACTGGAAAAGAGATGGCCCATGATACCACCGCTTTGCTATAACCACAGTAATGCTTGTTTTTAAAGTAGGGCTGAGGAGTTCATAGCCTTTCCTCACAATAGTGCTTGTATAAAGAGAGGTGTGCAGGGGGAAGATAGCTTTCTCCCATCAGCGCCTACCCAGGACTGGGCACATGGCAAATGCCCAGTTAATAGCCAAACACCAGCAGGATACAAAATAAGGAAGAGGCTGGGTGTGGCGGCTCACACCTGTAATCCCAGCACTTTGGGAGGCCAAGGTGAGTGGATCACTTGAGCCCAGGATGGGCTGTGGAGTTCAAGACCACCCTAGACAATTTATCAAGACCCCATCTCTACAATTAAAAAAAAAAATAGGCAGGTGCAGTGGCGTGCACCTGTAGTCCCAGCTACTCACGAGGTTTAGGGGGAAGGCTCACTTGAGCCCAGGAGGTCAAGGCTGCAGTGAGCTATAATTGCACCACTGCACTCCAGCCTGTGTGACAGAGAAAGAACCCTGTCAAAAAAAAAAAAAAAAAAAAAAAAAAGAACCAGAAAAGGGTGGAAATAGAGAGCTAGCCACGAAAGGACGGAAAGTTTAGAGAATCTTTGCAACTTTTCTGCAAATCTAAAATGATTCCAAAATAATTTTTTTTTGTTTGTTTGTTTGTTTGTTTTTTGGAGACGGAGTCTCGCTCTGTCACCCAGGCTGGAGTGCAGTGGCGCAATCTCGGCTCACAGCAAGCTCCGCCTCCCGGGTTCACGCCATTCTCCTGCCTCAGCCTCTCCGAGTAGCTGGGACTACGGGCGCCCGCCACCACACCCGGCTAATTTTTTGTATTTTTAGTAGAGGCGGGGTTTCACCATGGTCTCGATCTCCTGACCTCGTGATCCGCCCGCCTCGGCCTCCCAAAGTGCTGGGATTACAAGCGTGAGCCACCGTGCCTGGCCTCCAAAATAATTTTTAAATGTTTAGAGAAATTAATTTCCACAAACATCCCAATTGACCAACTCTCTCTCTATATATACATATACATATATATGTGTGTGTATATATGTATATATATATATTTTTTTTTTTTTTTTTGACACGGAGTCTCACTCTGTCGCCAGGCTGGAGTGCAGTGGGGAGATCTCGGCTCACTGCAACCTCAGCCTCCTGGGTTCAAGTGATGCTCCTGCCTCAGCCTCCTGAGTAGCTGGGTTTACAGGCATGCGCCACCACGCCGGGCTAATTTTTGTATTTTTAGTAGAGACGGGGTTTCACCACGTCGGCCAGTATGGTCTTGATCTCTTGACCTCGTGATCCACCCGCTTCAGCCTCCCAAAGTGCTGGGATTACAAGCGTGATCCACTGCGCCTGGCCCCAATTGACCGACTATTTTATCACACCTCTGGCATTCTCTGATTTGTATCTGATTTCTGCCTGTATGACATCGTGGTGAATGATCTTGTCTCCTTAAGCTTATTTCCTTAACTCAAACCCTCAGATTCAACTTCAAATCTGATCACATTTCTGAAAATATGTGGAACCTCACGACTTGGTCACTTACTTCATACGTACGTATTCGTTGCCTTGCAGTTACTCAGTTGAAGTGTGGCATCGGAAGAACAGACACCAACATCTAGTTAAGATTTAAATGAAAGATCTTGTCTACAGCAGATAGGAACAATAGTAATTTAGAATTTAACTGTGCAAAGAAATTTAAGTCTAAGAAGTTGTAATGAAGGAGAATTCTTGCTTCTAACAGAGGAGGTTTCAATTTTTCAGTTGAGAGTCGGATTAGTTTTTGGCAATGGCAGCAAAACAGAAATGTGTCTCTGAACCTGAGTAGCTCGCCCTCTGCTGCCTCAAGGAGGAGGATGAGTTTATGTTGGGACAGCAGAGGGGAGGAAGAATTTTACGTTTATTATTATTTTTTAGTAGACTTTATTTTCTAGAGGGCTTGTTAGGTCTGCAGACTTTTATTCTTTATGTACTCCCATTCTAACATTCTCTTTTCTTTCCATCTCAGTTGAGGATTAGAAAGGAATTTTTAGGTCGTGTTTTCTGAATGCAGCTTCATGTTTCCGTTCTGAAGTTTTGATTTCTTCGAGTTGCCATAAACTGTGGTTGTGGATTACTAAGTGTTCTAACTCTGTAGCTTACTTTTAACAAATGGAGATTGCAATCATTGTTTTTACTCCCATAAAATCCTTGACTGATCCAACAACTCTGTCTCCCCATGACCTAAAGTTAGTGGCTTTTAAGCTTTTTTAAACTTGCTTTTTTTAACTTTTAGACCCCCAAACCAAGACGTTTAAAATTACAACTCATTACCCATATATGGTATCATGTAAGTGTAATAAAATTTCATGAAACAGCACTTACACCTTCACTATTTGCTTTTACAACAAGCGTTCACTCTTCTGTTCTAATTCATAACCTCTAAAATGGGTTTTGACCTGCAGTTTGAAAGACGTGGCCCTAGAGAGAATAAGCCTTTGGGAATGGAGCCCCCCTGTGACCACTCATACACATTTGCACTTAAAGTTGACATAGGAAGTAAAATCATATTTTGCTTATTTAAAAAAATTTTTAATGTAAAAAAAATTTTTTTTGAGATAGGGTCTTGTTCTGGCGCCCAGGCTGGAGTGCGGGGGTGCAATCACGGCTCACTGGAGCCTTGACCTCTGGCTCAAGCAATCCTCCCACCTCAGCCTCCTGAGTAGCTGGGACTACAGGTGTGCACCACCATGCCCGGCTAATTTTTGTGTTTTTTGTAGAGACAGGTTTTTGCCATGTTAGAGGCTGGTCTCAAAATCCTCAGCTCAAGCAATCTGCCACCCGTCAGCCTCTCAGAGTGCCGGGATTACAGACGTGAATCACCATGCTTGACTGAATCATATTTTACACATGGCATTTTTGCTGAAAATTCATGATGTTATCCAATCAACTGAAAGGGAGAAAGAAAAAAAGTATGTATCTGGAAAAGTACGGACTACATAAAGACAAATTAGAGTGTCAGTCTTACAGTGAAATAGAAGGCACATTCATCATTGCACATCCAAGAGACGCTGTCTGGACTCCTTAATATTTTAGTAAAATATTGTGATCATGCCTGAATGCACCCAATTAGCTAATTGTGCTGTCATTTTTGATGTCTAAAACAAAAATGTCTTCTTGGTCTATATAATGTCTCACGGTTGAATGTTTTGTGATTAGGAGTTTGCACATCTTAACTTGGCACATTTTGTTAATACTCAGAAATGCAGAAAATAGGGCTGGGCACGGTGGCTCACACCTGTAATCTCAGCAATTTGGGAGGCTGAGGCGGGTGGATCATCTGAAGTTAGGAGTTCGAAACCAGCCTGGCCAACATGGTGAAACCTCATCTCTACTAAAATACAAAAATTAGCATGGCGTAGTGGCATGCACCTGTAATCCTAGCTACTTGGGAGGCTGTGGCAGGAGAATCACTTGAACCTGGGAGGTGAAGGTTGTAGTGAGCTGAAATCATGCCACTGCACTTCATCCTGGGCAGCAGAGCGAGATTCTGTCTCCAAAAAAAAGGCAGAAAATACAGGCCTGTTCAGGTTGGATTTATCTCATAGATCATAAGCACCACTATCTCTCCACTCTCAGGCAATAACTCACTTAGATAATAACCAACCAACAACCCACAACTATATTTTTTCTTTCAAGAAATGTAACCTAGGGATGGCTTTCTTCTCGGGAAGAATCATTTTCATTACCCTATTATTTATATTTAAATGCTGTTTCAATAAAACGTAAAAACAATTTCTTTGGCTAACTGTCCCTCAAACTTTTCATGTTTCACTTTAAACTCTGCAAATAAATGAGTGAATGAATGAATGAATAAGTGTTGAGAAAAAGGTATTTGGTTTTCATTGGTCCTTAAGTGCCTACAAACTTGGAAAATGATAGAAATACTACCTAAACCTAGGACTTGGATTTCACGAGCTTGAAAAGAACTAAGTGGCAATTAATTTTTTTTCCCTCATTTTGAGCGAGGGCAACAATGCTTACTGACATACAAGCCATGTGATCTTCGCTTCATTGCTTCTCCCACTGGGCCTGTTTCCATTGTAAAAGGACTTCAGTTGGCTAGATCAGAGTTTTTCCTGCTTTGACCATCAGCCAAAGCAAGAAAGTCATTTTTTGTCATGACCAAGTTCACATATATTCATTTATATCTGTAATAAATTCCATGAAGAAATACTTACGCTTAATTGCTATTCACTAAAATGGCCCCATGATCCCCTATTTGTAAGAGTATGAAAAACATTGGTGGTCTTAAGTTATCTAAGAATACAATTCTGTAAGAGAGTAGCAAGGTTAATTTCCATCTTATTCTTCCCAATAATTCTTAGAAACGTATTTCTACTGTGTTTCACATTCTGCAAATGGCAATCTCCATCAGAGACTTTTAGAAGATTCTCTCCTGGTGATTCAGGAGCGCAGGGGTGAGAAATACACCTTTTGGCATATTTGCAGACAGAGGCTGCACTGTTTTAAGATGTGGCAAACAGCAAGAAAAGTGATAGTTCTCTGATTTTCCTAAGTGGATCTCCAGCTAGTTGTAAAATGAAGCCTTAACTATCCTATTAATTTGTCTTTTCCTGTAATACAACCCACAAAATTTCCTGCCCCATCTCCTATCCCTTTAAAGCGGAGAGTTGGCTTAGCCAGTATTTAAAAAGTTATTCCTGGTACTGCATTAAACCTAGAAGAAACAAAACACAGCAACTCTTTGCTCTGCACTATTTACATGGTTCTGCCTTACCCCAGGTCCTTCGAGTCAGAAAGCTTGGGGTGACTTGAAAAATGCCAGGGCAGACAACCAGTCTCTAAGCAAAACCAAGAAGCACCCAGCTAAAAACTTTGTTTGCACAGATGCAAAGGCACGACATCTACATGGCAGTATCTGAATTCCAAAGTTTGTTTTGTTTTTAGTTACACACCCAACCACATGCACAAAATGAGTGTAGAGAAAATGTGATCTTTCCTATTTTTAGGTTGAAATATGGGGCTCATAAAAGCAGGGCTGCCATAAATTTTCACATTCAGGGATGCAATTTATAACCAGGAAAAGTACCAACACCACACACACCCCCAAATCTAACAGTGGTAAACAGTTTTTATTCAGGCAATGAAACATGGAAAAAATATATTAGTAATCATTATAATAATTTGTGAGTATAACTTTTACAAATAGTTACTTGACATATAAAAAGGGAAATTACTGTGCATATAAAATTTATGTAGATGAATATTCCACACAACACAATCCTGATAGCAGTAGTCAACGCAGCACTCATCCCTCCAGATGAGGGGCTCCTCACACACTTCATGGCACCCGTGGGGACACAGTGGAAGCAGATGTGCAATGAACATTTACTTGGCACATTAGTATAGTGGATATCTATTGGCAAACACACACTTGCTAACAGCAATACTGAAAAGTTTACTGCTACCTCTGAGATTGAAAAGAAATGCCTGGATCCTATCCCGATGGCTGAGAGGGACCGAGGCTGAGGCTCTGGTGTGGTCACCTACACGCTGCCCTGTATCTGGACTGGGGATGGTTTGAGTTCAAATTTGTATATGTCCATCTGAAAATTCTTTATAAATACAGAATTAGCAGTTAATGATGTGACCAGGAAATTACTGTTTTGAGTATATTTCAGATACCACTAAAAGGCAGAGGGGGAGAAAGTGGCATCTTGACAGTTCTAAATTAAAGGATCGATACAGGGAAGGTTCAGGCCACATCTCAGCTCTGAGCCTGGCCTCCTCCATACAAGTTAAAGCATTACACAGACCACCGCAGGCCAGCATTGCACGCAACATCTCCATATTAGAACTATAACCAGAATATATATTTATATAATAGCTGTAACCATATTATAGTTAATAAAGTCATTCCTTAGGAATCTTGTTTGTCCAAATCTAACTGCATGCTAAGAGGCACAGAAATGGGATTGCATTTGGACAAAAAACTACGAAAAGTGCAATCTTTAGTCTCCAGGATGCAAGCTCTGGCACTAGGGGATGGGTCTTCCCTGGAGAATGCTGCCGCTGATACTCTCTTCCAGAGATCCTTTGAGAGGAGAGTCTGTTCTATCAGTTTCTTTACTGTTACTCTATGGAGACTCAAGGATTTAGTGGTAAATTGCTTTTTAAAAATAACTGGAATCTGGAGGCCAGTCAAACCTTTTTGGACAGATATCTCCTCAAAATACTTCTTTATTAAAATATTTGAAGAAGATGACTTCTTAGACCTTTGGCTTGACATTCTGGGATTCCCAGACTATATTGTTCTTTCATAAGCAAATAATCTGTTATCTTTTAGGTTCTTCAGAATATATACATCTTTACTTTAAAATCCCTCGCTTGAATCATGTAATCTTTCAAAACCTAGTTTCTATCTTCCCAACAACAGGATAAAGTCAGAAATGCAAGTCAGAGAGCAAGCTCACAATCACGACTGCAAAGAGACAACAGTCAGAGACAGTTCATGAGATGGCTACCAATTGTAATGAAAAACCAAAAGGAAGTTAAAAGGGGGCTTCAGAACTTTTACTCCACTAAAAAAGAATGTACTGAATCACTTCCAACTCAGTATACACAGACTTAACCAATGCTTGCTCTTAAAAAACCCTTTTGAGCCTGAGTAACCACTGAGCCACCCTTTGTTACCTTCATGGAAAATGAGTGCTTCACTCCAGCTGCTTTTACCCAGCCCAGGAACATTTGGGGGCAGTTTACTCTCCCTGTTTATAATTAGAGCGAATTCAGGGCTGTCTAATAAATATCTAAGTATTTGTGTGAGAGTTGTACAAAGTATGGGTAGGTTGAAAGGGTAACTGGCTGGAAAGAAAATTCAACTTGAGCTATCCTCCAAAACGAAACATAAATCTTCCCTCAGATTCCATACCATTCTGGAAGGCTGCCAAATCCTAGGTTTTTCACCGTCATGTGCTTCTGCACTTCCTAATTTGGGCTGAGTCTGAAGAAGCTAGAAACCACGTGAGAAAACTGGGCTTCCCGGTATTTCCAGAGCAGTTTTACAGAACAAAAGGTTTGGGTAGGTCACTGGCTGGAAGGAGACTCTCCAAGCTTGACTGTGACTATCTGGGCAGCCATGGGGGGAATTGTTCTGTTGGCCTCACGTTGCATTCCCCAATTAAAATACTGCTGGATAAAGGCTGTCTTGGCAAAGTCAAAAGCTAAAGAAATTGCTGTGGATCCAGAATCTCAACAGGATCACCTAATATTCCCAAACCACCATCTAGGCCAGCAGCTGCCTTCTACTTTCCTTTTTCATGCCTGGTTTTTTTTGTTTTTATGTTTTTTGAGACAAGATCTTGCTGTCACCCAGGATGGGGTGCAGTGGCATGATCATGGCTTACTGCAGCCTTGACCTCCCAGGCTCAAGCAATCCTCCCACCTCAGCCTCCCAAGTAGCTGGGACCACAGGCACGTGCCACCATGCCCAGCTAATTTTTATATTTTTGGTAGAGACAAGGTTTCGCCATGTTGCCTAGGTAGGTTTCAAACTCCTGGACTCAGGTGATCCTCCTGCCTCAGCCTTCCACAGTGTTGGGATTACAGGAATAAGCCACTGTGCCTGGCCCTTTTTCTCTTCTGTAACAGAGTTTATTATTGCCTAGCTAGCATATTATTTGGCCCTCACACGTGTTGAGGCAAACTCTATACTATATTCTTACTCTCCAGAGTTCCAAAACCCTTTATTTTTAAAGAAAAATAAACAAACATACTTCACTCTGCCCAGTATATTCTCTTGATTTGTACAAGCTACGATTTTAATTCTCTTTGGAGAGGAGGCATCTGTTAAGTTAGAATGGGGGATATTTCCTCATAATGGTCATGGCTGAGAGTATCACTTAACGAAGGTCCTTTGGTGCTCCCTATGCATCAGCTTCATTCACTGGGGTCAGGTTCTTAAGGGGTCTCTTCCACCAGTGTGCTAGGGAAGGGCTGCCGTCACCTCTGTTTAACACATAGCTACTTTCTTAAACACAATAAGCTTAAAAAGATGACAATGGATTTATAGTGGAGGCCACTATAAGCCTCTCATACTTAAAACAGATCAATATAAAACAAGTAAACATGAAAACACCAAAACACAGCAGCAAAAAGATTTAGCAATCAATGTTCCTTTCTGCAAAATGCAAAATTAACTTATTTAGCAGTAGAGGACTAAAAAGGAAATCAGTTATACCAAGGGAAGACACGTGCCCTTGGTACTATGACCACTAGGACAGCATTCATATTACACCACAATGACTGCTTTCAAAGCCCAAATGATTGTCAAGCCACTTCTCAAACGACAGATAATTTCTGTCGTTCTTTTTTATACAAAATGTTAAGACAATAGGCTTGAAAATACAGCCTAAGCACCAATTATGATAAATGCATATTGGTAAAATGTGACTTCTGGCTTTAAAAGACATTATTGACCTCCCTGGGGCTAAAGATTGCACCCATGTGAGTAATACACTGCTAAAGAAAAATTCATTTTTTAAGATCTATAGAGGTTCTCCACTAGGCACAATTCATTGCTGAAGTTGGATCATGCAACAGTTTTACAAGAGAAGTAGGAAAACATACATATACTGAATATAGTGCATATCACCATGAAGACTGCCAGGGTGTAAGATTAAGACAGGAGAGTGCTTTAAAGCACTTGCATGGATTTGGGTTTGCCTATTCAAATGAAAGGGAATTCATTGAGATTTACATGGAAAAATTCCATATTGGGGTTAATGGCCCACCACTCTGAACTGAGTCCAGTAAGAGCTTGAAGAATCTGGCTTTGTTAGTACAGACCTTCTCCTTGCACTCCTCTTCTCAGATTCAAGCTGTCTTTGTTTAAAAATATGCAAAATACACCGATTTTTGGAGTGGTTCACATGACTTACTGCTCATTTTGTTAAAAATTCTGTCTTAAGTTAGAAGGTATTTTTTGCTTTCTTTTCAACATCTGAAGAACAATGCATCACGCTTGGGAAAAAAAACATTTCTTTACCTTATAATTGGTAATGTGCTACAATTACCTTTTAAGATCTGAGCCTTTTAGAAGTAGATTTTCTTCACATATTTAAAATAGATCGAAACTCTATCTCAAAAAAAAAAAAAAGATAATGAAGACTAAATGTTGATTCTGCATTAACAAATGCAGGCAGAGGAGAGTAAATGACTCTAGGGCAGATTTGCCAAACCCTAGCTTGGAGGGAGTCCCATATTGCCATTCATGCAGAAAGCAGACACTACCATCAGTCTGAGGACTAACCCTAAAGGGACCACACCCATTAAAGCTGAGGAGTATCCAAATACCAGGGCAGCAAAACGTCATGGCAAATAGTCTTCTCCAGATATGAAAACCCAAGACTGTGGTCTTCACATCTTTAATCCCCCAGATTCTTAAGTTGGTGTTCTGAGTCAGGACTCTATTTCAAAATAGGGTCTCACATCCAAGGAAATATGTCCTTCTGTAGAGAAGATCTTACTTGACTATGCTTCAGGGAAAAGAGCAGCAGCATCTATAAATATACATGTATGTGTGTGAGAGTGTGTCTAATTTAAAAGGGGACCCAGAGCCCCTTCTTGATTATAAACTGGAAGTAACAATAGGCCAAACTGTCTCCTTAAATAAAACCACTGATACTAAAAAATTAAAAGATTAAATAGATCACAAAAAAATCAGACAGGTGGTGAAGACCCCAAAGAGGAGTTACAAATTTAACACATTTGGGAAAGTAAAGATGACTTTAAAACAAACTAAAGATAAAGAAATCACAAACCCAAACTCAGCAGCCTAAGAGAACCTTCATACGGGGAACTGGGAGGCTCTAGCACTGTCAGGTCACACTCCTTTCTAGACTATGCAACCCTCTAGGGTTTCTTCCAGGGCTGTTGCATTGGCAGCAAAGCGGGACAGGCAGCAGTAGGCATGTGCTTTTTTTAAGTTTTTTTTTTTTTTTCTCTGCAAAAGGGCAATTATTCCTGGATAAGGCAAGATAATTGTGGTCACAAGAGAAGCAGCCAAATGCAGATCTGTTGAGCTAACAGGGGGAGTGTCTCAGTCAGTCTTTCCCAGCTTTGCAATCAGCTCATCACAGATTTTTGTCAGTTCTTCAATTTCTTGGTTCTGAAAGACAAATGACATAATTATGCAGGCCACTTTGTATTCTGAAATAAAGGCAAATAGAGTTAACTAGTCCCAAGTTTGGATCTACCCTACCCTAGACATCCTAATTCAGTGATTTTTAACTTTTCTACATCAGAGATGCTTTAAAGAAAAAAAGGCTACACATCTCAAAAAACGTACTCATAAAATCATGCTTAAATTGAGTAAAGGGTGAAGACAGTCACCAGCCCTCTGAAACTTGTCCATGAATCTCTTAGTTCCCCAATTTTCTTGTTACCAGAGGAATTATCTGGGGTACTTGTCAAAAACATAAGTATCTGCGTCTCACTCAATCCATTAGCATATCTAGGGATGCTGGAGTCCGAATCTCCCAGGGAGCACCGTTCTAGGGGCCATCAGACCCTGTGATAAAAACTCCTGCTCTTGATGAATGGATGGCACAGGTATGAGTACGTAATTGGAAATGCAGTAAGGAAAATACACCAGAAACATATAAAAACGGAAAGCTAAAAATTGCTTAGTGAGAAACAGGGATTGTTGCTAGTCCTGGTTTTCATTTATCTATAGCAGTTTCTCAAAGCAGCCCTGCTGATGTTTTAGGATGGGTAAGTGTGTTGTCAGGGGCTGTCCTGTGCACTGTAGGATGTTTAACAGCATCCCTGGCCTCCTGCATGAGATACCAGTAGCATCTCCCAGTGGTGACAACCAAACAAATATATCTCCAGACATTACCTAACACCTAACACCCCCTGGAGGGCAAAACTGCCCCCAACTGCAAACCACTGATCTAAAGCAACGAAGGGGGAAGATGGCTTCATATTAATATATTGCATAAAAAACAAAGAAAGAAAGAAAGGCAGTCTCATGACCCCAACTAGGAAGGTGTTCTGAACTTCAGTTAAAATGCAACTTCCTCTCTGCACCCTGCCTGTGGATGGATGATTTCCGCATGATGTGCTTGAAAATTTAATGGTTTGACTTATTTGTTTCCACTTGGATCAGTTCAGAAAGGAGCTGGACTGAAGTGTCTCAGTAGAAGGCCAAGGCCTCTTTCACCCAGATCTGTCATAAGCGAGTCACTGCTGAGGAGGAAAACCAAACATCTCTGTGGCCACCCAGATCAGGTCCCTTTCTGTACCTTCTGCTGCAGGGCCCTTTCCAGGGACTCCACCTTCATCTGCTCTTTCCGGAGTCCAGCATGGAGAGCTGCACTCTCAGCCTTTGCTTTTGTTCGAACCTGAGCAATCTCTTCATTGGCTCTGTTTATGGTGTTTGGGTGGAATAAAGAGACAAAAAGCACATGATTAGCCACTAGTCAAAGCCAGTCAGGATACTAACCACTGACATCTGTGAGGCACAGGCCTCAAAGAATTGACTGCATAAGAGAAAAAAAAAACAAAAATTGGTGACCTAAATAATTCCATTTTAATTTATAAAAATTCAATTTACAGACAACTTCAAAATTTGTATCTCACTAGCAAATGGTTTCTATAACAGTCTTAGATTTTTTTTAGCCCAGTACAAAAGTGGACTGGATAATTTTGGAGACGATCACAGCTAGAGTTGGGATACTAACCACTGACATCTGTGAGACAGGGGCCTACAGGGAATGAGTTTATTAATGAGATGTGAAAGGCATTCTTAAAAACCATAAATGTCAGCTGATGAACAGCCAGTAAACTGATGAAAGGATGCTAAAGCCTCATTAGTAATCAGAGGCATGTAAATTAAAATGATAAGCTTTGAAAATTGATTGAATTGGCAAAAATTAACAAGGACAGTCCTGTGTGGGCCGAGATACAAGGAGAGGCTCATGTGCCAATGGGCAGTTGAAAACCGGCCCTGCCTTGTGGCGGGCAATGTGGTAGTCACCAGGGCAATTTAAAGTGTACACGCCCTCCAACGCAGCAATCCCACTTTCAGTTATGTATTCACAGAAATACTCCCACCTGGCATAATGGTGAGTGCACAGGACGTTCGCTGTAGTGTTACCTTCAATGGAAAAAAGTTTGTAACTATCTAAGTGCCCATCAATAAAGAAATGCTATAGTTCCACAACCTAATAAAAAGAATGAGATTCAGCTATATGTTCTGACATGAAAAAATGGCCAGGATATGCTATGAAGGGAAAAAGGAAATTTGTCTAATGAGATTCCAATATTGTAAACATTTTTTACAGTTCAAAATTATAGTATTTATAAAGACACAAAGAAAAGACTAGAGGGATATACAATAAACCTATGTATAATATATAGAGGGATCTGTATAACCTATGGAGAAGCATACATAAGAAATCTAATACAGTATTATGGGAGTGGGAAGGGGACAGGGGAGCTTCTGTTTCTACAAATATAAATTTAGGCAACAAAATGTACAAGCATGTATTACCTTTTAGTTAAAAAGTCAAGTTGGGAGGCCAGGCTCAGTGGTTCACGCCTGTAATCCCAGCACTTTGGGAGACCGAGGCAGGCGGATCGCTTGAGGTCAGAAGTTCGAGACCAGCCTGCCCAACATGGCGAAACCCCGTCTCTACTAAAAATACAAAAATTAGCTGGGCATGGTGGCGGGTGCCTGTAATCCCAGCTCCTTGGAAGGCTGAAGCAGGAGAATCACTTGAACCCAGGAGGCAGAGGTTGCAGTGAGCTGACATTGTGCCACTGCACTCCAGCATGGGTGACAGAGTGAGACCGTCTCAAAAAAAAAAAAAAAAAAAAAAAAAAAATCAAGTTGGATAACACTCCCCAGGATAAACTCCAAATGTATTAGATTTAAGGATTAAAAAAACTAAGCCATAAAGTGTAAGTAAAACATGGGAGAATATTTTCTATCCAGCATGGGGAAGCTCTTTGTTACTATGACAAGGAATCCAGAAGCTGTAAAAGAAGTGACGAATACATTTCAGCACATAAGTTTCTGAATATCAAAAAACACTACAGGCGGAGGCAAAAGACAAATGATAAACTTGAAAAATTATTCAAAATTCTTATCACAAAGGGCTGGTGTCCCTAATATATAAAATCTACAAACTGACAATAGGAAAATGGTCAAAGAATAGAGTAATTCATAGTAAAGCAAATATATTAACAAATGAATGCTGAAATATATTCAATTTCATTCATAAGATAAATGCAAATCAAAATTACATTGATTAAAATAAATGCTCTGGGGCTGGGCGTGGTGGCTCATGCCTGTAATCCCAGCACTTTGGGAAGCTGAGGTGGGCGGATCACCTGAGGTCAGGAGTTCCAGACTAGCCTGGCCAACATGGTGAAACCCTGTCTCTACTAAAAATACAAAAAATTAGCCAGGTGTGGTGGCGTGCGCCTGTAGTCCAAGCTACTTGGGAGGCTGAGGCAGGAGAATCACTTGAACCCGGTAGACGGAAGTTGCAGTGAGCCGAGATTGCACCACTCCACTCCAGCCTGGGTGACAGAGACAAACTCCGTCTCAAAAAAAAATAATAAAATAAACAAACAAATAAATGCTCTGTTGCTTGCCAAAAACAAATACCTATGAACCATTTTCACCTATTAGATTTGCATAAAATAAAAACGTTGATCTATTGGCACAGCTGTAGGAAAAAAAGAGATGCTTTCATATATTATCTAGGGCTATCAAATGATAAAAGTCTAATGGGGCCAATCTGACAACACTTATAATTATAAATTCATATATACTTTGGTCTAGCAATTCCTTTTCTAACATACAGATCATAAAGTTAACTCACAGGCATGCAAAATGATCACCTACCAGGTCACTGACTACAGCACTGTCTGTGGCAGCAAGACATTTGAATTAACTTTTAATGTCTAACAGGAGGGGACTGTTAAATAAATGATACATTCCCACAATGGAATACCATGCGGCTATTAGAAAAAAAAGAGGAAGCTCTTCTGTTTTTTTTTTTTTTTTTTTTCCGAGACGGAGTCTCGCTCTGTCGCCCAGGCTGGAGTGCAGTGGCGCATTCTCGGCTCACTGCAAGCTCCGCCTCCCGGGTTCAAGCCATTCTCCTGCCTCAGCCTCTCCGAGTAGCTGGGACTACAGGCGCCCGCCACCACGCCCGGCTAATTTTTTGTATTTTTAGTAGAGACAGGGTTTCACCGTGGTCTCAATCTCCTGACCTCGTGATCCGCCCGCCTCGGCCTCCCAAAGTGCTGGGATTACAAGCGTGAGCCACCGTGCCCGGCCAAGAGGAAGCTCTTCTTGCACTGACATGGAAAGATTCTCAAAATTATATTGCTAAGCAAAACAGCGAAGTATGCTATAATCATATAAAAAAAGGAGAAAGGCCGGGCGCGGTGGCTCACGCTTGTAATCCCAGCACTTCGGGAGGCCGAGGCGGGCGGATCATGAGGTCAGGAGATCGAGACCACAGTGAAACCCTGTCTCTACTAAAAATACAAAAAATTAGCCGGGCGTGGTGGCGGGCGCCTGTAGTCCCAGCTACTCGGAGAGGCTGAGGCAGGAGAATGGCGTGAATCCGGGAGGCAGAGCTTGCAGTGAGCCGAGATTGCGCCACTGCACTCCAGCCTGGGGGACAGAGAGAGACTCCGTCTCAAAAAAAAAAAAAAAAAAAAAGGAGAAAAAAATTGTAATAGGAAGAAAAAACAGAAACCAACAGGTGATTACCTGGCATAGAGAAAGATGGGAACCCAGAGGAAGGAGGCAGGAGCAGATATACCTTTTTTTTACTTTTTAAAGTTTTAACAATGGGAAAAGGGCTTAAAAAGTGAAATAAACACACACATACAAATATAACCTGGAGTTGCAAAACAGTGATTTTTTTTTTCCTCTGTCAATCTTCCCACAACATCATGAAGAGTGAAATTCAAAATTTATAAGCTCTTACTTGTCCAGTTTTTCTTCTGCATGGATTTTCAGGGCCTGGTATCGCTGCTCCTCTTGTTTAACTCTGGCTAAGTAATCCTGAGCACATTTCTTCAAGGCTTCTTCATTCTGTTCCAAAGCAAAAATTGAAAATAAACAGGTCATTTTGTTTCTTCTAATCTACCACGTATCAGAGTTTTCATTTTTTAAAGAATGGAAAAATCTAATTAATTCAGATACCTTTTATTCATCTCTGCAGTAATTTGAAATAGCCACATGTAATTCTCACTGAGGAAATTCTACATAATATCTTCATGTGTTAATTTTCAATATCATACAGCAAGGGTCAGTTATACCAATATGCCTACTTTAGGAAGGCAGTTATTCAAAACTGAATGGCAATTTGACTTCCATATTTGATAAACTGGCCAGTTTCATTTTTATTTTAATATGAAAATAAAGACATTTCATTGCTATAATTGTGTCTGGTTGATATGGTAAAGCTAAATCAACAGGCCCATTTACATCTAAATTTGAAATATTACACTAATGTCTTCTAGAATATGCAGCTTGAATTTTTCAGTGACATGGAATTCCTTCTAATCCCTTTTACTAAAACTGAAAAGGGGAATTACCAGAAAGAACATTTCTAGAATTCACCTGAGGTCTGAGGGTTCAATTAATAGTTCCTGCAGTCTACGCCACAGCCTGGGGCTTATTGGCTTGACACAGGAGAGGAATGGCCAAGACATGGCACCCAGTGGGCCAGATGCCTGAACAACCAAAGAAGGAAAAATGTGGAAAAAAATCCAGCTTCACTGGAATAGAGGATACAAGACCAGTAGGCCCCGAGCTCCTACTTAAAAGGATACCCACAACCTCTAGCATATGTATTTGATGACCAGTTACCAAGGAAATACACCACTGGAAATACACCAGGAGATACAGGGAAAAAACACTCTACCTTCTTGAACCCTTCCAGAACACCTTTCAGGTTCTCATATCTCCTGAAGAGATCAGAAAGGGACCTTTCCACAGAGTTAAGGTCAGCCAGGGCCTGTTCCTTCTCCATGGTCAGTTGCTGGAAGCTCTTCTGAGAGGTCATACTTGTCCTTTGTTCATCTTCTGGGAATCACAAGTCAAAAGGAACGACATATTTATTCAACAAATAGAGATTCCCTAGAAGCCAAGCAGTGTTCTCATGGTAGGGACACAGCCGGGATGTGACCAAGTTCCCGCTCTCACGGCTTATACTCTAGCTGGGGGAGATGTGTGGTAACAAGTGATGGGGAAAAAACAAGGCAGGGTAAGGGGGAATGGGGGTGGGGAGGGGGCTGTTACTGTACAGAGAGTACCTGCTCTCAGGGGAGAGAATTGAGCAGAGACCGGACAGAAATGAGGGTGTGAGCCATACAGCTACCTGGGAGGAGAATATTCCATAGAGAAGAAAGCTGTGGTAAGGCCCTGAGCTGGCAAGGCATTAGGTGATGTGGATGACAGAAAGTATCATTTCGGTAATTTAGTGGAGAAAGGACAGACTTTGGTTTAGGGAGTCAATCCTTATGATATGGATGAGAAGAGACTCTAAATTCCATGCAGGAGGATCAATCCCTGTTGTTTTGTAAAGGCACCACCGGGTATGATGCAGAGAAATTACAATCTGCACTAGAGTAAGAACCCTGCACCAAAACACAGGATGCTCCCAGCGGGTGTTAGTGATGTGACCAGGCCACCAACAGTCACAGAATTCAAGGCCTGCCATCTTCTAAAGTGAACCTAACTACAGTTGACCCTCATTATTCACCAAGTCCATATCTCCAAATTCGCCTACTTGCTAAAATTTATTTGTAATCCTAAAATCTATCCTCCTGGACTTAGTCATTTGTGGGATGTGTACAGAGTGGCAAAAATGCTTTAGTCACCTGATATGCACGCTCTCAGCTGACAGTGAACAAAGCAATACTCTGCCTTCTTGATTCATTCTATAAACAAGTGTTCTTCTTGTGGTCTATTCAGGCCATGTTTGTTGCATTTGTGTTCTTTTTGCTGGAGACCTCACTGTTTTAAGTGGCCTCCAAGAGCAGTGTTACAGTGCTGTCTAGTGATACTAAGCACAAGAAGGCAGTAAGGTTCCTTAAAATACATACATTACAGAAGCTCTGTTCAGACGTGAACCAAAGTGCCGCTGTGAGCTCAATGTTAATGAATCAACTGTATATATTCAATAAGGTGTCTTTAAACAGGAACACATGTAAAACAAGATTATATACTGATCAATCAATGAAAACGTTGTGGCCAAATGCAAGACTCTAACTCTGTCTTTCCCCTAGGAGCAGTGTTTATTTACTTATTTATTTTTTGAGATGGAATTTTGCTCTTGTTGCCCAGGCTGGAGTGCAATGGCGCAATCTCGGCTCACTGTAACCTCCGCCTCCCAGGTTCAAGCGATTCTCCTGCCTCAGCCTCCCGAGTAGCTGGGATTACAGGCATGCACCACCACGCCTGGCTAATTTTGTATTAATAGTAGAGACAGGGTTTCTCCATGTTGGTCAGGCTGTTTTCGAATTCTCAACCTCAGGTGATCCATCCACCTAAGCCTCCCAAAGTGCTGGGATTACAGGCGTGAGCCACCATGCCCAGCCAGGAGCAGTGTTTAGTATTCACTAATTCAGTGTTTGCAGCAACTTTACAGAACATACCTCCCACGAATAATGAGATGACTGTATCTAAGTGACAAATACAAGTTTGTGACGTGGTCTGAAAATCATCCATGGATCCGGCTATGGTCTTATAGTTTATGCCACCCCTCCAACCCCAAATTTGTGTATTGAAACCTAATCCCCAATGTGTGAGTATGTTCAGGGTGAAAGTGGGCATGGAAGGGAATCTGGGAGGTGATTATGTCAGGATTAGTGTCCTTATAAAAGAGACCCCAGAGAGCTAGCCAGCCCCTTCTATGAGGAATGGGCCCTCCCCAGACATCTTGTCTGTGGGCACCTTGAACTCTCCTGTCTCCAGAGCTATGAAAAATGTTTGTTGTTTATAAGCTACCTAGCTTACAGTATTTTGTTATACCAGGCTGAACAGACTAAGACAGATCCTATGGCTCATACCCTCAAAAAACAAAATGTTCTCCTTACCAATCATTTGAGCAATAGTCTTTTCATATTCAGCTACAATTTTCCTAAATGAGAAAAAAAGAACTTATTACCAGAGGAGGATTTTCAGACAATGAAAGTTGGAGAAATGCTGTCCCAAACAATTAAACACATTAACGTACACTGACAATTTATGTAATCTATTTATCTGCTTTGGGGCTCTCGTTATCTTTTTTTTGTTTTTGTTTTTGGTTTTTTTACATTATATAAGGTTTCTTAAGGTTCAGAGAAGGTTTTTGTTAAGATTTTATGCTTAGTCAAACTTATATTTTACTTATAGAAACAACTGCCTTCCCTTTCTCTTTGCACCTATTTGAATACTGCAAGGAAATAGATTCATTCTGCTTAGATGAGTCAATCTTTTACAAACTAAGTTAAAGATATTCTTCTGGGCTCTTCCTAAGAGATGCGATCTGACTTTAGACTTTCCTGACTCAATCCACCCTTTCAGACACTCTACCTCTGATTCAGTTACAAGTTTTATTTTGTGTCCTAATTCCAAAAGTATTTCACTTATTCGAAGACTTTAAAGATCATTCTCTTGGGTTAACCTTTCTTCTAGTGAAGAGTGACAATGTCCTTCTGACCCAGTCCAGTGCTGGGTGCTCTGAGTCATACCACGTCCTCCCCTGCCCTCAATGGTGGTGCCCCCATCACTTTTGACGTCATATCCAAGTTGGTCATTATGGATGGCTACTGCTCTCTAAGAGCAGGAATGTCCCTTCCTTTCCATCAAGCCCAGCAAAGGGCCTTACAACTAGGAAATGCTTAAAAGACAAATAATACAAGAGCAACAAATTAGAGGGATATATTTAAAATGTTTTTTAATCATTCAAGTGTTGAACACACTGTGTGTGAATTATTTATGCCTTTTTTTCTTCTCTACTTTGATTTCATCTTTAGTCATTTCATGGCTCATAACTCTCCTTTCTAAAAGTGAGGAGAAATAAAAAGATTTCAATTTCAAGTCAATCAATTTTGTTTCTTGTTAACAAGCTTTCTATCATCTATTTGGTGGTTATGTAATTTGAAACTCTCATGCATAATTAATTTTTAAAAAGTATTATGGACCAGGCGCCGTGGCTCATGCCTGCAATCCCAGCACTGTGGGAGGCTGAGGCAGGTGCATTGCTTGAGCTCAGGAGTTACAAACCAGCCTGGGCAACAGAGCGAGGCTTCATCTCTAAAAAAAATTATGCAGGCATGGTGGCACATGCCTGTGGTCCCAGCTACTTGGGAGGCAGAGGGGAGAGGATCGGTTGATCCCAGGAGGTTGAGGCTGCAGTGAGCCATGATCACACCACTGCACTCCAGCCTGGATGACAGAGAGAGACCCTGCCTCAAAAAAAAAAAAGTAGTATTATGAATTTCAATGTCTCTATCATTGGATAAATCTTATTTTTCTGTATTCCAAATGGATATTTTGATACAAATTTCTGTCAATTCTTCTAAGAAGATAAGAATTATGTGGGTTCTGTTTACATGTTATGTTCTGAACAACCCAAGATAAACTACAGTATTTGAATATAATAACTGGTTAGCAATAACTCCTGAAATAACATTCTCAATCACAAAGCAAGGTGCAAACGGCAAAGCCCTCAAGCTCTGAACACTTGGTTCTGTGGCAAGCAAACACTGTCATCACTTCATCTGTATCAAATCTAACAGTGCATAAAAGTATCCAGCCCTTCCCCAAAACCTCCAGTCTAACCTCATCTCCAAAACTTCTTGCCGGGTCTCTTCATATTTCTTCTTCCATTCATTTGCTTCAATCTCTTTAGTGATTATCTAGAGTACAATAAAGCTTAGTTTTACCCAATCTATTACAATTTGCATTTAAGACTGGGAACTGAAATAGCACACAACCAGGTCTAACCCAAGATACTCAATCTATATTAGAAATATAAACCTCAATATTAACTGTTTGTAACCATTTGGAAAAGTGTACTCTAAGCCACACGGGATGCTGGGATGCAGACACAGGAATAAAGATGAGTAGAACATCTCCCAGAAATTCCAAGTGGTATTTACAGCCTCTGTGAACTTTACCTTGGTCCGGGATCTAGCTCTCAGCTCTGCAGGGCCAGGCCCTGACTGGGACAGACACCAAGAACAGAGCCATCTGATTGACAGGTATTCACTCTAACTAAGGCCATGTAATCACGGCTGATGCCAGGCCACCAGAGAATGAAACTGCCACAAAATCAGACCATTGGAAGTTGGCATGAGCAACACATTCTCTTTCTATAGAGATTTTTGACAGCTTCATAAAAACGGAGTCAGAAGGAAGGGGCTCAGATGAGCTGGCTACATCTAGCTCTTGCTAGATATCATCTTACTAGACAGCATCTGTCACTTACGGGTAGAGTCTTGCTAGTTAGCCTGGAACCTAGGCTCATATTTGGGATACTCTTGGTAACTGGAAAGAAATACCCTAAATCCATTGCCTCAAACTCTATTTGCCCTGGGCAGGGCTTGCATGGGTAGCCATGGTGTTCCTCTTACTGTACTTCCCTGGCCGTGCCGCTCTCTTCCTAATTGGTAGTTTCGTTATATTTATTAGGATCTCAAGAACATAGAAGGATGTATCCTGTGTGCTTCAGGTAATCAGGCACCTCTTTACTTTGATCCATTAGGTGGTGATCTCATAGTTTAACTCCCAGGAAAAAGATCAAGTCATTTTTCTCATTTACAAGATTTTGGCCAGGGACAGTGGCACGTGCTTGCAGTCCCAGCTACTCAGGCAGCTGAGGCAGGAGGATCGCTTGACCCTAGGAGTTCGAGGCTGCAATGAGCTATAATTGTGCCACTGCACTCAGCCTGGGTGACAGAGTGAGATCTTGTCTTTTATTTTATTTTTATTTTTCTGAGATGGAGTTTCACTCTTGTTGCCCAGGCTGGAGTGCAATGGCGCGATCTCGGCTCACCACAACCTCCATCTCCCAGGTTCAAGCAATTCTCCTGCCTCAGCCTCCCAAGTAGCTGGGATTACAGGCATGCACCACCACGCCCAGCTAATTTTTTTTTTTTTTTTTTTTTTTTTTTTTTTTTGTAGAGACGGGGTTTCTCCACGTTGGTCAGTCTGGTCTCAAATTCCCGAACTCAGGTGATCCACCCGCCTCGGCCTCCCAAAGCGCTAGGATTACAGGCGTGAGCTACGGAGCCAAGATTTTATCTCAAAAAAAAAAAAGATTTTGGTGGGCCTTCTTACCACTGCTCCCAAGTTTTGAAAACAGGACTAGCTGACAACCCTCATTACCAACTTGATGCTATTTTAGAAAGCTGTAAAAGACCTAAGCTGAGGTGCTTAACCACTTTTGGCATACTATAAAAATTAAAACTAAAAAAAACTATAAAACTAAAAACTATAAAAATAAAATTACCACACCTTCCTTTAAGAACAGGTGGAATTGTCAAGAAACACACAAACCAAACACACAAAATACAGCATAGATATATGACAAGAGAGGGTGGGTAACTGATTAATGGTACACAACAGTGTCTTTCATATTTTTCAGATAACCAGGAAAGGCCTAGCAGTGATCTATTTTGAACAAAGGCTGTTCAAGAAACACAATACAGGAATTGGAGAGTTGAACTGTTTAAAGAATGGATTAAAGTAGGAAACAACTGTGTATTACTGCAAAAAAATTACAAATGTTTAGGCATGAGCATATATCCTCTGTAAAATAAAAGCACTGATTTAGTTACACATGTGAGCAAAGCTGGCAAAATTAGGTATTTTAAATGTCAGGGCTGAAAGATAAAGAAGGGTACAAAATTCTTAAGAATATTTCAGATTGTCAACATTTTACCCTGGAGACCAGAATGTCAGGACTCCAGCACCACTGCCACAGGGGACCCTTTTACAACCTAAACAAGCTGCAGGTAATAAGAACTTCCAGCCTGGGATAACTTGAGCCAGCAGAGATGCAATCTACCTGCTGGTACATGGGCCTTACAAAGAAATGGAGTGATAAGCAGACTAAACAGGAGAGCTTTTACCTCTTCTCTTATTAAGGTGAGCACGGCTGTCTTGTCTGATTCGCTGAGGCAGATCCCATCCAAGGGGCTCTCACCTCCACAGGACACCGACACAGGGGCCTTCTCTGCAGAGGACTCCAGCAGCCCCTGTGGGGAAAGGGATTACATCGAATCAGTCAGCTTTTAGCTTCTTAACCCCAGACATCCTTCAACAACTTCCTCATTACTAAATTGATCACCTCCTTTAAAACCATGTTTAAAGAAAAGTCAGCAGGGGGGAAGCTTTTTAAAAAACAAATCTAATTATGGAAGTAACTAAAGAAAAACTGTTATAATGACTATCAGAGTGGTCTTAGCTTCTGTTGAACAGATAACTTAGAGAAATTTTATTCTGATCTAAAAGGGAGAAAGTGTACTTATAACAGCGGTCAGTCACCAAAGAACCACATGGATAAAAGAGAAACACACCCATGATTAAGTTTCTGGGGATAAGCTCCACGTAAATGGAAATTTCTTTTTTAAAAAAGCAAAAACAAAAACAAGTGACAGCTGCTCCTGTTACATATCGATGCTCTGTATGTATCTTTAGCCACTGCAGATGGAAATGTTTCTAAAATACTAACTTTCAGGCCTAAGGAGGCAGAAATAGCAAATATATTTGAACTCTTTGAACTCTCACCCCCACCCTTTCACCCGGATGATTCAGGATCATCCTGGACTTCTGCTGCTCCGCAGCGACCTCCTGCTGTAACCCAGCCTGCTGGGTGTGTGCCATTGTTGCCCATATGCAAAACAGCCATATGTAAGTCAAGGTCCATGCCTGTGTGCTGGTTCTTCCTTGCTACTAAGTTTTCCATTCCCTTCTGGCAGCACTTCGCCCTCTGAGGTGCTGGCTTGCTTCTTTCATAAGCTCAGGTTCCAGAGGGAAACACTGGCAAACTTTTCTTTTCATGAGAACATGGACTTTGTACTATTTTCCTTTCTAAAAGATGTTTTTGGTGGCTATTCCTCCCACCTATGGAAGTAAACTTTTTTTTTTTTTTGAGACGGGGTCTCACTCTGTGGCCCAGGCTGGAATGCAGTGGTGCAATCTCGGCTCGCTGCAAGCTCCGCCTCCCGGGTTCACGCCATTCTCCTGCCTCAGCCTCTCCGACTACCTGGGACTACAGGCGCCCGCCACCATGCCCGGCTAATTTTTTTGTATTTTTAGTAGAGACGGGGTTTCACCGTGTTAGCCAGGATGGTCTCGATCTCCTGACCTTGCAATCCGCCCGCCTCGGCCTCCCAAAGTGCTGAGATTACAGGTGTGAGCCACCGCGCCCGGCCAGAAGTAAACTTTTTATATAAATGAGTCATCTAATACTTTGGGAACATCCAAAATGCCAAAGTGACCTGGAATAATCTTAATCTTAAATGTGGGATAACTAATCAATTAGTTATTGATTATAATCAATCAGTTACATCTTGTGTGAATCAACACTAAACACAAAGTCCAAGGTGAACGTAGACCAGTGGCTTTTAAATTTTTCAGAGTCATTATAGTTTTACTCTCTCTCTAGAAAATGCTCAGAAACAGAATTTTAGCATGCGGCTTCACAGACCTCAGCTATGGGCCCAAAATAGAAACCTGTCTCAGGCCACAGAAAAGCAAAATACAAAAGCCACAAGCTGGCAGTGCCCATGTTCCAGCAGCATTTGGGGGAGGGCAGCCCACCATGCCAACAGAAGTCCAAGGTACCCACAAAACCTCTCTTTTCTCTCTTGGGATAGATCTACCACTAGAACCAGAAGGCACTTGCAGTGGGCGCCTCTAAAATGACCCCCAGTAACCCCTACCTCCAGTACTAATCCCCTCCCTCTGTAATTTCTTCCCTTTGAGTGTAGGCTGGACCTAGTGACTCATTAGAATATGGCAAACGTCATGGATGTCACTTCCGAGGTTAGGTTCTGAACAAACTCTGACTTCCATGTTTTGAGAAGCTACAAGGAAAGGCCCATGTGGCAAGGAGCCGATGTCTCTGCCAAAAGCCAGTGGGGACCCAAGACTTGCCAACACCACATGAGTGAGCTTGGAAGCAGATCCTCCCCAAGTCAAGCCTGGATATGACTGCAGCCCTGATCAACACCTTGATTGCAGCCTGTAACAGATCCTGAGTCAGAGGCACCCAGCAAAGCTGCCCAAGATTCCTGACCCACAGAAACAATGAGATAATAAACACTTGCTTGAAGTGTTGGAGTAATGTGTTACACAGCAGCAGATAGCTGATACACCCCTGGACATTTGAATCATCTCATTAACTTCCCGTGCCTTGTTTCTTATCAAGAAACTGTTACTTGCCTAAAGGGAGGTAACACAGGAGGTCAAGTTGAGACTTGATTTACCTCACTGTTAAACTTCTGATTCTAAATTAATAACATTTCATGGGTCAGTCTCTTGTGAGTTCTTAGTTTAAGCCAGAGTCCCCAGGTTGAGTCAACTTTAGGAAACAGACTCTCAGTGCTTTCCATGGCTACCAAGTTCGTGAGTTTTGGGAAATAAGCCCCCTAAAAATCTTCATAGCCAGGAAAACATCAACATCCATTGCAGAGTTCAGCATCTCACTCATTTGTTGAGAGGGTAAATGAATTCAGTCTGCCTGCTTAACAACTCAATGTTAACACATGTGGGGTCCTGAAGATGCAGCATCCTCAGCAGGCGGTAGGAGATCAAACCTTAGATGGTGTTTGATGTCTCCAGGTGAGTGGGCTCTTCAGCCTGCCAGCTCTCCCCAGCCACTCTCCTCTCTGCCTGGCCACATTTACAAGCCTCACTACTCAAAATGCAACAACTCTTACAGGTGTCAGGGCAGGAATGCACGCTCTTGCCTACTTTAGCCATCTTTTCCAGTCTCCTAGGATTTAACTTTTTACATTCCTTAGTCCTTTAGGTTGCTTATCAAAAAGTGCAGAACATTTCACAGGGGTGTCCAAGGGAGAGAATGCAGTCATGGGTTCTTAGTTGCTGTTTCTGGTTGGGGCAGTAAAGCCCCTTCCTCATCCCTCTTTTCCGCTTATCACTAGAGACAGAAACTAAAAACTATGGCTTCAGGCTGCTAAAAGCCTAAAACAAAACTGATCAGAACAACAACAACAAAATTAAGCAAGTTGGACAAGCTTGTTACAGAATCTACCATCACAGAGAACTGGCCAGAAGATCTCTTTTAGGCCTGGGCCATCTAATATGTCTTTAACGAAGACGCTAAATCAATCAATCATATCCTTCCAAAAGGGTTTCATTTCATGTTTACCGCTTCTCTCAGTCCCTCAAAACGTTCACAATTGAGGACCAACAAAGACCAGTCTATAGACAACAGAACTCAATGGACTCCCGGTTGCAAATTTACAGTGAACACAGATGCCACAGATTACCGTGGCTGTGGAGAATTCGCATCACTAATTTGTGGCAGTGTGCTGACTGTGCTCACTTGTCCTCAATCACAACGGAGCAGTACCAGCCCCTGCCGTACTCTAACAGAGACATGCCCGAAAAAGCCAAATGAACTCACCTTTTAAAAAATTTTAAACTTGAAAAGTTAACTTCTCACATGAAAAATGCTGGGGAACAACAGCTGAAAAGCAAGGAGAGACTGACTCCTACCACTGATTGTGCTCTGGCCTTAGTCCAGCCACTATCTACTGCTCGGCACAAGACTGCATAGGAATGGACTTCAGAGCAACACGGAGAAACTTAAAAAGTGAATGATGGATTAAATAGATGATTTTTTCATTCAATGTTTTGCATGATGAAACTTCTTTATACGATGTTTATTCAATGTTCTAATGAAGCAGAAGTTAATTTATGCTGGGAAGTTCAAAAGGAGTTGCTTTTAAAAGGTCACAGCATATGATATGTTCCTCACCAGCTGGCTTCAGAGACAGCATTTGCCATTTTTCTTTTTCATTCTCTTCCTTTTCACTCTCTTTTCCACGTGTTTCCTATCAACACCACACCAGTGTATTCTAACACAAGTGTATTCTAGCACACCACTAGTGTATTCTAGCACTTTACAGCTTAAATCGTTCACGTTGTCATTTCATCTTATCCTTACAACCACTTTGATAAGGCAGATGGGTGCTACTCATTTTATGGATAAATCAGTTGGAAATCAGGAAGTTTAAAGTTTAAGAAATGAGTAAATGGGCTGGGCGCAGTGGCTCATGCCTGTAATCCCAGCACTTCGGGAGGCCAAGGCAGGTGGATCACCTGAGGTCAGGAGTTTGAGACCAGCCTGGCCGACATGGTGAAACCCCATCTCTACTAATAATACAAAAATTAGCCGGCTATGGTGGCACATGCCTGTAATCCCAGCTACTCAGGAGGCTGAG
This sequence comes from Nomascus leucogenys, assembly GCF_006542625.1. Classification (NCBI taxonomy): domain Eukaryota; kingdom Metazoa; phylum Chordata; class Mammalia; order Primates; family Hylobatidae; genus Nomascus; species Nomascus leucogenys. Next base: position 43,690,184 of record NC_044388.1, on the reverse strand, counting down.
GAAGGAGAACTGCTTGAACTCAGTAGGTGGAGGTTGCAGTGAGCTGAGATTGCGTCACTGTACTCCAACCTGGGTGACAAGAGTGAAACACTGTCTCAAAAAAAAAAAAAAAAAAAAAAAAAAGAACAGAAAAAAAGAACTGAGTAAACCAGCCAGGTGCAGGGGCTCATGCCTGTAATCCCAGCACTTTGGGAGGCGGAGGCTGGCAGATGGCTTGAGCCCAGGAGTTTGAGACCAGCCTAGGTAACATGGCAAGACCCCATTTCTACAAAAAATACAAAAACTAGCTGGGTGTGGTGGCACACGCCTCTAGTTCCAGCTACTTGGGAGGCTGTGGTGGAAGGATCACTTGAGTCCAGGAGGTGGAGGTTGCAGTTAGCCAAGATTGCACCACTGTACTCCAGCCTGGGGAACAGAGTGAGACTGTCTCAAATAATAATAACAATAATAATGATAATAATAAACCTTAGTTAACCCAATACATCCAAAATATTATCATGTCAACATGTAGTTAATATAAAAAGTTGAGACATTTATGCTTCTTCTTTTTCTGAGTAGCTATAGTTCAAGTGCTCCACAGCTACCTGCGGCTAGGGTTACAATGCAGAGACTACGTGTTCCTCAAGTGAAGAAACGATCTCATTTACATTTTATTCTCATCACCTAACACTGACCAGAATTTAACAAATTCACATGGGCTTCAAAACAAATACTGAAAGAAACCTGAGCCTCACCCAGCCCTCCACATTCAGGAACTTACAAGCACAGTGGACCCGTCTTCTTCCATCTTCTGGCACGTCTCCTTCTCTATGCCTAAGACAGAAAGTCATTTTTATAGTTATCCCAAGAAGTCGGTTCCTTTCCTCCCTAGTGAAAGGCTCTTGGAAACCCCAGTGCAGGCAAGAATGACTATGAACACATGAAAAGCATTTTAAGATTTTATTTAAAAGGAGCGCTGGCATTTTGTTGAGTGCTATTGTAAATCCATGACATTCAGAAGAGGAGCACGTGGTTAGTCAGCCACAAACAGGTCGTCAGCCTTCAGGCTGAAAGAACAGCAAGGCTGCCCCCTTGTGTCCATTAAAAGTTTGGAAAAATGTGTAACTGTGGCATTATTTCAGAAAGGGGACACTGTGTAACACTGAATTTTTTTTTATCATCAAGTCGGAGTGAATTTAATTTCCAGCCCAGAAGGGTGGCCTTGATCTAATTAATGCAGCAGATAAGATAATAAGAATTTACATTACAATAAGCTTTAAAATTCAAGGCAGCAAAACTAAACTCATTCTCCCCTCCACATCCTTCAAATGGGCTTCCTTGTCTCAGGTCTATCCTCTACTCTACTAGGTTAGAGGGTGACATTTAAAATAACCAGAAGACAGCTGGGCACAGTGGCTCATGCCTGTAATCCCAGGACTTTGGGAGGCCAAGGTGGGTGGATCATCTGAGGTCAGGGGACCAGCCTGGCCAACATGGCGAAGCCTCGTCTCTACTAAAAATACAAAAATTAGCTGGGCGTGGTGGCGCATGCCTGTAATCTCAGCTACTTGGGAGGCTGAAGCAGGAGAATCGCTTGAACCCGGGAGCTGGAGGTTGCAGTGAGTTGAGATAGCACCACCACACTCCAGCCTGGGCAACAAGAGCGAAACTCAGTCTCAAAAATAAGAAAAATAAAAAATAAAATAACCAGAAGATACACTCATTAAAGTAAACATAAAAATACAGAAAAGCATACAAAAGTTTAAAGTTACAATCCTCCACATGGCAATCATTGACTACTATTGTTGTCAATAGCTAATTATTTAAAACACAAATGTGACCATCACTCCCTTGTTCAAAAACCTTCAACCTCCCCCTCCCTACCTATAGGATCAAGCCCAGATTCCACAGTACGACCTTGTTTTCCACTTGGCCAGATACTTACAGAAAGCAACCAGGCCTTTTACCAACATAGCAGCTTTCTTCCCATGGCTGTGTGAAAGTCTCGTTTCCTGGAGAACATCTAGTAAGTATCCATCAGGACCCAGCTCCAAGGGGACACTCCCCAGGACACAGTCAGAATTCACCTAACAGGGCCTATAGCCACTCCCACACCCAGGACCGCAGCCTCCACTTGCTTGTGATGTGGCTGATCAGTTACAATGTAACAACTTGTTTAAATATGTTCCCCTTGCTGTTTGCTAACTTTGAAGACAGCACTGTATGCACAGGGTCCCAGCTCTCCACATAAATTTTTGCTGAAGGAATTTCCTCTAGTGAGGAAGAATATAATTCAATAAATGTTTACCATGTACTGTGTCAAAGGTGACTCAAAGATGACTGTCTGGTAATCTCTAACCTCAGTAAGTTTATAATATTACCTTCCTGTAATTAACACACTGCGCTAGGTACTGTGGAACAGGAAGGGGGAAAGGAAATGTGGGAGCATAAAGCATGCTGGGGAGACCTGAAGGGATGTGCAGATCTGTGTAAGAGGCAGCAAAGGAAGACACTTCAGATGGAAAAAAACCAAGGCAGGTGTTAAGAATACTCAGGATTAACCCCAAGAAACTGGGGGAATGGCGAACAAGATCTTTGGGAAAGATGTCAGGGCAGAAGGCAGTATTGGAAGAAATCAAGAACAATGCCTGGCATATTATTTTACAGATGAGAGACCGAGGCCTGGGATGAGAAGGAGGCCAGGGGGAATAAATTGCTCCAAGTCCTGACTTTCCATCTGCTTCCCTGGCTTAATGGCAGATCATGACTTTTAAAATTCTATACATAAAAGCCCATGAATAAAATTATGTTAAGAAGATCCGAGTTTTTAATAATGTTTAATGTAGTCAGGAACATGGTTCTAAACTTTTCATAAGTAAAGTTGAAGGCCAAGGATGTAACTGGGGTCCCAAGAAAGAGGGGCTTAGCTCTAGAATGATCTGACGAGTCCATCAATAAGAGGCTTCAGCCCTGGTTAGCCCAGGTCCCTCATTAGCATGTTAAGAAAGATTTTACAGTGCACTGGTCAATCTCAACTTACCACATCTGTACCAGGAAAATTTACAGTAGCCTGGTATCATGAAAATAATCTCTTCATACTTTGGCATTGTGGCGAAAAGACCATGGAACCAGACTGCTTAGGGTCAAATGTAGTTCTAACATTTACTAATGATGAGGTTCAGAACGCACTTCACCAAAATATGGCGCCTTCTCATTTGAGGACACAGCAGAAGCAGGGAGCTCTCTCAGCCCCTCTCCTGCCCCCTTCCCTGAAGCAGGCCATAAAGGAATCCCTCAGACCTTCCCCTGAAAATAGATCATAAGACCTCATTACAAGAGGGGTCCTCCCTGTATACAGAGAAAAACAATGTCCTTATCCTGAAAGACACAGACACCAAGAGGAATTGGAACAAACAGGACTTGCTAAGTTCCCCTGGTTTATTACCATAGATCACACCCTTCTGTTCTCCGATTATACTTCTGCACAACTATCTGTAAAAGTACAGTTTTCCCTGTTCCTTTGGGTCTTCATTTCTGGAGCCTCTAATGTCACATAAAACTTATATTAAATATATTTGTACACTTTTCTCTTGTTGATCTTTTGTTAGAGATGTCTCAGCCATGAACCTTGCGGTGAGTGAGGAAAAAGATACCACTTTTTTGTCCTACCCTAGCCAAGTGACTTTAATCAAGTCACTTAACTTCTTTGACTTACTTTGTTTCTCTGAAGAATGGAGAAAAGGGTAACACCTTGCTATGAATGAGTATATGCGAACCACTTAAAACAATGCCTGTACATGGTAAGGCACCATACATGTTAGTTGTTATTTCTCTAAGTTAAACAATGAGTATAACAATCACAAAAAAGTCAAACGTATGACATATGTATAGGCCATTTGATATAGTTTAAATATTTGCCCCCTAAATCTCATGTTGAAACCTGATCAACAGTTGGAAGTGAGGCCTAATGGGAGGTTGCTGGGTCATAGGAGCAGATCCCTCATGAATAGTTTGGTGCCCTCCTTGTGGTAATGAGTGACTTCTTGCTGTTAGTTTCTGTGAGATGTTTGTTAAAAATAGCCTGGCATCCTCCCCCCCTCTTCCTCCCACCTCTCACCATGTGACACACTTGCTCCCCCTTGCCTTCCACCATGATTGGAAGCTTCCTGAGTCCCTCACCAGAAGCAGGCACTGGCGCCATGCTTATTCTACAGTCTGCAGAACCATGAACCAAATAAACCTCTTTTTCCTATAAATTAGCCATTCTCAGGTATTCCTTTAGAGCAACACAAATGAACTAACACACCACTATACTTTAAGATATGGCCCTATTCACATAAAATTATAAAGAAATTCAAGCAGTCTCACATACATCAGCATCTCCTATACAACTTGTCACAAATATCCCTACATTCCTAGTACTTCAATAACCACTTTTTTTGTGTCCTTTTTCCAGGTAAAGAAGCAAAGCATAGGTCAGCATCCTAAATCTATCCTTCAAGTGACCCAATTCTTTAATCTCTGTAAGGCGCCTCCTGCTTTATTAGGCTTTCAGGCATTTCCATGCTTATGTACATTAGAAAGATGAAGATATGCTTCCATACCTGCTTCTGAGGATGAAAACGCATGATTTATGGTAGACACGGGAACATTGGAACATTCAAAGTACTCCAGGTCTTCCTCTGGCTCACCTTTCACCTCGGCCCCAGCTGATTTCTGACCACATGACGTGGATGCCAGTTTCTCCTCATCAGTAGCATGGCCATCCCTATTAGAAATGTCTGAAATCTGGGAGATCACTGCCCCTTCATCCTGAGAAACACAACAGAGAAGATGCTACCCTTTAGGAGGGCAAGCAATGGGGAAAACTGACACCCCATTAATGGAACAAAGTAGACACAACTCCATACAGATATGTAAGAGGTTAATCACAGATCTGGGTACAAAGCAAGGAGGAAGTTGGAGTCTTTCAATTGTGAGATGCTGTTTTATACAACCTAGTTTCTGTAACTTGAGTCTGAGGTTTTAAAAAATGATCTTCTCTAGGTTAAGTTTATAAGCAAGCAGTTTAAGTGGTTTAAGACAATGGTTTTCAAATTTTTTGCTCATATACCTCCTAATTTTTTTTTGAAAATCTATGTACCCCATTGCATTTTCAAGTGACATCTAAAAACTTTTTGGCATAAGTTTAAATAATTGCAAAGAAGGTAATATCTGGAATATTCTAAATATTGAATTTACTTAATGCTATCTAGTTACCATAGTGATTTGATGCCGTATGTAAATTTAAATGAACAAGTTCCTGAATAAGTCAGAAATTTATGTTATTCCTTTTCCTCTCTAAATCTGTATTTCCATTCCACTTCCATCAAGAAACTATCCAAATGAAAAACATCTGCATGGTTGAAAGTCTTTTTAAAGGTCTCTATCCAATGTCTCTGTGAAACGTTTTTAAGTCTTAAAATTTTATCTGCTGGAGAGTTATTACATTTATTCATGCATAACTTATTTTCAAAATATTGCAAGTTTTGATAAGTATTATCAAACACAAAAGTAAGTTGTTATATCAATTACAAAATGTTTTATTGCACTAATTCTTAAAAACTTTTACAGTACAATAAATATATGGGTTTTGGTTTTTTTTTTTTTTTTTAAAGAAAACCAAAGATAAATTTCTCATAGTTCTTGCTGCCTACTTTAGCAAAATCTGAGGGAGAATGTTTTACACATTTGTAACAAATGAAAAATAACTCAGATTGCAAATTTCCCCATCACACCCCTTTTTTACATCTTACACCATATACCAAGTTTCTGATCCAAATTGTATAGGAAAAGTTACGTTAAACTGAATTCTATTAACCAATGAATGTATTTCTATAATAAGTATACTGAGAAAGTTTTAAAAAGAACAAAGAGATCTCATTGCAATCAGATGGGCCTGGGCTTTGGTTTGTTTTGCAATTAGTTTATACAGTCATGGATGGATATTATTTATTGCTAGAATGTAACAAAGGTCAACATCAATTTTATTCCTGGTTTCTATTTTTATCAATATAATCATTAAGAAACCTTATTTATATAAACAATAGATGAAACAGAAAGTAGTTCTGTAATATAAGTGCCTTTCAATTCTTTAAACCCCTTTCCAAGTTATGGGCCCCAAAAAATCTATCGTCAAACATTATTTTTTGACCTATCAGCTGACAGCTCAGGTTTTCCTCTATTGTTGAAAGCAATGAATTAGAAAACCATCTGACTTAAGAAAAATACTATCCAGTTATTAGAGTCAATTATCTTCTTAGAACCTACACCAATATTTCAGATCTTCCCTTTCGTGCCCTGGAGACTTTCACACCCTGTGGTGATGCATCTTTGTAGCATTTAAAGTGGGAATTTTACCCCCCCCAAAAAAAAGAGTCATTGTGAAAGGGTTCCCTTGTCTTCAGGGGCCTTCTCTTCATGGACAATAAAGATCTGGAAATTGGCTTCTTAAAGCTGAGTACTCAGGTACCCATTGGAAAGTCCTTTTGAACCACCCGCTAGGGGGATGCAAACTGGTCTCAGAGACATTCTGGAGATGGGCACAGACTCACCTGAGAACATACATCCAGGGCGAGAGACGGAGTTTCATGCTTCTTCACCTTACAGCCACTCCTGGAAAGAGAAGAAACACAAACAAGCCAGTTTGCAATCACACTGACAACTGTCAAGGTATGAAATGGAGCAGAGAGCAGTGTGTGCAGATAGAAGCCAAAGCATACAGCACCACACAAATCATACATCACCGCAGGAGAGAGGCAGGAACACCTTTTATGCCTCTGAGTTTTCTCCAGAGAGACGGGGTAAGCAAAGACCTACAGCGGGGCTCATTCTCTGAAAAGACCCCCTCCGCTTGCTTCTGTGAGTTGTCAAACAGTAGCACTCTGATGTCTATGGTTTCTAATTACACGCCACCAAAAGCTTTTCAGACAGTAGAGCCTTAGCAGCTGGAGACATTCAGTTCCTCTGAGCCTCACTTGCTTGGCTTTGACATTCATTAGAAAAATCATCACGCTGGACCAAATTCTTTAAAAATTCTTTATTGCACTAAAAGCCATAGACGTCTCATAAAACAGTTCCAAGTTAGACTTGTGTGCTCACAGAGAAGAACTGTCGTCAATAAAAAGTATAAAAATAAAAATATGTGAGTAAACTGTTACCATTCCTATTAAGTAGTAAGATGGAAGATGAATGTCACACGCTGCACAAAGCCTGAAACTGGGGAAGCTTGAACCACCTGTTATTTGTAGATTAGCACACAACTTGTGATCACAGGACTAATTCAGATTCTGTTCTAATAAACTTAGAATTTCCAGTAAAAACACCACTGTGACCAAAAAAAGAGAAAAAATTATTTGCAACTTTTTTTCTTTTGTGAGAAAAAATACAAAGACAAGCACATAAGTTACCGGAATGTGCATAATCACTAGTTCATGATCTTCTTTCCCTAATCTTCTTACTGAGTGCTACCCTCTGCCACCAAACTCAGGTTGAGCTGACTCAGTAAAATTTATTAACTGTTCCAAGCCAGTAACTTTATCCTGCCAAAAAATTCAATAATTTCCAATATTAAGTAGCAGAACAGTCCCTCAAACCACTGCTGTGATGATCTTGGGGCCAAGCCAGCTTTTGGTATTGTCAAAGCGCCACGTGACACCTGCCAAGCCAGGGAGCGCAAGCTCTAGCACCTAAGGTGTAAAGGCCAAGCCCCACTCCCTTAGGTAGGGACAACTGCAAGGCTAAGCTGACTCATGAAGTGACTGATGAAATGCAAAAAAATCATCAGAAGATCCAACTCAGAATTAGAAGCAAACATGCTATGGAGAGATGGCTGGGGGAGGGGAGAGAGGAAACTGCCAACGGTCCCAGGGACAAAAGAAACAGCAGGAGTACTTACAACAGAAAACAGAGAAATTTCACTTGTTCAGTAGTCCTGATGCACCAACAAAATTAGAGACACGAAAGAGACAGACAGATGGAGAAAAAAATCATGTAAAGACTGGAATATTCAACTCTAGTCTGGCAGATGTAAAAGCTGCACAATTCTTTCTATGAGGTGAGATACAAATTAAAAATGTCATATTCATGAATGTTATCTATCACTAGTGAGTGAATGATGAACAGACCTCAACTACAAAAGAGACTGGTAGAAACACTCAGAAATGCCACAAATTCAAATTTATAGATGAAAAATAAACTTCCAAGAGGTCTAGCACTCCTTTCTTCTAAAAAGAACAAGACGACAAGATTTTTGATTGCATAAAGACTTAAAAAAAGCCCTATTAAGTGTATTAGATCAAGAAGTTCATTCAACAAAAACAGAATAGGGGAAAAAGGCTACTGGGCGAGGGTGGCAGGACTCGAGAGACGGTGCTTCTTGCTGCTGAATATAAAGTGTAGAATAAATTACCCTTTCTTTGGCCCGGATTTCATCTTATTTAATGCACTGGTTGCATGCAACTCAAAGACACAAATGACTCCTTATCAACTTCAGTAGGCAGAAGCATCCCACATGTAGGGGAGGAAGTACCTAGGCAGTGACGTGCCCAGTACATACCCTAAGTGCTGTCTAGAGAGGAGTAACCAACCTTAAAAGCCACAAAAGAGGGCACCCAGTCAATAATATTTTCCAACAACCATTTAACTGCTTATATATAATCAAAGAACAGATCGAGAGCTACTAATGACATTTCACTCCCCTTAGCCATTCTGGGGCTGCTGAGGAACTGGTTCCTATATCTCTCTACTTTCCTGGTCCTGAAGTCGATCCTTCCTTCTGCTCTTTACACCTCTGGGCATCTTCCTTTCTGCTCTAAGTCACCATGATATCTGGAGTTTTTCTTTAAGTCATAGCAATGCTGAGAAGCATTTCTCCAACTGATCTACAGTGACGAGTACAAACACAGTGCTTCTCATACCCCCATATTTCATCCTGCATCTCATTGGTCCTTCTTTATATCTACATTTTACTCAAACTTTTTAGCAAAATGTGGCCCTAAAAGGATATACAGTCAGGTGCCATGTAATGACATTTCAGTCATGCATACGATGGTGGTCCCATAGGGTTATAATGGAACTGAAAAACTATTGTCTAGTGATGTCCTGACGATCCTGACCCTGGGTAGGCCTAGGTAATGTGTGCGTCTGTGTCTTAGTTTTTAACAAAAAATTTAAAAAGTAAATAAATAATTTTACACAAAGAAAACTTATGGAATAGGGATATAAAGAAAATATTTTTGTATAGCTGTACCATGTGTTTGTGTTTTAAGCTAAGTTTTATTACAAGACTCAAAACTTCTTAAAAAATTTAAAAGTTGATAAAGTAAAAGTTACAGTAAGCTAAACTTAATCTATTATTGAAGGAAAAAAATTTAAAAAAATATAGCATAGCTGAAGTGTACCGTGTTTATAGAAGCTACAGTAGTGTACAGTAATGTCCCAGGCCTTCTCATTCACTCACCACTCATTGACTCACTCGGAGCAACTTCCAATTCTGCAAGCTCCATTCGTGGTAAGGGCCCTATACAGGTGTATTATTTTTTATCTTTTATACTATATTTTTACTGTACCTTTTCTATACTTAGATATGTTTAGATACACAAATACTTACCATTGTGTTACACTGCCTATAGTAGTTTGTTTTCTTTTTTTTTTAAAGACAGGGTCTTGCTCTGCCAGCCAGGCTGGAGTACAATGGCATGATCATGGCTCACAGCAACCTCAACCTCCTGGGCTGAAGCAATCCTCCTGCCTCAACCTCCTGAGTACCTGGGACTACAGGCATGCACCACCACTCCCAGTTAATTAAAAAAATTTTTTTAAGAGACAGGGAATTGGTGGGTTGGCGGGGGGGGTCTCATTATGTTGCCCGGGCTGGTCTTGAACTCCTGGCCTCAAGGGATCCTCCCACCTTGGCCTCCCAAAGTGTTGGGATTACAGGTGTGAGCCACCACACCTAGCACCTATTCAGTACAATAATGTGCTGCACAGGGTTGTAGCCTAGGAGTAATACGCTGTACCACATAGCCTAGGTGTGTAGTAGGTTACACCATCTAGGTTTGGGTAAGTTCACTTGATGATGTTCACACAACAAAATCACCTAAGGATGCATTTCCCTGTGGCTTACCCTGTGGCTAAACGATATATGATTGTATTATCATCTACTCAAGTTTTGTGATAAAGTAATCCTGTAGCAAAGTTAAACTGAAACTTGATATGGAATATGACCTTAGGTAATTATACTGAAAACTCCAAGGACCTTGCAAAAGTCAGATAATTTCCCAGGAGAGATGGGGGATTGACTAAATCAACTAATTTACTCAGTTTTAACTGATCATTTAAAATATTCTTGATTCTTACTGAAAATTTGCCTCCTGGCTATGAGCCAGAAATTACACATGGAGACAAGAATTCTCATCAATTTTAGTGGTAGGTTTGTTTCCCACAAAAATCACAGCTTTCTGTTTATGTAAAAAGTCTTCTTTCTACAAGACCCTTTTGGACCATTTCCCACGTTATTGATGCTACAGAGGTTAAGTTATAGGACTGGAATTTCTGTTTTATCCATAAAGAGTATGAAGACAGTGGCCAGCACTGACGTTTGAATTGTCTATAACGCGACTCCTAACAGTCCAGCCAGGATTTCTGAAAACCATCAGATCTCTACTTTTTTTTTTTTTTTTTTGAGATGGAGTCTTGTTGTCACCCAGGCTAGAGAGCAGCAGCGTGATCTCGGCTCACTGCAACATCTGCCTCCTGGGTTCCAGCAATTGTCATGTCTCAGCCTCCTGGGTGGCTGGGACTACAGGTGTGCACCACCACGCCCAGCTATTTTTTGCATTTTTAGTAGAGACAGGTTTCACCATGTTGGTCAGGCTGGTCTCAAACTCTGGACCTCAAGTGATCCACCTGCCTCGGCCTCCCAAAGTGCTGGGATTACAGGTGTGAGCCACCGTGCCCGGTCTATTTTTTTTAAACATAAAAAAAGTCTCTAGGGTCAAGGGAAAAGAGCTTAGCTGATTAAGCTAAGGATTCAGAAATAAGACAACAATCTGAAAAGGAAACCTCTGGTATTTCTGATTCCACACAACAGTTAGGCCAAATAGTGAAGACTGCAGGATAACATTATAAGCTTTGTATGAACCTCGGTGCACCTCAAAGGTAAATTCAGTTCACCAAAGCCAAAAGTAGCTGGCTGCCAAACTCAACAGAGAAGACACACAGCACGACACCCAGCGCCCACTGTCACTCACGTTATTAAACGCGACTTTGCCTTCTTGGGTGATTCTAAGATTTCATTAACGTGATTACCAGTGGGAGAACAAAAGTCACTGCTTGTTAAGGTCGTAGTTGGTTTAAAGGGATCCATGGATTCATCAAAGTTATCTGGGTCAAAGTGGTAGGAACCCTCAGAAGAGAGGGGTGGGGAGTTCTGCAGAATAGAGTGGCTCCCAAAGGGGCTGAAGCTGGGGCTTTCCCACTGACTAGGATCTGGCTTAGAAGATATTTGGGAGAGAGGCCTGTCTCGTGCCACTGGGTCTGTAGGCTGTTCTAAACCTGCTGACTTACTGATGCCATCTTTTTGTATCTTGGGAGTCAGTTTGCTACCCAGTTTCCTGCCAAGCTTCCTTGGAAGGGCTTTCCTGGCCTCTATGTTTCCCGTATCTTCTGTGAAATCAAACTCAAGCTTGAGAGGTGAGCTCTTTGACTCCTCCCCCAGCTCAACCCCTGAGTCATTGGTGTCACTACTGAGAGTGCCGGGAGTTTCTTTAAGGTCAGGGGGAGACTTCTGGAACCTGGCATCTCCTAGCAAAGAAGGACTTGTGTTCTCATCCAGCTCTTCAGGACTGAAGTGGTAGGATGCCTTGGGGAGAGTTGTGCCCTCCACAGCAGTGTCGGTGTCCGAGAACTCTCCTCCAACTGCTTTCTTCCTCAGGGGGACAGGCTTGGGCTTTCTCAGCTTGCTTCTTCTGCTGGGCACAGACTCTGGACAGGAGTTGCCAGCTTTCAGATCGGCTTCTGCGGAGGCCTCGAGGGTGACCCCCATGCTGCCTTCTGTCATCGCCTCGTCCTGGAGGGTGTCTGGCGGGCTGGAAGGCAGAGCCTTGCCTGAGACTGCAGTTACACAGCCATGAGCTGCTTTTGTTCCGAGGGCTGCCGAGACATCCGTGGAATCCTTCGTTTCTATTGAAAATGGCCTTACGATGGAAATTTTGCTAAAATCATGTTCAGGTTCTTCTTTGAAATTCTTGACTGAGTGAGAGTCAATGGCCTGCTGTGGCACTTCATTTTCTGAAGGTTTAGAACAAGTCTTAGATGAACATTTTTCAACCACTTCTGCTACAAGCTGTTCATCAGCTTCTTGTGATTCTAAAATGAAACACAAAAACCATCTATTAAAGAATTATCTATCATTGGTAAATATCCTCTCTTACCTGAATTCATATAAACAAATAGCAAGTTCTTCCCTCTTTGCTTTTATTAAGCATCTCTAAAGTTCAGGAAGGATGGCAGCACAGCCTGAAAGAGAAGAGCTGGCACAACACCCTAAAATGAATTTTCCTATCCCAAGTTGTGTATGTGCATTATCCAAATGATACGAATAGTAAGTACACCAAAGGAGCTATTTAGAAAAAGGATAAATAGAGCAAGAGTCTGCTGCAATGTATTATTATGTGATGTTAACATTCTGTAGGGTAAAACTGGTCTGGAGGAATCTTTAGAAACCAACAGCTATGGTGCAGGGAGGCAGATTGGCGCTGAGACAGTTCCTAGGCACAGCCCGACAGCTTCAGGGTCAGAACTTTATGCAGTGAACAGATTTGAATCTTTGGATATTAAAAACACAAGTATCTTGGGAGGCCAAGACGGGCACATCATGAGGTCAAGAGATCGAGACCATCCTGGCCAACATGGTGAAGCCCCATCTCTACTAAAAATACGAAAATTAGCTAGACATGGTGGCACACGCCTGTAGTCCCAGTCACTCAGGACACTGAGGCAGCAGAATCACATGAACCTGGGAGACGGAGGTTGCAGTGAGCTGAGATTGCGCCACTGCATTCCAGCCTAGACTCTGTCTCAAAAAAAAAAAAAAAAAAAAAGAAAAAAAAAAAAAAAACCGCCAAGTATCCACAGAACAGAATTTTAAAAGGCTGTTTCAAAAATAAATTTAAAAAATCTACTGTGACCAATTCAGAATCATCTCTCTATAGACCTAAAAACTAAAAGAACCAAATAAGAAAGCTAATTTAAAAAACCAGATATGGAAATGGCTTTAAAACAAATAGCCCTTATTTTACTAAGACACAAATTATAAAACAATAAAGTTACTTTTTCTTTAGAACCTCTGTCTTTAAGTCGGACCAGGAATTCTCTAAATCACTTGTAAAAAATAAAAATCCTTTTTAATTGCGGTCTTACTAGGATAAGTGCCGCAAATATTAGGAAGGTGTGAATGAGATAATTTTGTTAAAGCACAAAGTGATTTCCTAACGTAGATATCTGAAACAAGAGTAGAACAGAAAAACTCAGTGAATTGGTTATAATATCTCATGATTTTAAAGGAAATTAAGAGATGACCCTCTAATCCGACTTCCTAATCCTAATCCAGGATCAGAGTAAAGTACCACTGAAATATCATAGCTATAGTTTTTATTTTTGTTTTTCTTGAGACAGTGTCTCTGTTACCCAGGCTGGAGTGCAGTGGCCTGATCATGGTTCACTGCAGCCTTGACTTCCGCAGGCTCAAGTGATCCTCCCACCTCAGCCTCCCAAGTAACCGGGACCACAGGCATGAGCCACTAAGCTCGGTTAATTTTTATTTTAATTTATTTTTTATGTAGAGACAGGACAGCCAAGTTGCCCAGGCTGGTCTCACTGGGCTCGAGCAATCTGCCTGCCTTGGTCTCCCAAAGTGCTGGGGTCACAGGTATAACCCACTGCGCCCAACCTGTTTTTGTTTTTTTGTTTTTTTTAGGGGTCTCTCACTCTGTTGCCCAGGCTGGAATGCAGTGGTGTGATCACAGCTCACTGCAGCCTCAAACTCTGGGGCTCAAGCAATCCTCCCATCTCAGCTGCCCAAGTGGCTGGGATTTGGAATAGTTTTTTTTAAAGCATTCACACACCTTTCTCATGAATCTTTTATGATTATTATTGGGTAGTGGTTTATAAATTATACTTCACAAACATACTTCAGATATTCTACAAATGTCCAATTAAAAATTTTCTTTTAAATATATGTTTAACTATTATTAATACTAAAATGTGTTAAAACGTCTCAGTGCTTCATAACCAGAATTTGGTTTAACATATTTCAAAAGCATTTTTTAAAAAAGAGATAGTAAGTATGGCAAAATCTTGGTAACTGTTGTCCAGGAATAGGTATATGGGAGTTTTCATTGTACTATTTTCTCTGTCATACAGTTGTGAAACTTTTCATAAATAAAAAGTTTAAAAACTCAACTGCAATACACACAAAATTTTAACAAGAACATTTTAAACTGTACTGACAGTTTCACTTATGTGTACAGAGTCTATTATCTCTGTCCATGAATGTGAACTGTTATAAATGTGGCATTGTTTCTTTGTGCTGATGATGGGGAGGCAGACAACTAAAAACAGGCCATCAACACCGTAGGGCTGCAAATATCCATATGTTTCCATGTACAACTGGCTCAGTTAAAAGACAGGCCAGTTGTACAACACTGAGTCTTGATTATATCAAGGTTTAGATAGTTATCACTCCTTTTATGTTTTGGTGCTTATTGTCAGCTTTTTAGATTCAACACAGGTGGTATAATAAAAATATGTATTTTGTCTTTGTCCTCAGTTCCTGGCACAGAGCTCCTACAACCCCTGGAACCTCCTGACTGGTTCAGTGTCTTTTGTGTGCTAATGAATGACTGGGTGCTCGGGGTCCCTTGACAGCTGCAGCAACGGGCTGGTCACCAGAAAGACCAAGCCAAGATTAGAGGGCTGCAACTTTCAGCACCATCCCCACTCCTTCCAGGGAGGGGAGAAAGGGTGGAAAATGAGCTCAATCACCAAGGCCAATAATTTAATCAATCACACCGTGATGAAACCTCTATAAATACCCCTAAATGACGGGGACAGGGAGCTTCCAGGTTGGTGAACATGTTGACTTACTGGGAGGGTGGTGTGCCCAGAGGGCGTGGAAGCTCTGCACCCCTGCAGGTATGGGGATACCTTGCCCTATGTATCCCTTGCATTTGGCAGTTCCTGAGTTGTATCCTTCACAATAAGCCAGTAAATATAAGTATTTTCCTGAGTTCTGTGAGTCGTTCTAGCAAATTACTGAAACTGAGGAGTTATGAGAATCCCCAAATTTATGGCCAGTTGCTCAGAAGCACTGAGACTTGTGACTGGTATCTGAAGTGGCGGCAGTCTCGTGGGACTGAGACCTTAACTTGTGGGGTCTGCACTAAGGACAGATAGTTTAAGAAATGAACTGAATTTTTGGAAACCCAGTTGGTGCTGGAGAATCTGAGAACATCCAGAACAGGAAATGTGCCTTTTAACAGTGACTACTTAATAGACACAGCACTAAATTATCTGAGATTTTTTTAAAATGATACTTCTAAATATCTCAGTTTTGTATTTTCTACCAAAAAGATTTAAACTCATGAGGAACCACTTTATGTACTATTTCTAAAATTTACATCTATAAAATTAATAAATTGGATGAATTGTTAGATATTGTTAATAACTCAAATCTGAAACACAAATTCCCCTCTGCTCCTCTTTCAGACTTTTGGAATAGTTTAATTAAGGCACACGCTCAGGTACTAAGTTGAATTATTTAAAAACTTATCTGCAACTACTGACCTGCATAAGTCAAGGTTCTTTCAATAACATGTAATCCAAACACTACTGAAATAAATTTGATTCTTTTTTTTTTTTTTTTTTAAACACGGTCTCACTATGTTGCCTAGGCTGATCTTGAACTCCTGGGCTCAAGTCATCCTCCCGCCTCAGCCTCCTGAGTAGCTGGGATTACAGGTGCATGCCACCACATCCGGCTTAGTTTTTAATTAGACTCTGATTTAGTTATTTTGTATGTTTCAATCTCACAAATTCCATTGTTTTTAAAACTAACGTTTTTAATCTTTACAACTATAACATATATCACCTTAAAATCTATTATATATTGCCGGGCACAGTAGCTTGCACCTGTAATCCCAGCACTTTGGGAGGCTGAGGTGGGCAGATCACCTGCGGTCAGGGGTTTGAAACCAGCCTGGCCAACATGTTGAAACCCCATCTCTGCTAAAAATACAAAATTAGCTGGGCATGGTGGCGCATGCCTGTAATCTCAGTTTCTTGGGAGGCTGAAACAGGAAAATTGCTTGAACCTGGGAGGCAGAGGTTGCAGTGAGCTGAGATCGCACCACTGCACTCCAGTCTGGGCAACAAGAGCGAAACTCTGTCCCAAAAACAAACAAACAAAAAATATATTATATATTAGAGTCCACGTAATTTTTTTTTTTAGGAAAAGGTTCCACTGCCTTAAGATTTTGAAAACTATGGTTAAAGTGGGAAGCGCATCTCTAAAAATGGTGATACGGAAGTAAGTGGGGATGAATAGGCCTTCCAGGAACTTAATACAAGTGACCTTTTAAGGAGAACTTCAGCATCTCTCAGTTGTACTACAGATGATCCCACTCTAAGTAACAGATCTTGAAAACCCTATACAAGAGGTTGTATTTTAACATCTTTATCCTGGTGCGCCCAGCAGGAGTGGATGGTGTGGCATGATGGGAGAGCCACCCTTTCCATATGCTGACAGGCAAGAAATGGTCCTGAGCCACTGTTTCTCCATCTAGAAAACTGTTTTACACTACATTTTACTATAAATCAAACTGATATACTGGAAGAACTTGTTACCTAAGTAAATCATGATGGATTTGGTAAAAATAAAAATTCTACTTCTAAAATATTGGTATTACATGTGTATTTTCTTGTGTACAATTTATAAAGTGTATTTACCCATAAACTAATTAGCCTATATTAAATGTTAGGACAAGAACTACCTCCTTTCATTTGCTTTGGGTTTGTTTTCCAATGGATTTTTTATTTGGTTCTTTTAGTACTTCTGTCTATAGAGAGGTGATTCTAGGCCAGACATGAGAGGTTTTCCATTTATTTTTGAAACAGTCTGATTATTTAAACCCTGTTCTGTGGAATAGGGAATACAGTTATGTGTTGCTTAACAATGGATTCTGAGAAATCTGTCATTAGGTGATTTCATCATTGTGCAGGTCACTGTGTGATCATTATAGAGTGTACCTGACACAAACCTAGATGGTATATTTACTACATATATATGGTATAGCCTATTGCTCCTAGGCTACAAACCTGAACAGCATGTTACCATACTGAAATACTGTAGGCAATGGTAACACAGTGCTAAGTATTTGTGTATCTAAACACAGAAAAGGTACAGTAAAAATATGGTATTATAATCTTACATGATCACATCGTATATGCAGTCAGTTGTTGATCAAAACATCATTATGTGGTGAATGACTGTATTTTTAACTTCCAAACATTCAAATCTGCTCACTGCATAAAATTCTAATCCTGAAACTATCAGGCTGTGCCTGGGAACTCAGTACCCATTTGCATCCCTAACATTTAAGCTGTTAATGTCCAATGGCTCCTCTGGACCTACAGAATATTAATATCACATCAGATATACTGCAGTAGACCCTTGTTCTACTTAGTCTTTTCCTAAATAAGTTCTATATGATTATCCAAGTGATACAAACAACAGATTCTCTCTCTCAAGAATCTGAATTAAGACAGTAAGTGGATCTGCAGGAGGCTGAGGTCAGGATAAAATAAAGACAGAAGACCATCCTATCCCAGTAGACAAGTGATAGAGAATGGAGGTACCTGAGGACTTTTCAATGCCCACAAAGGCCTACCTACACTGCCCCAGCTTAATTTCCATGAAACTCCCCTCTCTCAATGATGTATACATATTTGAGCCAGTGTGAGTGGATTTCTGCCCTCTGAGACCAAATGTATCCAAACTAAAGTACACAGAGAACTCAAGTCCCAAGACTCTGAGATCAACTGATGTCACCTAACGAGAGACAAATACATAAACCCGTCTGATATGAAAGGATGGGCATTACAACCATGTCCTATGCAATGTCTTCAAGGAGCCCAGAGGTGAAGAGCAAACCTGTATATAAGTACAGGATGAGAGACCTACCTGAGCAACTGGCCAACATTTTCTAACATGTGATTTCAGTTAACATGTGATTGCAACTCAATACAACCCACGGTGGCATAACTGAGCACAAAGCAAATGCAATCTCAGATCCCATTAACACATAAACAGAAACATCAAAGACAACAGTATTGAGTAAAATGCACTGAGGGTTTGGATGGACCAGGCAATGGGCTACTAAGAGCTCACCGGGATTATCTTATTGAACCAAGACATCAGTCTTTACCACTAATGACAGATTTTACCAAATCTGTCCAAACTCAAAGGCCTGGGTGCTAAACCATATGTTAAATTCATCTCTTCATGGCCAGAACAGTTTCTTGTAGTCTCCTTGATCACATAACATCTGAGATTGTGAATTCAGTTAGATTCTGAATTCAGTTCTGAGCTCCTCATCTTAAAAAAATTGTGAACAAAAATGAACATCCTTAGAGGAATGTGGATCAAGGTGGTGTATCTGTAAACAATCAGTCTAAGATATTTAGCCTAGAAAACTAAGAAACACTATAGAGTCTATAAATATTTTAAGCGCATTTGAGGTAAAGGGATTAGAATTATTGTAGCTTCAGAGGAAAAAATTAGGATCATGTGGACAACTATTAAGAGGAAAGTGGATTTCAACTCAATATAAGAGAAAACAAACAATCATGCAATGAGTGCAAAGAGAAGCCAGCTCCCTATCCATCAGGAATGGTTCACCCCTCCATTTCACTCACACATTCACTCAGTCACTGAACAAATACCTAAGTATTTTTAGGTACTGGGTTCTGTGCTTGGCACTGGGGATGTAACCGCAAGCAAAAAAGAGGAGGGCTCTGTTCTCATGCAGTTTAGAGACTAGTAGGAAAGAGAGATATTGATTAAATAATACTGAAAGAATGAAGGGGAGAAATGAGGATGAGAAAATAGAAAGGCATCATGCTTACAGAGCCTTGCAGGCCTTGTCAAGAATCTGGTTCTATTCTAAGAGCAACAGGAAGCCATAAGGAGTTTTTAAGCATCAGAGAATATACTCAGGTTTATATTTTGAACAGACCCCAGCTGCAATGTGGAAAAGGATTAAAGAGGTTAAAAATGGAACACGTGAAACTGCTAGTATGTTATTCTAGGGGCTTTGACAAGGGTGATGCTAATGAATAGGAAGTATCGGGGGAACCCACCCCCAATATTTCAACGTAGGTTCTATTTTTCCTAAGTGTCAGCCAGTCTGAGATATAGAGAGTATAAAGAGAAGAATTTTACGGCTGGGCCACCGCCGGCGGTGACATCACATATCGGTAGGTCCGTGATGTCCCCTGAGCCGCAAAACCATTAAGTTTTTATTAAGGATTTCAAAAGGGGAGGGGGTGTACGAACAGGGAGTAGGTCACAAAGATCACATGCTTCTGAGGCCAATAAAGATCACAAGGCAAAGGGCAAAGCAAAGATCACAAGGCAAAGAGCAAAATTAGAATTACTGATGAGGGTCTATGTTCAGCTATATAAGTATTATCTTGATAAACATCTTAACAGAAAACAGGGTTCGAGAGCAGAGAACCAGTCTGACCAAAATTTACCAGGCTGGAATTTCCCAATCCTAGTAAGCCTGAGGGTACTGCAGGAGACCAGGGCGTATTTCAGTCCTTATCTCAACCACATAAGACAGAGACTCCCAGAGCGGCCATTTATAGACCTCCCCCCAGGAATGCATTCCTTCCCCAGGGTATTAATTATTAATATTCCTTGCTGGGAAAAGAATTCAGCAATCTCTCTCCTACTTGCATGTCCGTTTATAAGCTCTCTGCAAGAAGAAAAATATGACTCTATTCTGCCCAACCCCACAGGCAGTCAGACCTTATGGCTGTCTTCCCTTATTCCCTGAAAATCGCTGTTATTCTGTTCTTTTTCAAGGTGCACTGATTTCATATTGTTTAAACACACATGCTCCACAATCAATTTGTACAACAGTGGTCCTGACGTGATATACATCCTCAGCTTACGAAGATAACAGGATTAAGAGATTAAAGTAAGACAGGCATAAGAAATTATAAGAGTATTATTTGGGAACTGATAAATGTCCACGAAATTTTCACAATTTATGTTCAGAGATTGCAGTAAAGACAGGCATAAGAAATTATAAAAGTATTAATTTTGGGAACTGATAAATATCCATGACATCTTCACAATTTATGTTCTTCTGCCATGGCTCCAGCCAGTCCCTCCATTCGGGGTCCCTGACTTCCCGCAACAGGAGGAGAAGTTATGCTCTAGAGAGGAAATAAGGAGGTGAGACTGATAAGGCTGGGTGATAAGCTGGATACAGGGCTGAAGTGGGAGGAGGTAATAATTTGTAAGTTTTAGCCTTTGAAACTAGAAGACTAGTGCCATTCAGTGAGATTCAGGAAATACCAGTGAATGCTTGGGGACTGTTGGAGTGAGGCCATGGGTTTGGCCTTGGACATGTTGAGATCTGTTTCAGGTTTTTTTTTTTATCATTCCATATTTCGTTTCAAAAAAATTTTAAACATAGCTTAAATACATTGTTATACTTTAATTATTTTAGAGACAGGGTCTCACTCTGTCACCCAGGCTTGAACACAGTAGCGTGATCCTAGCTCACTCCAATCTTGACCTCCTGGGCTCAACTTTTCCTCCCTCCTCAGCCTCCCAAGTAGCTGGGACTACAGGCACACCACCACACACGGCTAGTTTTTAATTTTTATGTACAGATGGTGGGGTCACACTACGTTGCCTAGGCTAGTCTCAAACTCCTGGGCCCACATCATCCTCCTATTTCAGTCTCCCAGAGGGATAGTATTACAGGTGTGAGCCACCATGCCTGGCCTGTTTCGGGATTTTGAAGCAGAGATGTTGAATAGGTAGAAGTATGTTCAGAGAAGAAATCTGGGCTGAGAATAATATTTGACATCACCAGAGCCATGGATATAGATGTGATCATCGTAATTCACACTGAATAACACATAATAATGATATCCATTCTACACTTTCATCTTTGAGCTTTAACATATTTTAAATCCTAATTTTAAATTTTAAATATTTATTTATTTTTTGGAGACAGGGTCTTGCTCTGTCACCCAGGCTAGAGTACAACGGAGCACTCATAGATCACTGCAGCTTCAACCTCCTAGGCTCAGACAATCCTCCTGCCTCACCCTCCTGAGAAACTGAGACAACAGGCATATGGCCAGTGTGCCCAGCTAATTAAGAAAAAGAATTTGTAGAAACGGGGTCTTATTATGTTGTCCACGCTGGTCTCAAACTCCTGGCCTCAACTGATCTTTCTGCCTTGGCTTCCCAAAATGCTAAGACTACAGGTGTGAGCCACTGCATCCAGCCAGAAGTTTACTTAAAAAAAAAGTTTACCTAAAAAATATGAATCTAATGTAAGATAAAACCTGAATTTTAAATATATTTTTAAATTTAAAAAGTAATATTATTGATAATTACATCATAGGTATAATGACATGATCATAGGTGGTATCATGACATGATAACTGGAATTTGCTTTTAAAAATACCTCAGTAACAAAATGAAAAAAAAAAAAAAAAAAAAAAAGAGGATGGTGGAAGCAAGTATGGCAAAATCTTGATAGTCCTTTATCTGGGCAATGGGAATAGAAGTTCTACTTTTGTATGTAGTGTTGGAAGCTGATCCTAGTTTTTTAAAGTTTTTTTACAGTTACATAGTTTCTCTCCCACTCTTTTTCTCATGGACTCCTAAACATTTACTACCATTCTCCTTCATAGGATCCCAGAGCCAGAATATCCAGCGCTATGTGTTCTTTCCCTACAGCTTCCAGAAAACCTAAGGGTTGAAGGGAAGGGAAGTAATGCGCTACCAACACTCAGCTGTCAGGAGCTAAGAAACCCTTTTCCCCTCCTTCTGTAAGTCCCACACTCATCCACCTCTTGGGGTTCTTTTTTTTTTCTGTTACCCAGACTCCTTCACCATCAGTCCCACAGCCCCCAAAGAAAGGAGTCTATGAGAATCGCCTTTTGCCAAACTCTCTCCTAGCTTTCTATTTCTGCCCTAAATCTCCATAACACAAGGACAGGGCCTTTCCCGCATTCTTCCACGTGTACCCACTCCTTTTAGAGTCTTCCTCCTCTCTCCATCATCTCCACCAGCTGCTTTTACCAAACTGAGTCCCTGAGATTCTCAAAAGGGAGTGTGCACCAATCAGTGACAGGGCAAAGCCGTCCAAGAGCTGGGGAAGGGGGAGGAAAGAAAAAGGAGCTCATTGTAGATTCTGGATATTAGCCCTTTGTCAGATGAGTATGTTGCAAAAATTTTCTCCCATTCTGTAGGTTGCCTGTTCACTCTGATGGTAGTTTCTTTTGCTGTGCAGAAGCTCTTTAGTTTAATTAGATTCCATTTGTCAATTTTGGCTTTTGTTGCCATTGCTTTTGGTGTTTTAGACATGAAGTCCTTGCCCACGCCTATGTCCTGAATGGTATTGCCTAGGTTTTCTTGTAGGATTTTAATGGTTTTAGGTCTAACATTTAAGTCTTTAATCCATCTTGAATTAATTTTTGTATAAGGTGTAAGGAAGGGATCCAGTTTCAGCTTTCTACATATGGCTAGCCAGTTTTCCCCAGCACCATTTATTAAATAGGGAATCCTTTCCCCATTTCTTGTTTTTGTCAGGTTTGTCAAAGATCAGATAGTTGTAGATATGCGGCATCATTTCTGAGGGCTCTGTTCTGTTCCATTGATCTATGAACTCAAACAAATTTACAAGAAAAAAACAAACAACCCCATCAAAAAGTGGGCAAAGGACATGAACAGACACTTCTCAAAAGAAGACATTTATGCAGCCAAAAAACACATGAAAAAATGCTCATCATCACTGGCCATCAGAGAAATGCAAATCAAAACCACAGTGAGATACCATCTCACACCAGTTAGAATGGCCATCATTAAAAAGTCAGGAAACAACAGGTCCTGGAGAGGATGTGGAGAAATAGGAACACATTTACACTGTTGGTGGGACTGTAAACTAGTTCAACCATTGTGGAAGTCAGTGTGGCGATTCCTCAGGGATCTAGAACTAGAAATACCATTTGACCCAGCCATCCCATTACTGGGTATATACCCAAAGGACTATAAATCATGCTGCTATAAAGACACATGCACACGTATGTTTATTGTGGCACTATTCACAATAGCAAAGACTTGGAAACAACCCAAATGTCCAACAACGATAGACTGGATTAAGAAAATGTGGCACATATACACCATGGAATACTATGCAGCCATAAAAAATGATGAGTTCATGTCCTTTGTAGGGACATGGATGAAACTGGAAAACATCATTCTCAGTCAACTATCGCAAGGACAAAAAACCAAACACCACATGTTCTCACTCATAGGTGGGAACTGAACAATGAGAACTCACGGACACAGGAAGGGGAACATCACACTCCGGGGACTGTTGTGGGGTGGGGGGAGGGGAGAGGGACAGCATTAGGAGATATACCTAATGCTAAATGACGAGTTAATGGGTGCAGCAAAACAACATGGCACATGGATACATATGTAACAAACGTGCACATTGTGCACATGTACCCTAAAACCCAAAGTATAATAATAAAAAAATAAAAAAATAAAAATAAAAATAAAAAAAAAGAAAAAGGAGCACATCTCAGCATAAGACAAAAGCTCTAAGTCTGATCCTGCCCCAACGACTGTCCGTGGACACCAAACGCTCTGCAGTTTAAGAAGGGTCAACAGCCGTGGCACATCTCCTTACTCTACACCTAGGAAGGGTAGTACTGTGTGAGATGGCTTCACCCCCACATGCTCCTCCCACTGGTACTTGTGTTCCTACATCAGTCAAGCAGCTGGGAATCAAGAGATTTATGCAAAGTTAGCATCAGTGATAGGAAGCCTTATCTGCTACATTGTAAAACGCATGGCCCTGTCACGGTGGAATGGAGAAGGAAAACAAACACCACCTCGCTCAGTCCCCAGGCTGAGCAGAGAGCTGAAGGAACTCCACTGAAAAGACACCCCCGCCCAGTCATTTCTTGGCCAGCTCGGGGCAGGTGCCAGGTAAATAAACTTGCCCAGCCCTATACCAAGTCACTGCAGACCCCATATCTCGGTCTGGCATCTTCAGTCACCAAGAGAAGGTACAAACAGGCAGAGGCAGTGGGTGGGAGAGGAATGCTCATTTACTTAAACCAGTCTGGGGAACCCTGAGAATAAAAAAAAAGAGAAAAACAAACTAACCACATAACTTGAAAAGTATGTTTGGGTAAGATTCTATTTGCATTTACACTATCAGCAAGTGTCTTAGTACTAGCTGACCCCACATACCTAGTGCTGCCCTAAAACACTAGGCCAGGACCAGCAGCTCATGCCTGTAATCCCAACACTTTGGGAGGCCAAAGCAGGGGGTGTTGCTTGAGCCCAGGAGTTCAAGATCAACCTGGGAAACATGGTGAAACCCCATCTCTACAAAAAATAAAAGTAAATGAGCCAAGCGTGGTGGCACATGCCTGTAGTCCCAGCTATTCAGGAGGCTGAGACGGAAGGACCACTTGAGTCCAGAAGTTGGAGGCTGCGGTAATCTATGATCACACCACTGCACTCCAGCCTGGACAACAGAGCAAGTTTCTGGGAAATGAAAAGAAAAAGGAAAGGAAAGAACCTAAACTTCAAGTATCACACCACAAGTCACTTTTACTAAGAAGTTATATACCCAGATCCTCAGTAGGCTCCAGGTCCCAATCTCCCATAATGAAGAGTTTGGGCCACAGCTGTGAGGCCTTGCTTTTCATCTGAAAGCACTGTTATGTAACTAACCTACCTTTATGTGCCTTTCCATTTTTACAGAATCCTATGTTCCCTAAAAACCTTCTTCCAGGGCACTGAAAGGCTCTCTCTCTAGAATGAGTTTGATGAGTTTGATTCTGACAAGCATAGCATTGCCTGGCAGCTTGGTGAATACAGACAGAGATTAGATCAGTAGATGAATTAAAAGCAAACACAGAGGAAATCCACAAATAGACCAAAATTTCCACTTCTGGCCCATTTGTTGCTGTTAATGAAACTCTTCCTTTCAATAGTCAGCCTTCCCTAAATCTAAAAGGTTGTGTGAATCGCCCACGGGTGATCTTAAACAGTAGATGCTTTTTATGCTTATTCAGGATAAAGACTATTCTCAGTAAAAAGAGTTCTCTCCCTCTCTGTATTTTTTAAAAGAAAAGGTATGGAATGCCAAATTTTAAGGATTGAGGGAAACAGCTTAATATTCTAGTTTGTACTCTGGTATGTTGAAAATATACTGGGTTAAAATTCAAATCTATGAAAAAACTTGAAAGTCTTAGAAGAGGGGAAATGTTATCACAAAATATTTTTGAAACTTCAGAGAAATGTATTCAACTAACATACTGAGAATCAACTGGTTGTACATGTAGAATCTCATTTAAGAAGAGATAAAACAGCAGCCACTTGGAAAACAATGTGCATTAACACTTCAGATTTGGCATTATTCTCAGCTATGCTTGACTTTTCCCTCCCAGATTTTAACTGTACGGCAAAACACTGTCTAAGAGCTCCTTTTAGATCTGTCCACCCCTTCCTCTCCTTTAGATAGACAGCCATTTTTACGGGTTTCTAGACATCTGACATATAATTGAGAAAGCTGCCAGAATTTGGAAAAGTCTCCTGTATTCTCACATACACACGCTGGCTCTCTTTCTGACCTCAAAACACATAAACAGTATCTCATATCCAAGTGGCTTCAGGATGGGGGCTGACGACCAGAAAGACCAAATGCATGATTAGAAGATGGGAATTTTCAGCCCTCTCCACCGCCATCTCTGGGGAAGGGAAGGGGGCTGAAGACCAAGTTATAAAAACTCTTGGAAATATGAGCTTCAGAGAGCTTCTGGGCTGGCAATTCAGAGATCTTCTGAGTGGCATTCCCAGAGAGGGCATGGAAGCTCTGCACACTCCTTACACCCAGCTCTTCCATGTGGCTATTCCTGAGTTGTATTCTTTATAACAAACCAGTGAACTTTAGCATTTTCCTGAATTCTCAGAGTTATTCTAATGAATTATCAAACCTGGGCAAGGGTATGAAACCCCAAAATTTGTAGCCAAGTCAGACAGAAGTGCAGGTGACTGGGATCTGGGACTTGCAATTGGCATCTGAAGTGAGAGCAGTTTTGTGAGATTGAGCTCTTAAGCCTCTGGAGTCTGAGGCTAACTCGAGGAAGTAAGTATCAGAATAGAACTGAGTTTTTGAAAACCCAGTTGGGGCTGGAGAATCAGAGAACTGGTATGGAAGAGAACCGCCTATTCCACAAGAACAGGTTAGCCACTGATACATAAACACAGTCTATTGAGCAGCAAGAATACAGCCCTAGAATCCTTCTTAGTAAGCACAAAAGTATCTTCTTACCCAAAACCAAGTCCCCTTCTACCCATTTCTCCTCTGCTTCCATTTCATCACAGGACTCCCATCTCAACCTAGCCAGCCCCATCCCTCTTCCTCCTCCCAAGACAGAGGGATGGAATTTATTTTCTCTCTCTCTCTCTCTCTCTCACACACATACACAGACACACACAGGCAGACCATGACTCAATCATGCTAGAGAGCCCCCCCTCAATTAATTCTAGAGCTATCTTCATTCATCTAGTTTATCTTCATTTACAGGATGAACCTGAGAAAACCCAAGTGGACCATAAACCAATGAAGAACAGCTCCAAGGTTCCTGCTGATGGCATGACAGAGTCAAGGACACTGCTCTGTGCTGTCACACCACTGACAGCAGGCAGGCATGGAGCCAGGATGGAAGCAGATGGCCTGTCTCTAGAACAAACCCCCGGGGCCATGCTTCTGAGCACCCAGAAGTCAGACAGGGAACCCACACAACCACACTGGGGCCAGGTATCTCAAACAGATGGAATTATCCCCTCACTCCTCTACTCTGTCCTCATTAGTGGAGGTGACCTCACAGCTTCACATAACTGCCCAGGTTGCAATATGTCTCATACTAAACAAGCCTCTGACAACTAGAGAATAGAAGCCCTGGTTACCAAGGCAGTGGCCTAGATTGCTGAATTCAAGCCCCAAGTCTGTGTCTCTGCCACTGAGGGCCACATAAAAGACACACAAAGGTTGCCACAAATTTGGAAGGCTCAGCACTAATGGCGAAATTTTCAAACATATAAAAGCAATTGACTGTAAGCCATAGTATTAAGAAATTCTAATAAAGATCCAAACCAGATGTTCAATGTCGGCACTCTGTAATTCATTTAAACTGGCAGTTTTGTCAGGACCTGAAGCCCTAAAGTTGAACCACAGAGTTATCTTCTCAGATCACCATCCAACCAACCAACCAACCAAGCACAGGTCCTTACCACCAGCAGCACACCCTGTGCTGGGCACAGGCACAACGGAGTCCCAAAATAAGTGCAAGCAGCCTATTCAGCATCCAGTTAAGGAGGCAAAAGCCACACTCAAAGCCCCTTGAGACCAGCTGAGTACTGAATCAGGAGGAAAGCCCTACCACCGCTCCATAGGACTGCCACCTCAAGGCCCACAACACATTTGCACAGAAAACCCTGCAGCTGGACTTCTGCTTTTAAAGGAGTCATTTCCTGTGTCACCAGCTTCCCTTTCTCAATGAGTTACTTCCT
Source organism: Nomascus leucogenys (assembly GCF_006542625.1). Classification (NCBI taxonomy): domain Eukaryota; kingdom Metazoa; phylum Chordata; class Mammalia; order Primates; family Hylobatidae; genus Nomascus; species Nomascus leucogenys. Next base: position 43,662,253 of record NC_044388.1, on the reverse strand, counting down.
TTTTAAATTTGTTTTCGTATTCAGCAAAAGAAACCTCTAGAAAAAAGTGATGCTTTATTTTTGAAAGCCAACTGATTTTATTTTTAAAGGACCTTTATTATTGACTTAGAAGTAAGCTGGGAAGCGGTGGGAATGTAAATAATTCATCTAAGGTATGGGCTATGAGAGAGGTTAGGAAGCCAAAGAATAGACCATGCTCAGCGATTCCCCGGAGAAGAAAGGAAACAGTTGCTCTCAATGCTAGCCAGGAACAAATGGGTCAGAGCCCAAAGATGACTTCCTAATGGGGCACTGATGCCCTTTGAGCCTGATACTATAGGATCTATGTTCTGCTATCTCTCAAGAAAATAGGGAAATAGGTCCAAAAATCACTTTAATTTCCCTTTCAACTCAATCTTAATTCATATTCCTTTGGTAACATGGGCAATAATCTCTCCCCTCAAGTGCAACTCACAAAGGAAGAGCAAATCACAAATGTTAACTTCATAAACCGCAGACAGTTGGGAGGCCAAGTGGGGGGATCACTGGGGCCCAAGAGTTTGAGACCAGCCTGGACAACACAGGGAGACCCTGATTCTACAAAAAAATTAAAAATTAGCTGAGTACAGTGGTGTTTGCCTGCAGTCCTAGCTACCCAGGAGGTTGAGGCAGGAGCATCGCTTAAGCCTAGGAGGTTGAGGCTGCAGTGAGCTGTGACAGTGCCACTGCACTCCATGCTGGGCAAAAGAGTGAGACCCCATCTGAAAAATAAAAAATTGCAACAGGCGGAGCACAGTGGCTCACGCCTGTAATCCCAGCACTTTGAGAGGCCGAGGTGGGTGGATCACCTGAGGTCAGGAGTTTGAGACCAGGCTGGCCAACATGGCAAAACCCCATCTCTACTAAAAATACAAAAAATTAGCCAGGCATGGTGGCAGGTGCCTGTAATCCCAGCTATTTAGGAGGCTGAGGCAGGATAATTGCTTGAACCCGGGAGGTGGAGGTTGCAGTGAGCCAAGATGGCGCCACTGAACTCAGCCTGGGCGACAAGAGCAAAACTCCGTCTCAAAAAAAAAAAAAAAAAAAAATTGCAACAGTGGTAACAGTGGGCTATTCTTGACATTGAGTGTGAAAAATGCAAAGAAATTTAATGAAAATTTGTTCTAGAACAATTGTTTTCCTATAATTAAAAATTTAGAACAAATAAAATACTTCATACTTACACAGCCTTCAAAGCACTTCCATAAACATTACCTAACTTGATCCTCAAATCAACCCTGTGTAAAAGGCACAGTAGGGCTTATTAATTCCATTAAAAAATAAGAAAAGATACTATGAGTAACTGTAAGCTAACAAATTAGACAATTTTGATAAAATAGATCAATTCCAAGAACGACACAAACTACTGAAACCAACTCAAGAGGAAACAGAAAATCTGAATGAATCTAAAACAGGCAAAGAGATTAAACTGGTAAATTTAAAACTTCCCCCAAAGAAAAGATCTGGACAAGACTGATGAATTCTACCAAACATTTAAAGAATTAATACCAATTGTTTGTAAACTTTTCCAAAAAATACTGAGGGAAGAAGCACTTTCCAACTCATTCCATCACGCCAATATTACTCTGGTGCCAAAACCAAACAAAGGCATCACAAGGGGGGAAAAAAACTACAGACCGGCATCTTTTATTGAATATAGATGCAAAAATCCTCAACAGAATACTAATAAACCAAATCCAGCAACACATAAAAAGGATTATACACCACAAACAAACAGGATCTATCCCAGGAATGCAAGGTTGCTTTAACATCTGAAAATCAATTAATATAATACACAACAATCAACAGAACAGAGGACAAAACACACATGATCATCTTAATACACACAGAAAAAGCATTTAACAAAATCCAACACTCTTTTATGATAAAAACACTAAACAAACTAGGACTAGAAGAGAACCTCCTCAATAAAGGGCATTTATGAAAAACTCACAGCTGATGTCATACTTAATGATAGAAGATTGAATGTTTTCACCCTAAGGTCAAGAACGAGACAAAAATGTCAGCTCTTGCGACTTCTACTCAACATTGTTCTAGAAGTTCTAACCAAGGTAACTGGCAAGAAAAGAAATAAAAGGTATCCCTATTGGAAAGGAAGTAAAACTATATTTGCAGATGACATAATCTTGCATATAGAAAGTCCTAAGGAATCCACCAAAAAACTATAAATGAAACCAACAAGGCTGTAGGATGTAAGATCAATGTGTAAAAATCAACTGTATTTCCACACACTTGCAACGAAAATTCCAAAAACAAATTAAGAAAACGACTCCATTTATAACAGTATCAAAAAATAAAATATTTAGGAAATAATTTAACAAAAGAAATATAAGATGTTGATGTAGTTCGGATATTTGTCCCCTGCAAATCTCATGTTAAAATTTGATTCCCAGTGTTGTAGGTGAGGCCTAGTGGGAGGTGTCTGGGTCATGGGGATAGATCCCTCATGAACGGCTTGTTGCTGTCCTGAAGGTAATGAGTGAGTTCTCATTCTATTAGTTCTCCTCAGACCTGATTATTAAAGAGCCCAGCGCCTCCTTTTCTCTTTCTCTCTTTCTCCTTCTCCTCTCTCGCCATGTGACACACCTGCTCCCCCTTTGCCTTCTGTCATAATTGGAAGCTCCCTGATGCCCTCACCAGAAACAGATGCCTGTGCCATGCTTCTTCTACAGCCTATAGAACTGTGAGCCAAATAAACCTTTGTTCTTTAGAAATTACCCAGCCTCAGGTATTCCTTTACAGCAGTGGTCCCCAACCTTTTTGGCACCAGGGATCGGTTTCACGGAAGACAATTTTTCCATGGAACGGGGAGATGGGAGGTAGGGGTATGGTTTCGGGATAAAACTATTCCAGCTCAGATCATCATGCATTAGATTCTCATAAGGAGTGCAAAACCTAGATCCCTGGCATGTGCCTTTCACAACAGGGTTCGCACTCCTATGAGAATCTAATGCCATCGCTGATCTGAGAGGAGGCGGAGCTCAGGCAGTAATGCTCACTCACCTTGCTGCTCACCTCCTGCTGTGTGGCCCATTCCTAATAGGCCCAGGGGTTGGGGACACCTGCTTTACAGCAATACAAAATGGACTGAGACAACTTATACTATAAAAACTGCAAGGCCAGAAGCAGTGGCTCACACCTGTAATCTTAGCACTTTGGGAGCAGCAGACAGGAGGATGACTTAAGCTCAGGAGTTAGAAACCAGCTTGGGCACCATAGGGAGACCCTCTCTCTACAAATAATTTAAAAATTGCCCGGTTGTGGTGGCATGCGCCTGTGATTCCAGCTACTAGGGAGGCTGGGCAGGAGGACTGTGTAAGCCTGGGAGGTTGAGGCTGCAGTAAACCATGCTTGCATCACTGCAATCCAGCTTGGGTGACAGAGCAAGACCATGTCTCAAAAAACAAACAAACAACAAAAAAAACAACATTGCTTGAAGCAATTAAAGAAAACCTAAATAAATGGAAGACACCCCATGTTCATGAATTGGAAGATTTAATATTGTTAAGACAGCAATACTTCCCAAATTTATTTACAGATTGAATACGATCCATATCAAAATCCCAGCTGCCTTCTTTGCAAAAATTAACAAACTGATTCTAAAATTCATATAGAAATGCAATGGACTCAGAATAGCTAAAACAATCTTGAAAAAATGATCAAATTTGGAGGCCTCGTACTCCTTGATCTCAAAACTTACTACGAAGCTATAGTAATCAAGACAGTGTGGTGGTACCAGCATAACGAGAGACATATATATCAGAGAAACAAAATTGAGAGTTTAGAAATCAATCCTGGTACCTATGGCCAACTGATTTTTGACAAGGGTGCAAAGTTAATTGAATGGGGAAAGGAATAGTCTTTTTGACAAATGGTGCTGGGACAATTGGATATCCACATGCAAAAGAATGAAGCTGGATTACTCCCTTACACCATATGCAGAAACTGACTCAAAATGGATCACAGATCTAAATGTAAGAGCTCAAACTATAAAACTGTTAAAACAAAGAAGTAAATCTTTGTGATTGTGGGTTAGGCAAAATCTTCTTATACATGACATCAAGGCATAAGAGACAAAACAAGTAAACTCAACGTTATCAAAATTAAAAACTTTTGCACTTCAAATGATACCATCAAGAAATGAAAAGACAATGGAAGAAAATATTTACTCACAAACTAGTAAGGAATTTGCATCTAGAATATATAACTTAGTGATAAAAAAGATAAATAACCTAATTAAAAAGTGGGGAAAGAATCCGAATAGACATTTCTCTAAAGAATATATACAAATACCCAATAGCCACATGAAAAGTCGCTCAATATCATCAGCCATTAGGGAAATGCAAATGAAAACCAAATACAAATCAAAACTACTCCACACCTACTGGGGTGGCTATAACCAAACAGACAGACAATAAAAAGTGTTGGAGAGGATATGGAGAAATTGAAACCCTCAAATACTACTGGCAGAAATGTAAAATGGTGCAGCCACTTTGAAAACGTTTGGCAGTACCTCAAAATGTTTGACATAAAGTTACCATATGGCCTAGCAATTCTACTCCTAGGTATATACCCGAGAAATGAAAACATAAATCCATGAATGCGAATGTTCATAGCAGCATTATTCATCGTAGCCAAAAGTGGAAATAACCCAATGTCCATCAACTGATAAATGGGTAAATATAGCATATCAATAAAATGGGGTATTGTTTGACAATAAAAAAGGAATAAAGTCCTGATACTTGCTACAACATAGCTGAACCTTGAAAACATGATTTATGGCTTCCTTCCTTCCCTTCCTTCCTTCCTCCCTCCCTCCCTCCTTGCTTTCTTCTTTTCTTCCCTCTGTGGCCCAGGCTGGAGTACACTCGGCTCGCTGCAGGCTCCCGTGATTCTCCTGCCCTGGCCTGCGGGCTGCCTGCGATTGCCGGCGCGCGCCACCACCCCTCCCTGGTTTTTCTCCTTTGGCTGGAGGCGCGGTTTCGCCATGTTGGCCAGGCTGGTCTCCAGCTCCTGACCTCGAATGGTCGGCCCGCCTCAACCTCCCGAGGTGCTGGGACTGCAGACGGAGGCTCGCTCACTCGGTGCTCGGTGTTGCCTGGGCTGGAGTGCGGTGGCGTGGTCTTGGCTCGCTGCAGCCTCCGCCTCCCAGCCGCCTGCCTTGCCCTCCCAGGCTGCTGGGATTGCAGCCTCTGCCCGGCCGCCGCCCCGTCTGGGAGGTGGGGAGCGTCTCTGCCTGGCCGCCCATCGTCTGGGTTATGAGGAGCTCCTCTGCCCGGCCGCCCCGTCTGGGAGGTGAGGAGCGCCTCTGCCCAGCCGCCACCCCGTCTAGGAAGTGAGGAACGTCTCTGCCTGGCCGCCCATCGTCTGGGATGTGAGGAGCGACTCTGCCCGGCTGCTACCCCGTCTGGGAAGTGAGGAGCGCCTCTGCCCGGCCGCCCCATCTGGGAAGACATGAGGAGCGCCTCTGCCGGCCCCGCTGGGAGGGGGGGGGCCGGGTGGGGGCGCCCGGGCCCGTCTGGGAAGTGAGGAGCGCCTCTGCCCAGCCACCCCGTCTAGGGGGGGGCGGGGGGGGGGGGGGGGGGGGGGGGGGGGGGGGGGGGGGGGGGGGGGGGGGGGGGGGGGGGGGGGGGGGGGGGGGGGGGGGGGGTCTGCCGGGCCCGTCTGGGAAGTGGGAGGGCCTCTGCCGGCGCCCGTGGGAGTGAGGAGCGCCTCTGCCCAGCCACCACCCCGTCTAGGAAGTGAGGAGCATCTCCGTCCGGCCGCCCCGTCTGGGAAGTGAGGAGCACCTCTGCCTGGCCACCCTGTCTGGGATGTGGGGAGCGCCTCGGCCCGGCCGCCTCGTCTGGTAGGTCTACCACAGAGGCCAGAAGCAATGTGGGGGCTGGACGTGGTGGCTCATGCCTGTAGTCCCAGTACTCTGGGAGGCCGAGGCGGGTTGATCACTTGAGGCTAGGAGTTCGAGACCAGCCTGGCCAACAAGGCGAAACATATGAAAAATACAACTGAAACCAACCAACCAACCAAGCGACAACAAAACAGGTCTACCCTGGAGTCGTACTCTAATTTTTTCTATTTTCCTCCCTTTCTGATCCTTTATCCCACTTTCTTTTTCTTCCTCTTCCTTCTCCTTCTTCTTTGTCAAATAGAGGACTGAGTTATTATCACTGATCCATACAAAGTCCCTCCTCATTTATTTTCTTTAATTCCCACCCCCCATTTCTATTCCCCGTCTTCCCATGGGCAACCTTCCTAATATGTTTGATATGCATCTTTTTGTTTGTATGTACTTTTAGAAAATGTTTGTTTTGTGTGCAAAAAAAAATTAAAAAAAAAAGAAAACATGATTAGTGAACTGATTCAGTCATATAAGACTACATATTCTACTATTCCACTTACATGAAATGTTTAGATAATCAAATCTATTGAGACACAAACTAGATCATCAGTTACCTAGGACTGGAGGTGGGAAGGAAGAGGAATGGAGTGTGACACCTAATGGGTATAGGGTTTCCTTTGGGGGTGATAAAATGTTCTAAAAATTAAATTGAGATAATAGTTGTACAATTCTGTCGATAAATTAAAAGCTATTGTGAAGCTTTTAAATAGTGAATTGTATGGCAGGTAAACTATATCTCAATAAAACTATTTTTAAAAAAGAACATGGAGGCTCAGACCCCAGGGAAATGGAGCAGGAGGAGTGTCCTGTGATTTCTAACAAAATGTTCAACTATACCAGACAGATTTGCTCTGTTGTCCAGGCTGGAGTACAGTGGGGCAATTACGGCTCACTGGAGCCTCAACCTCCCAGGCTCAAGTGATCCTCCCACCTTAGCCTCCTGAGCAGCTGGGACTAAAGGCACAAACCATCATGCCCTATTAATTTTTTGTTTGTTTGTTTTTGGTAGAGTCAGGGTCTCATTTTGTTGCCCAGGCTGGTCTCAAGCAATCCTCCTGCTTTGCCCTCCCAAAGTGCTGGGATTACAGGAGTGAGCCAGCACACACATCCAAAGTACGTGCCTTAAATAGTGTCTTATGTGTGTCACTTGGAGAGACACATGCTTGAGAGAGGTGGTAGGTCTCACCATCCCATCAATTTGGGGCTTTAAATTTCTCTTGAGGAAGCCCACATGTGCTATATAAATTCTATTTACAGAAAGAGGTGAAAAAAATGACATCATCCCTCTTCCACAACAGATATAGCCAAGTATGGTATATGAAACATCCTAGAGTTATAATTGTCAAGCCCAAAAGGCTTTTTTTACTTTGTGGGCAGGGGGATTTTTTAAAATTCTAACTTTTAACATTTGACTTCTTCCTTTTAACATTTGACCTCCAGATTTGTGGGGGAATTTCTTCCCTCACAAATTCCCTATCTTTTGCTGCTAAAACTTCTTGGGATGCCAAGGAGGCCAAGAGGTCTGGGAAACAGGACAGGGCTAGCTCCCTCCAGACTCGGAGCCCCACAGGGGCCTTACTCTTTGTATCCCTGGAAGTAGAAACTGAGCCTCCAACACAGAGCTGATGCTCAATCAGTGCCCACTGCAGGGCAAGTGTCTGATACATAAAGGACCCCTCCTCACCTGATGATCTGTCGCATACTGAGAAGGCCTAGCTAATCGTTTAGTGATGCCGCAGCTCAGCTCTAGGCTAACGGCTGGGGGATGGCTTGGCATAGCTCTTCCCTTGGCCCTTTGCCCTGAAGGTCCCACTCCTCCTTTCCATGCCTTGGTCTTGCCCTCCCAGCCCTCCTCCCCCATGCTGAATCAAGGGCTTCAGGAGGGAAACAAGCATGATTCTGGCACCAACCCTTTCTGCTCAAGTGGTCTGCCCTGAGGAGACTGTTAATCAGGTGTATATTAGCATTAATGCTAAAAGTCCAAAATTTGAGTGTTTTTTTTTCCCAGTTTCATGTCTTTGGGTTCCCAGTCTCCCTGATTCCTCCAAAGTTGAAGTGTATTTTATATATGTTCGTTCTCACTTAGTCATCAGCCTTAAAATGGAGAAGTACACAATTTATTGTCCAGGGTTGGAACAACCGTACAATAGGCCCTTTTCCAGGAATGCGAGATAGAATCAAATGGTACGGGCTGCATAGCTCACATTTCCCTGACAATCGCTGGGGCCCGGGCTCCCCGGAAGCATGGGAGAGGGGTGGGTCAGGGGGATTCTCAGTGGGTGAGTCAAGGCAGACCATCATCTTAGGTACATCATAGTTTTAAGCTGTCTCACCAACCAAAGCAGAAAAATACACACACACACACAGGCAGAACCCAGACAACAAACTGCCTGTTTAAACCCCTTCCTTCCTAACCTCCAAAAAACCACCAAACAAAAACATTACCCAGAAGCCAAGGGAGGGCAAATTTCATTGCTTTTTTAAGAGACAAGGCACCAGCTACACTGCTGTTCTCCTGAGATAAGCTTCTAACTCCTGAGAGAGGCTCCACTCCACCTAAAACCTAAGACTCTACAGGTAAAGAATAATCTGGAAAACCACTTGATAAACTGAAAAAAGCTTTTACTAAGGATGAAGAAAGCACTTCAAATTTCCAAAACAGCACTTTATGCTATTTTATTTAAAAAGACACCCAAGCCAGGTGTAGTGGTACATGCCTGTAGTCCCAGCTACTCGGGAGGCTGAGTCAGGAGGATCCCTTAAGCCTGGGAGTTGAGGCTGCAGTGAGCTATGATTGTACCACCACACTCCAGCCTGGGCAACACAGCAAGACCTTGTCTCTTAAAAAAAAAAAAAAAAAAAGAAGAAAAATAAAAAGAGACCCAAACTGTATCTCTGAAGGCCAAGATTATAAGGTAAGAGGATGGGATTTGCTTATCAGGAAGTGTCCACCCACCAGGAAGCCAAAGCCTCCTCCAGAGAAGCCAATCCAGCAATGAATGTGTCTTCTCTTCTCACTCATGAGATGCCCATGGGTTCTGGAACCATCTGGATTTGTCTGAGGTTATATTTTAGACAGAGTAGAAATCCCCTTCCACAGACAGAAATCACAGAAGGCCCTCCCCACAAAACTTCTCCCCCATCCCCAAGCTATTCTGGCAGGAAGAACAAGGGGGGAAAGAGCACGTGCTAACAGATGGGGCTCCTGTGCAGAGATCTGGGATTGTGTAACTTCAATCTGTTGCTGCCAAACAACCATAATGTGCATCTCTTCAGAAATAATTACTGGAAAATTCAAAATACCAACTGCCTCTCTCACAAAGTAGCAACCACCCACACGGAGCTGAGAAGCTGATGCTGGATAAAGAAGAAGAGGGAGGAATGTTCAGCAAGAGAGGGGCCTCCAGACAGAGCAATCTCAGCCAGCATGCTGGGTGCATGAGACACATCCATGGCAGGACCACAAGCCAATAGACGGCTATATAATTTCTTCAGCCAGTTCTGCTCCTGTTTAAGAAAGAGGGCAGCAGGAAGGAGTGGGGTTGGGAAGGGCACAGTGAAGAGACGCCAAAGGAAGAAGGCAATGGGAAAAGCTTTGCTATCTAAGAATGTATACCCTCGTATATCCTTTCAGGCAAGTTTTTTAAAAAGTGGAAAAGGGCCGGCTGGGCGTGGTGGCTCACACCTGTAATCCCAGCACTTTGGGAGGCCCAGGCGGGCAGATCACGAGGTCAGGAGATCGAGATCGTCCTGGCTAACACGGTGAAACCCCGTCTCTACTAAAAATACAAAAAATTAGCCGGGCGTGGTTGCAGGCGCTTGTAGTCCCAGCTACTCAGGAGGCTGAGCCAGGAGAATGGCCTGAACCTGGGAGGTGCAGCTTGCAGTGAGCAGAGATCGTGCCACTGCACTCCAGCCTGGGCCACAGAGCAAGCCTCCATCTCAAAAAAAAAAAAAAAAAAAAAAGTGGAAAAGGGCCTTGTGGTAGCCAGCCTCCAAGACGGCCCCCATAAGTCTCACCTCCTGGTACACATGCCCTTGAACTGACCTGTGTAACCAAAAGGATACTGTGGAAATAAGTGTGACTTTTGAGGCTAAGTCACAGAAGACTCGGCAGCTTCTATCTTGCTTGCTCTTGGATCACTCACTCTGGGGCAGCCAGCTGCCATGTTGTGAGGATACTCAAGCAACCCAGCAGTGGTCCACATGGTGAGGACTGCAGCCTCCCACCAACAGCCAGCACTCACAGCCCAGGCAAATGAGTAAGCCGCCTTAGGAGAGGATTCCTGAGCCTCAGTCAAGTCTTTAAACAACCGCAGTCCCAGCCGACATCTTGACAGCATTCTCAAAAGTGACCTGAGCCACACCACCCAGCTCCCAAATTTCCCAACTACAAAGACTATGTGAGATGTTCATCGTTTTCGGTTTTGGAGTAATTTGTTATGCAGCCAGAGATCACCAACAAAGGCCTCTTAAAAACTCATCTACCATAAAACAGGTGTGCAGAGCCCCAGGCAGCTGCACACACCTACACACACCTGCCTCTTCTCAACCATGGAGATGGAATGCAAAGGCTAGTACTGAATTTGTCCACTCCTTCTTTATTTTTCACTGATAAGCTGAAGCTAGGCATCGAGGAAGCAAAATGTTTTCAATCCCACTACACTGCTTATCCAGTGATTTTTGCTTGACTATTTTATATCTAAATCATGCTGCAAGCTTCCAAACTTCTGATGTTTCAACTTCCTAAAATACATTTCATACTTCAGAATAATATGTGCCAAGTTCACACATGTGGAAGATGTATTTCCTGATTTTTTAAACTACTATCACTTGACAGGATACTTAAGACGATGCTTTCCCCCATCACATACCCTGCTCTGGCAACATTTTAAGACCCTTTATTTCCTCTGATATGTCTTCTCTTCAGATAGTGAACAAGAGAGAGGGATTCACAAATTTCCTGGAGAGAAAAGCTGTATAGTATGTTCCAAAGAGCTCTGGATCTGCAATCTTAAAAGCTGAATTCAAAACCCAGGTCCACTACTAGCAGTAAAGGCTCTGGCCTCAATTTCCCAATCTGTGAAATGGAAATCACTTGTGTCCTATCTCGCAGACTCATGGCCATAAAAATCAAATAAGATGCTGCAAACAAAGATTACTTGTTCCCAGCATGGCTAATAAATAAATACAGCTGAAACAGATAACTGGTGATCTGCTAGGTGGGAATATTGTAATGGGAAAGCTGGAGATCAATCATTTATTGTCATATTTCCAGCAATGATATAAGACAGAGGGTCCTCGACTGGCTAGGAGAGTACCTGCATCTGCCAAACAGAACTGTCAAGATACATTTTTCATTTGTGAATTAATAAAATACTCCATGCCATTATTATTATTCCCTTGTGAGTCTGGCCATCATCAATCTAAACCCTGGGGATCTAATCATGTTTGTTTGAACTCATAAAATTAGGTCATGTACATGCAAAGGTGAGGGTGAGATCTTGAACTCACAAGCAGCAAAGCCTTTCTAAGCCCAGATTTAATAGTCACCAGGCAATTTAGCAACCTTGGTTATGAAATCTCCACTGAGAGGGTTGTTTTGGGTGAATAAACCATGATCTCCTATCGCTACTCTGGATTTAGGAGAGTGGGACAAAATGGTTTATACCCTCCAAGATTTCCTCTGGGCAATATAACTGGTAACCTGAAAAAGACACTGCAACTGCTCTTTCATTTAAATGTTTAAATGGCTTTAGGCCACATCCATTTTGCAGGTGGGACATTACATGGCAGCAATATAATTTTAGAAGGATTGCCGGCTCCCACAACACATACACAGGTAGAAAGTGTCTCTGCCACCCACAAGTACCAAAGTAAGTTCTACTGCTTTATTCGATGCTTGGGTAAGCCCAAAATGGGGGAGTGCAAGGTCTTGATTTTATCACTCATCTTAAAAAAAAAATTGTGATTTGACAGTTACTAAAATCTTTCCTTTCTGCAGGTAGACTTTGCTTCCCTGCCTTGGCATTTTTTATTCAGACACTGTTGCTCCTCTGTGGTTGTGCACTCTTGCAAGTTTCTGCTGGAAAAACTACACTTTTTTCCCCAGGAAGACATTCTCCTTGGGTAAGGCACCATATAGAAGCAGAGGTGCTTCCTAGGGGCACATTTACATTGTGATAGAGCAACAACAACAACAAAAAAACACATGACTCTGATCTCATTTATTAGCTGGTTGGAATCTCCAACTTCAGAGCTAAACATACATGAAAAAAACAAAGTAGCTATATCATGCTGCTAAGATTCTCAAGCTTTAAATACCTTAAAATGGAATTATATAGTACAAAAAAATCAAACTGTGGAAGAGGCAATCACAGCAAAACATTAAACATTTAAAATTAAATTAAAAGCATTAGCCTGCGATGCTGTTGAAGGAGCCACATGGGTTGGACTGCTGGACTAGGTAATATGAAAGGTCCTAATTAGTCCCATTATTTCTAGGAAACTCTAATAAAGCATTCCCTTGCTGGAGCAGGGAAAGGATGTTAAACTAAATCCCTAGGAGGATATACTTGTAGACTTGAATGGAACACTTCAATATGTACCTAATGAAAATTTTTCACATAGTATCTGATTAAACATATAACCCAAAGCTTTAGAATAAAAAAATCAAACCTTGATTTTAACAAGGTTTCCATTCTGTTTTCTATAGTGCACACACACACAGAAACACACACACACACACACACACACACACACACATGCAGAGTCTAAAACATTCTAAAAATACACCATATCAACCTTTTAAGAGATCTGCACAGTCAACTTACAAATTCTCATACACCCGAAGTTACATTAAAGACATTTAATGGGTTGGGTGAGGCTGGCTCATGCCTGTAACTCCAACACTTTGGGAGGCCAAGGTGGGAGGATCACTTGACCCCAGGAGTTTGAGACCAGCCTGGGCAACATAGTGAAATCCCATCACTATTTTTTTTTTAATTTAAGAAAATAAAATGTTAAAAAAAATTTAATGGGCAAAAGTTAAAAGTCTATGTGTTTGTACTTCTATTAAATGATTCCAATATTCTCCCCATTCTTCCCTAATTTCCTTTTTAAATAATTTTTATTCCTCCTTAGATCTTTGAGTCAAATGAAAATCAAGTTCATTGCAGACCAATTACATCACTTCCCCTTTGCAAAGATGACAAATAGCCAGGCCACATCAGGCTCTCCCCTGGGCCTTCCCTGAACATGCAGGCCTAGACTAATGGCACCTCACGCCCACAGTTCATTTGTTCAGCAGGTATAACCTTGCTACCTTTTCATTCTTAAAGCCATTATCCCAAGTTACTTAAACTCTGTATTTTTACTGAAATTGTAATAAGTATAGATATAGGTTGACATTTTTTTCTGTACAAGATAGTAAATATGTTAGACTTTTGCCAGACATTTGGTCTCTGTTCCAAGTACTCAACCCAGCTATTGTAGAGCAAAAGCAGCCATAGACAATACATGAATGAATGAGTATGGCTGTATTCCAATAACTTTATTTATGGGGATGACAGTGGTGGTTCAAACCTGAAATCCCAGCATTTTGGGAGGCTGAGGTGGGAGGATCACTGACTTGAGCCCTGGAGCTCAATACCAGCCTGGGCAACATAGCAAGATCCCATATCTACCAAAATATATATTACATATATATATATAAACTTGATGGGCCCTGAAATTTTGTTTTGTTTTTTTAAGAACTACTTTATTGAGATATAATTCACAAACCATACAGTCCACCCTTCAAAATATATGATGCAATGGTTTTTAGTAAATTCACATAATCGTGTGACCTCTGATGGGCCCTGAAATTTGGATTTCACATTATTTTCATACATCACCATTAAACCATCAAAAAATGTAAAACTCATTCTTCTGTTCAGGGCCATGCAAAAAAAACGGGACAGGCAGGGCTTGGTCTATGAGTCACAGTTTGCTGATTCTGATCGAGACTACCAAAATTGTGTCAACAAACAACTTGGCATTCCCTCACAGGCCTGAGGCAGTAAATATCTGTGCACAGATCCCATTTATCTCTTTCCTTCTATTCTGGGGAAAATTCCAGAGAACTACAGTTTGTCTTTGAAATACCTAGGCATTTAATTAACACATCAAACTGGAGAGGTTTAACGAGTTGTTCCAAGGGTGATGTGAGAGCTTCTACACTAACTAAGATTCTCTTTCTCAGAGAGAGGTAACAATCTGTAGATAAAGGTATGTGTGTTTGGGGAAGGGGGTCTATGTTGGTGAAGGAGAAACTCAAGGGGCAGAGGGCACCCACTGCAGTTTTTGTGACTAAAATAGCTACACAAAGCCACAACCCCTAAGTCCTCCATAAACACACACATGCAAACACAAAAGCCAGACATGGTAGCTCACGCCTGTAATCCCAGGACTTTGGGAGGGTGAGGCAGGAGAATCCCTTTAGGCCAGGACTTCGAGATCAGCCTAGGCAACATAGCAAGACCCTATCTCTACAAAAAATAAAAAAATTGGCCAGGCACGGTGGCTCACGCCTGTAATCCCAGCACTTTGGGAGGCCGAGGCAGGAGGATCATGAGGTCAGGAGATCGAGACCATCCTGGCTAACACAGTGAAACCCCGTCTCTACTAAAAATACAAAAAATTAGCCAGGCGTAGTGGCGGGCACCTGTGGTCCTAGCTACTTGGGAGGCTGAGGCAGAAGAATGGCGTGAACCCAGGAGATGGAGCTTGCAGTGAGCTGAGATCGCACCACTGCACTCCACCCTCGGCGACAGAGCGAGACTCCATCTCAAAAAACAAAACAAAACAAAAATTAGCCAGGCATGGTAGTGTGTGCCTATAGTCCCAGCTACTCAGGGGCTGAGGCAGGAGGATCATTTGAGCCCAGGAGTTGGAGGCTGCAGTGAGCTATGATCATACTACTGCACTCCAGTCTAGACAGAGATCCTGTCTCAAAACAAAACAAAACAGAGGATGAACTTGAGATTGTACCTCCTCAAAAGTCCATACCTAGGAGATGTTTCTTCACCAATATATTTCCCAGCAAAGAGAAAGACCACCACAACAGCAGCAGCATTAAACACCTTTAGTGGGAGAAGACAGACAGATAGCAAATACAGACCAGCCCAAGCTTTACAGCTACCAGCCTGGTTATTTCCAGGAAATCTCTTTAGCTAGAGTTTTATTTTACCAGTAAGCCTAAAACCTGCTTCTATATGTGGCTTCAAAAAAAATCTACAACCTTATCCACCACTTAACTCCTGGCATACAACTCTTAGGAAGAGTCATTATAGAGTTTAGATACTGCAAGTTCCTAAAGCAGTTCCAGTATAAGAAAAGTCATTTCAAAATAGTCTTAGATATTTCCCTGAGTTCAAAGAATTATACGAAGTCAGCACAGGAGTCATGGGCATGGTAAATGTAGCCCACACGTTTGACGGCCATTATGTATCAGGAAGCCAGAATCTTTACATATTTCAACTCCAACTCCTGACTAACTCCTCATAAATCATTCCTCCAGAATGATTTAGTCTTATATAATTTATAACTGCTGTCCAACCATGTCTTGGAACCACAAAAGTATGAAAGACTATCTTTACCAGGAACAAAACAATCAATAATTTTGGGAGAAAGGGAACTTATCCAGTCCCAGAAATTAAACTTCAATATGAAATAACTCTGAAGGGCTTTCTGCCCACTGAAATCCCCTCCAGTCAGACCTGTGCTCTGGCTGTCTTTGCACATTTGCTGTGTATGTGTGACAAGGCCATCAGCAGTACTCTGGACTAGCTCCGGATGTTGCACACAAGGACGCTGGAAGTCAGGGTACGACCAGGTTGATGAGCAATCATCCTATTGTTTAAAGACCCTAAACTGAAAGCCTTCATAATATGCAGGGTTGTTTCCTGGACTGGACACTCCTCCACCCCTACAATTACAGTCTGCATTCATGAACTACCCCACAGAGCTTTCACGATCCATAAACATTTAAAAGTTTTCCTTTTAGAGAGAATGAAAAAGAATGTGAGAGTCACTGGTACAGGAAGGACCAAACAATTGGGTCTCTGTGGTTTTGGGGGCCTAGGTCATCCAGGCCTCTATTCAATTGGCAAAGAATCTGGCAGGATGAATCAGTCTAGCAGCTGACAAAACGATGAGGAAGGGCCGCCCAAGCTGACGGCAATTCAAAAAGGCTTTCAAACAGCTCCGTAACATGTGTCTTATGAGCTTTATTTAAATTTGATGGAAAGGCCACCAAATAGTTCTTTCAAGCTTCAAAATCTCCCTTCTGATCTGCCAATCTTTACAGAAGAAAAGGGAAGCTATGAGGAACAAGTGTTATCTTCATCACTGAGAGTGCTACACAGCTATGCGTCGCACACAAATTCTCCAGTATATAAGCTTGCCTATTCCCATGTTGTCCCTGCCTAGAACAATGGCAAAATGCAGCCTAGGGCAAGTTGAGGGTATTGCTGAATTCTCAGCTGGGTAAGCACGGCATGGAGCTATCAATTTAAAGCAAAACCAAATCAGCTTTTTGCTGATGTCATTTTACCAATAATTCCAGCTCCATCATGCAGTCTATTACCAGAGTAACTTGACTTCCCTAGGCAACCTATGAAGAAGTTACTAAGCAATAAAAATACTTTAATTAGGGAGAGGAGAAAGTCACAATCAGTGCAAAATTTAGGTAGCTAGATAAGTGAAAGCTGGCGCTGCCACTTCAGGGTGACAGTGTCAGATACTGGAACAGAGAAACCACATAAAAAGGACTTCTATCCTAGAGTCCCTTCTCCACACAGCAGCCCCGGGAGCCTTTTACAAAAGAAGCCGAAGCACAATCCCTCTGCTCAAAGCCCTCTGTTGTGGGCTGAATTATGTCTCTCAAAATGGTATGTTAAAGTCCCAACTCCTAGTACCTAAGAATGTGACCTTATCTAGAAATAATATCTCTGAAGATGTTACCAAGTTAAGATGAGGTCAAACTGGATTAGGGTGGGCCCTAACTTCAACGACTGGTGTCCTCACAGGAAGGGCACGGTAAGACAGATACATAGGGAGAAGATGGCCATGTGTTGAGGCAGAGACTGGAGTTCTGCTGCCACAAGCCAAAGAACACAAAGGATTGCAGACACCCAGCAGAGGCTAGTAGAGGCGAGGACAGACTTCCTGGAGCCTTCAGAAGAGCAAGGCCCTGCCAATACCTTGACTTCAGACTTCTGGTTCTGATTTCAATTACCCAGGACTGTGAGAGAATAATTTCTGTTGTTGTAAGCCGCTAAGTTACTCTGTTATGGCAGCCCTTGGAAATGCACATGCCCTCCAGTGGCTTTCCACCTTACTCAGAAAGAAAACCAAATCCTCACTGCAGCAGCATCTGGACCTCCTCTGACCACGCTGACTTCAGCTCCTTCTGCTCTCTGAGTAGTCAGTACACACTGACCTCCTGGCTGGTCCTCAAACTGTACCATGAACCCTCCACCTTAGGGCCTCACCTGCAGCAGGCTGGTGCTGTCAGACCTTTGCAGATGACATTCCTTCTGCTGGAAGGGTTCCTACCTCAGGAACCTCCAAGGCCTGCTCCCTCAATCTGCCTTCAGGTCTCTGTTCAAGTCACCTAATCATGAATGCCCCCACTAACTCCCCTTCAGCCTTCCCTATCTCCACCCCATATTCCCTATTCTCTCTTCCCCTGCTTTATTTTTCTCCACAGTGCTTCACACAAGCTGACATAGATATTTTGCTTAACCCGTCACAGGTTCTCCCTCCACAATGTTAGCTCGAGAGAGCAGGACTTCACTACTGAATCACAGTGCACTCTACTTAGTGAATAAGCATATGAATTCTGTTGGGACAGGTGAAATTTTATTCTGAACTGGCTGTGTGACAAAAAAGGTTTCTACTAATTAAGTGAGACAGCGGAAGCTCCTGTAGATGAAGGGCTGGGCTCTGAGGGGCTGGAAGGGTATCCATGTGCCAGGTTTTCCTAAGTAGACTGAAGGGTTCTCACCACATCCCTGCATGGAAGTGGGCGAGGTGAGTGATTCTGAAAAAGCCTCTTAAGAACCCTCCCTATCAAAAATTAACTCAAGTCTTACCTGTAATTTTTGTCTCCAGCCACACCCCAGTAGAAAGCAATTTAGCCTGAGGAATTTGTGCAGTCAAATATAAACATGATCTTCCTACTTCATTACTATACATTTTTTTAGGGGCTGAGGAGAAAGGCCTAATAGGAATGTTTGATAATGATAATCTTATACTGCAAATGCACAAACTCTTCTCAGAGGAGAAAGCCTCGATCACCACACCCCTAAAAATATATAAGCCAGGAGGTTTCAAACAGCTCTTTCTTGGTCAAACCCTCTTAAATGGTCCTAAATTTACACTTTTTGCCTTCCTTCATTGATATTTTTCAAAACTTTTAAAACAAAACAGGCAGGAAAAATGCAAGTTTTTCTTTACCTTGGCTTTTGGCCCCAGGTCCTGCCAATCCGAGTGATGGATCACAGGACTCCTTGAAAGGTGATCGGATCGGGGTTTCAGCTTCAGGGGTCTCAAAATTACCTTCAGAATCCGAGCTGCCAAGGAGGAAAAATGAGGAATTACCACTTTCAACGGTATTTCCGACACCCTTTGAAATCTACATATTCACAAAAGCCGAAAGTCCAGCACGTTTGTCTAACTTCACAACCAACCGGTCCTCAGCAGGGTCTGACCTGCGGGAGGCAACTGCGGTCTCTGAGCAGTGCCCTCCTTGGGTTTCTCAGGCTGGCATCCTGTCTCTCTGAAAGCTCCTCCATTCCCTGGAGCTTTTCTCCAGCACCATTTATTTTCGAGGTCATCCTTCCCTCAGACACCTGAAAAATGCGCTTTTCCAACAGACTCCTTTTGTCACAGGAGCCCTTTCCCAGAGGCTTTAACAATTAATACTGGTCCCACCCCCGAGTTAGGCCGATGCTAGGCATTCCTCTTTGCTCGGTAGGCCTCTACCTGCTGGAACTCCCTGGGCCCGAGGCTAAGAATGCTGTCACCTGCCTTCCGCAATCACGCGGATGACAGCCCGGCAGAGACCACCATTTCCCAGCAGCTGCCGGGGGCCTGTCATCACACGACCTTCTTCACCGCGGCTGCGTTTTGGGTACACGGTAGGGCCCCGGGAAGGGCCAGGGAGCGACTTCTTCCCCACGGGGGGGCTCTAAGCTGCACTGGGTGAGATCAGTGACGTTGCTCCCGTGTGGAGGGGCGGGGGCTGGGGGTCGAAGCTTAGAGAAAGTGACCGAGGCCAGCGGGGATGCGGAGAGACTGCAGATTCTGGGTTGGGTTCGGAACGCTCCTAGCGAAACGGGGGCCAGAAAACCCACGGGAGGACAGAAGATCCTGAACTTTCGGACGCACACGGGGACCCGACTCCGGGCGGGGACGCGGCACGGCCGTGAGGACGGTTTCGCGGGTGGCGACCACACACACGCACACAGAGGGAGCCGCAGATGGATGGAGGCAAGCGCGTCTGCATCTCAGCGGGCACGCCGTGTACTTGCCTGAAACTCAAGGATTTGGTCTCGGCTTGCGAGTCCTCCTCCTCGGGGTCGCCCTCGGGCCCGCCGGCCTCGTCCTCGCCGGCAGCCCCGCCGCGTACCGCAGACCACGTCCATTTCGCCCACTGCACGGGGGACAGGATCTGCCACGGGCTGAACGCCATGAGCGCGGCTCCTCCGGCTCCAGCTCCTAGGGGCAGGGGAATGGGTGGGGAGAGCCTTTTTCCCTTTCAAAATGGAGGGAACCGGTGACAGGCGCCAGCAAGCGTTTCCAGCGGAGGCGCGGATGTGGTTAAACGAGCGCCGTCGGGGGCCCTGGTGGAGTGCTTCCTCCCGCCGGCGGCCGGCGCCGCGTCCTCCTCGGCCTCCTCCCCACACGGTGCGGCCGCAGCGGGCCCCGCGCCGGGCTCCACTCGCCGGGAAGACGCCCGTCCTGTGGCCTCCTCAGGCCCCCGGTCCGCGGCGCCCAGCGGCTAGACCTCTGCTGCTCCCGCTCCGGGCTCCCGGACTCCCGCCTCCCGGCCGGCGGGGCGCGCATCAGCTGCCGCGGGAGCCGCGCCCCAGAAGCCGCCCCCTCGGACCGTACTACTAGCGCGCGCGCGCGGGGGCGAGGGCGGCGCCGGGGCTTTGAAGTCGGCCGCGCGCCCGCCGGATCCCCCCGCCGCGGCGTCACGCTGGTCGCGCCCCGACTGAGGGCCGGGGCTTCCCGGCTGCGCCGGGAGACCCGGTCACCCCCCCCACAGCTCCGCCGGCGTCCGGAGCAGAGGAGGACCGTTTTCTGAGCCGGGGTACGCCGCCCTCTTCCTCTTTCCTTATTCCTTTTTAAAATTTTTTAAACTTTTTCATCTTGCCACTGTGACTTCACGGCGATGGTGATATTGGACTGCACACAAGCCCCTTGTTACCAAAAAAAAAAAAAAAAAAAAAAAATACAAAACTTTGCGGCCGCTGTGGACTGTTGTTTTCCCCTCCCTAACCCTGGCAGCGTGGGGGATTTCAGCCTGTTCATCTCCATCCCTGGCATTCCTGGGATTTGAAAATCCCTCGGCAAAGCCGCAAAAGTGACCGAGGACTGGAATTTAAGATGCCCTCCGCCTCCCCAAACCGCACTCGGGGAGGCTTCCCAAGTGCCCAGGTCTTGTCTTAGGTAAAGGGTGCTAAATTCCCTGTGAGATTACAGCCTGATGGGTTTCCCATTCTCCATATTTATTTATTTAAAATACAGACAGGCGTCTTGATATGTTGCCCAGGCTGGTCTTGAACTCTTGGCCACAAGCGCTCCTCCCGCCTCTGCCTCCCAAAGTGCTAGGATTACAGGCCTGACACCGCGCCTGACCCCATTCTCCTTTTTGAGATTTTCTTTTCATAACTTGTAAGTCTTTGATTTCTGACTTCTTTTCGCTGCTTCAGTAACAAGCCGAGAGGCCTGGTGACATCTTTAGGTTTGAAGACAATGGGAAATAGCTGATGTTCTCCATTTCCCGTGGAGGGATTTCATGTAGGGATTGTTCCTCTCAAAACCACCGATGCACCTTCTTCCAAGTGAATCGATTGCCTCAAACACCAGGCTTAATGATCTCCTTGCCTGGATAAGGTGTTCCAGGTGGTACTGTAATTTCTGAGTTGTGGTGCATCCGTGAGGTGCCTGCAGGTTCCCACAGAGACAGCAGCTCCAAAATGTGCACGTTGAAACTTGCAAAAGACCAACCATTGCCTCTGAAAGCAGTTGGCATGTATATTCATCGTGACTGTTTTACACATTTGATAACAAAAACAGGAGCAAAATACAAGATAAGGCCTGGCAGGGTAGTTTTACCAAAACCGAAGGGCAGGAGATAGCCTGAAGTCTAGAGAAAAGAAAGGGGTGGGGTGTCAGGATGCTTTCGAATTCATCCTGGCTTCTTCCCAGAAATAAACTGTCATGAGTGTTCTAGCGACTATAAAGCAGTGAACTAGGCAGGAGGTCCATGTGAAATATGTTACACCACTTATCCAACTGTTGTAGTTTCAGGTTTATGCTCACCCAGTAAAACTTCAGGTTCTACGGTCCCCCAGGCTCCTGGATTTGACCCAGGATTCTGTTGCTGGGAAATAATATTACCCCAGAAAATCAGTAACTAGCATACACTAGGACCTGTTCTTCCTCCTGAATAGTTCTCTCATCTTTTCATTCCTTTGCATCCCTGTGGTGACTGACATAGTTCCCGCACTCCCCCATCTTTCATGATCTACTGTAAATAACTCCCACCTGGTTTTACCTCTGAAGGCTGTCTTGCCTGAGGTCACCCCTGCCTGGCTGATCAGTGACTCGTGCTCTAATCTTGTGGTTCCCATTCCCTTCTATGCCCATCCTTTTGTATTCCTAGCCACAGTGAGTAGAGAACTCGTTGTCAATCTTTAATATGCCCAAGAATCATCTGCCAGCCTTCTTAAAAAAAAAAAAATCCAAATTGCCAGCAGAGTCTGGAAATCTGTGTGTTCACTAAGTGTCCTGGGGAACTGTTATCACAGGGTAAATTTGGGAAACAGTGCCTAGCTTGAACCAACTGCTTACTCCTTCCGGAAGAGTCTCCCTTTGACTGCAGAGGGAGCTTTGCATATTCCTGGAACACACCTCCTCCCCCACCCCAGCCCATCCCAAGTTCCCAGGCTTCGGCTGCCCAAACGTCTTTCAGCACTTAGCTCAAGTGTCTACAGGGGGAAGCAGGCTGATTGTCCTTCCTTTCTATCATTTCTATACCCCGAACATCCATAAAGAACACTTCCTGTGGCCTTAGATCTGAAAGTGAAAGACAGCATTCTTAATAGTTACACAGGGACTACAGGCATAAACCAGGACTGTCTCCAGAAGACCAGGATGTAAGGCCATTCTACACTTAGCACACTATATATAACCTATTTATTTACATATCTGTCCCACAAGCTTCTAAAGGGTCTTTACCCCGCTTTGGGACTTCCTCCAGAAATTAGGACAGAACCACACACTCAGTAGGTGTTCAATACATATGTAAGAAAAAACAAACATTCTAGTTTACAAATAGTCCTTGTGAGTTTGGCTAAGGTGACATAAATTCCTAAAGCCCGACTCCCCCTGGGGAAATCTAGTTTCTGGGCCAGAAAATAACAGAACCCAAGACCAAGTGACGGCCCCAGTAAGATTAAGCCTCACCTATGCAGCAATTTACTTTTTTTTTTTTTTGAGATGGAGTCTCACTCTGTCGCCCAAGCTGGAGCACAGTGGTGCAATCTCAGCTGACTCTAACCTCTGCCTCCTGGGTTCAAGCAATTCTCCCTGCCTCAGCCTCCCAAGTAGCTGGGATTACAGGTTCCTGCCACCACGCCCAGCTAATTTTTTTGTTTTTTAGTAGAGATGGGGTTTCATCATGTTGGCCAGGCTGGTCTTGAACTCCTAACCTCAGGTGATCCGCCCACTTTGACCTTCCTAAGTGCTGGGATTATAGGTGTGAGCCACCGCACCCGGCCTGCAGCAACTTCTTGACACCGGACGAGCAAATAAATGCCTAAGGTTTCTGAAAATCACTCCTCTGCAAGTTCTTGAACTTAGTGTGAGCAGTAATGAATATGAGTCCATCAGCTGGACCACTCCTCTCAGTCTGCTGCTCCTAGTCCTGGCTTCCTTCTTACCTGGTACAGGTTGCAAAGTCACAACTAGGAACACTCTAGCCCTGTCAGTGAAGACGTGCCATTGCCAACAGGAGGCTGTGGCCACCCTATCTACTTTTCTGCCCTACCTCAGTCTAACCAGGCAAGGGCATGATGATGTCTAATCAAGACAACATTGCCAATAACAGCATCTGACCGCATTCAAATATGTTAACATGACAGTCTTAACCTTGCAAGATCAGATGTTTACCTAATTATCCTTTACCTGTAGACTACAATCATCTATAGAATTACAATCTTCCCTCCACTACCCAAACACTGAAATCAGGAATGTGTACAATGCATTTATACAGAAAATTATAAAGAGAAGCTCCTAATTTTTTTAAAAGAGAGGCGTCAGGGTATGTTCATAGTTAATACTCTTTCAGGCTGGGCGTGGTGGCTCATGCCTGCAATCCCACACTTTGGGAGGCCAAGGCAGGCGGATCACTTGAGGTCAGGAGTTCAAGACCAGCCTGGCCAACATGGTGACACCCCATCTCTACTAAAAATGTAAAAATAGCCAGGTGTGGTGGTGGGCGCCTGTAATTCCAGCTACTCAGGAGGCTGAGGCAGGGGAATCACTTGAACCGGGGAGGCAGAGGTTGCAGTGAGCCGAGATCATGCCACTGTACTTCAGCCTGGGCAACAGAGTGAGACTCCATCTCAAAAAAAAAAAAAAAGAAAATACTCTTTCAGGGTTCCAGGAAGATTAACAAAGTTCCAAACTGCATTTATTAAAGACTTGGCTGAGCCCCCCACCTGGGATCTGCTCAAAGACCCTTGCCCAGACTTTGCTCTGGTGAACAATTCTTGTCATGTCCACCCATTGATCTGTTTTCTTCTGTATCACAAAAGAAAAGTTTGCTTTCCCCAGAAAGTATGCCATTCTCTCATTCCCATCAAATATTCGTGACTATATGTTTATTGACTTTATAAGAAAGTTCACTTTAGTTCTCTACTCTGTGATGTAAACATATTAAAGAAGCGGTTGTTGAGTGCGAAAGATATAAACAGAGTTAGGTCAGTCTGTTTATTCTAAGTGAAGAAAAATAACCCCAACATTATCCCTAATTCTTCCCGCCAACTACCACAAATCCAAAGTTGAAAACAAGCAAACCAAAAACAAAAAGCTCCACTTAAAGCAGTGAACTGTCTTTAGATTTAGAAATATCTTCTATTCCAATAGATATGTTTGGTCTTTCCTGCTAAACAACACTATTGTATTTACAGAGCCTGTTAAACAGGAATATCATCTTCGAGGATTACTCTTACTGATTTAGCACATTTTGTTTCCTTCTTCCTTTCGAGCAGATTAGGCATTAAAAAAGAGGGCTGTCGACGTCCAAGTCCAAGTCTGAGAGTTTTATACCTAGAGCTCAGACAAGAAAACCATCTGAAACTTCCTCTATGTTGTTTATAAATTTAAGATTCTAGTAAAGGACATTATTTCAAATTTGAGATATCTGCTTTACTACACTTACCTGTTTGTGGGGAGGGTGGAATTTAAGACTTGAATTAAAGAGGCTGAAGGAATTCAGGACATTTAAGTACAATAATATTCCTGGCCAGGAGCAGTGGCTCACATCTGTAATCCCAACACTTTGGGAGGCCGAGGGGGTGGATCACCTGAGGTCAGGAGTTCGAGGCCAGCCTGGCCAACATGGCGAAACCCCATCTCTACTAAAGATACAAAAATTAGCCAGGCGTGTGGCACGCACCTGTCATCCTGGCTACTCAGAAGGCTGACACAAGAGAATCGCTTGAACCCAGGAGGCAGAGGTTGCAGTGAGCCGAGATTGCACCACTGCACTCCAGCCTGGGGGACAGAAGAAGTCTCTGCCTCAAAAAAAAAAAAGAAGAATATTTCTTCTCCTACAGCCATTTTATTCCTTCTTCTCTTCCCCACCTCCAAAATAAAATAAATGTCCTAAACAATGCATCCTTATGGATTAGAAGAACATTAATCATATAGCCCAGATGTTTTGAGATCATCCTAATATAAAATATTCTACTCACTATCCTCATAAATATATTGTGAGTCTTCAGGAGACCATACGTCTTCTTGTCACTGAGAAGTTACAAGGTAACAGATTGGGATGGTGGTTGGAAGGGGCAGTGAAAGGCAAAAGCAGATTCATTGCTAGGAGGATGTGGGGAGAAAAGGTCCACCCAGAAGAAAAGAATAAAATCACAAAAAGCTTTTGAAAATAACTGTGACACCCACTCCACCTTAATTCCTTAGTCTAGGGGTTTGGGGGGATTTCATTACAGTAACTCATGTGTTTGTGACCAATAATCTTCCTGTATTTCTAGGAGATAAAAAGATGGGAAAATAAGCAGCCAACTCTGTGACATGATATGCAGCATCCTGTAAACTCCAGCTTTTATCTCTTTAGAGTAAAATTTTGATTACTGTATTTCGGTCCTGAAACTCCAAGTTGGTAAAACACTATTGCTAAGATGGCAATACTACCTAGTTAAATTATAGGGCTAATTTGATTTCAATCAAAATTCCTAGGGGATTTTTCTTAGAATTCGTCAATAATGTTTAAAAGTTTATCTGGAAAAATAAACTGGTGAACATATTTTAGATTTTGAAAAAAAAAAAGAAAAACACCAACAAGAGTGAAGAATAGACTAGTCCTACAAGATATTGAGACACATTTATGTAAAAATAGCCAGATCTTTGTTCTGTAAAACAGAACAGAAAACCCAGGAAAAGATCTTACAAGATACAGGAATTTATTGTATACCAAAAAAGATGGCTTGAACCTGGGAGGCGGAGGTTGCAGTGAGCCAAGATTGTGCCACTGCACTCCAGCCTGGGCAACAGAGCGAGACTCTACCTCAAAAAAAAAAAAAAAAAAAAAGAACAGACAACAAAAAAATAAAGAAGATGTTACAATATGTAAGGAGAAGGAAGATTTATGATTGGAGCATAGTTGGCTGGCAATGGGAAAAAAGATCAAGTTAAACCCTTACCTCAGAGCATATATCAGGATAAATTCCAGATGGATTAGATGGCTAAATAATAAAAATCGAACCATTGGGAGAAAACAGTCTACAAGCAACAGAATCTGTCAGAGCTCTGTAGGAAGGATGAGGATCCAACTTAGAAGTAATTAATGAAATCAGACACAAAATAAAGATAGATTTGGTTACATTAAAAAAAAATGAAGCTTCTGACTGTGTGCCTTCAAGTTAAAAGGCAAACAACAGGCCATGGACAAACAAAGGCTGTTAGTATTGTTATTACCTAAGGAACTCGTGAAAACCGGTAAGATCATTTAAGCCCCAAAAGAAAAGTGAACAATTATAACTGCTTACTACGTGTTAGACACTACACTTTACATGAATCGTCTCCTTTAATCTCCCCCACTTACTCCTACAATCTCACGAGGAAAGTATTGTTATGGCCTTTTTGTTGTCGTTAATAAGTTAAATTGGCTGCATTTTCATCCTCTACAGCAGAGGCTTAGCAAGGAAGGGTTTCAGAAGGTCCCGGCCTCCCTGAAATTGTATGCAAAAAGTATGTGTGTGTACATATTTGCATCAGTCTCTCCCTCTCCTCTTCCCCACATACAGTCAAGCCCCACTCCAGGAATAATGTTTTAGGTTGACTAAAGATTGATTTTCGAATCTGAAAGGGAACTAATATAAAATTCTTCAGTATAAGGAAGTACAGGCCAAAGAAGCCCTTATATGGAAAATCCAGAACTGCCAGAAGTTAGTGTAGGAAACAGCCAGCTTTGAAGACACCCAGAGGGTGGAAAAGGGCGGAGAGCAGGCCTAGCAGTGCCCACCACTCCAGGCAGGGTGTGCCCTTCCCCAAATGCCCAGTGGGAGCCCATGTTATTGGGCAGCCTGTGGGTTTCATCTAAGTGACTGTGTGGTGACCAAAGTGTGAAATGCTCATTTCAAGAAGGCATTTGCCAGTTGAGCCAAAGTACCATAAAAAAAGAGCGTTTCAGCCAGGCATAGTGGTGTCTTCCTATAATCCCAGCACTTTTGGAGGCTGAGGCAGGAGGATAACTTGAGCCCAGGACTTTGAGACCAGCCTGAGCAACATAGCAAAACCCCATCTCTACAAAAAAATTAAAAAGTAGCCAGGCGTGGTGGTGTTTGCCTGTAGTCCCAGCTAATCTCCAGCCCAGGAGAATCGCTCGAGCCCAGAAGGTCAAGGCTGAAGTAAGCCGTGATTGTGGCATTGCACTCCAGATTGGGTGACAGAGCGAGACCTTGTCTCAAAAGAAAAGAAAAGAAAAAAAACCCAAGGACCACTACTGATACAAATGAGAATCCTCAAAGGCACACAAAATTGGGCCAGAGCATAAAAGGCATACTTTATGTGGGAGGTGCAAAAGGATTAATTTTAACATCTCTTTCTTTGGGATGCTCTTTCGCTATACTTCCTTTTAGGGTGGTTTCTTCCAAGAAACTATGTTGATGAGGGAAATGACACCCAGGAGCCTCTCCCCATCTGGGAAAAAGTAGCGAGGCTCAGCAAAGAAAGGAGGCATGAAACAGGTTTCCAAGGCCTGATTTTGTGAAGCAGGAAGCTTAAAAACTGGGGAAGCACTCTAAGAAAAATGCTAAAGGACCCCATAAACACAGTGCTAGGGCCACACTAGTATGAAGGGGCCCATGCAAGGGAGGGGCCTGAAGCTTAGGCTTCCTCAGCTTCATAGTAAATTCAGCTCTGCCCAGAGAGCAAAAGAGAACAAAATAAAACATTATTCCTGGAGTGGGGCTTGACTGTATGTGGGGAAGAGGAGAGGGAGAGACTGATGCCTGTGGCTCAGGAGTAGTTCAGCTGGCCTCAACTCAGTAAGTGAAATGTCCATTTATGGAGCGAGGGGGTCACACTAACCTCTATCTTCTTAGAGGAAACAAAAATATTTAACTGTTGGAAACTGGATAAAACTGTCAAAAGATATCTCCTACACAGATTGTGAAACATAACTCATGGCTCTGTTCCTTCCATACCCGTTGTAAACACACACACACACACACACACAATTTTAATTATTAAGATAAAAAAGCAAAAGGCCAGGTGTGGTGGCTCATGATTGTAATCCCAACACTTTGGGAGACGAAGGCAGGAGGATCGCTTCAGCCCAGGAGTTTGAGACCAGCCTGGACCACACAGTGAGATCCCATCTCTACACACATGCACACACACAAAGATAAAAAAGAAAAACTATAATGCTTCTTTAAATTGTGTGTCTATGCACCTCTACCTTTTGAATTTCCACAAGATCACTATGGTAGAGCCTAATTCCCTCACCCCACATCCCATATCCATAATTTCCTTATTTCTTCTGGTAAAAGAACCCTCTGAATTTTTGCTGAGCACATGGTCACACAGCAAGAGGCCACGTTTCCTTCTCCACACCGAGGTGTGGCCTGTGACTCAGTTCTCACCCATGGGATGTGAGTGCAAGGGGTAAATGCAAATTTGGGGCAGTGTCTTTTTTTCTCTTTTAGAGACAGTCTTGCTCTATTGTCCAGGCTGAAATGCAGTAGTGTAATCATATCTCACTGTAGCCTTGAGCTCCTGGGCTCTAGCAATCCTCCCATCTCAGCCTCTTGAGTAGCTGGAACTCCAGGTGCACACCACCACGTCTAGCTAATGTTGCTTTTTTTTTTTTTTTTTTTTTGTAGAAACAGGGTCTTGCTGTGTTGCCCAGGCTGGTCTCAAATTCCTGGACTCAAGCGATTCTCACCCCTTGGCCTCCAGAAGCAGTGGGATTATAGGCATGAGCCATTGTGCCTCGCCCCTGGGCCAATGTCTTTAAAAAGAAAACTGCATGTCCAGCCTCTCCTGGCCGAAGAAATTGTGAACTGCATGTCACAACTTCTGCTGTGTGAGGACCACACTCTGGACGGGATAGAGCCACAGAACAGACAGAACCGCGCCAGGCTGACTGGGGAGCAGAGCAGCCTGTGGCCCTAGACTAATTGCTGCCTGAGGACTGTTCCATGAGAGGGAAAAGTCTATCTTCTTTTTTTTTTTTTTTTTTTTTTTTTGAGATGGAGTCTCACTCTGTTGCCCAGGCTGGAGTGCAGTGGTGCAATCTCGGCTCACTGCAACCTCCACCTCCTGGGTTCAAGCAATTCTCCTGTCTCAGCCTCTGGAATAGCTGGAATTACAGGCTCATGCCACCAAACCCAGCTGATTTTTGTATTTTTAGTAGAGATGGGGTGTCACCATGTTGGCCAGGCTGGTCTCGAACTCCTGACCTCAGGTGATCCGCCTGCCTCAGCCTCCCAAAGTGCTGGAATTACAGGCGTGAGCCACCGTGCCCAGCCTAAAAGTCTATCTTCTTTACAGGACTGTGTCACTGGGTCCCTTTGTAATGGCAGCCTCATCTCCGCCCTCACATTACAACCTCCTCTAGGGTATTTCAGCACCTAAGCTTCCTTAGATGAAGGTATGGGAAGAACCTGCCTTAAATTTCATTCTACATTCTTCTGAACAGGATTACATTAAAGTCCCTTCAAAGATTGATACATTTTTAAAAATGATAAATTTACACAGGTTGAGTATCCCTAATCCAACAATCTAAAACCCGAAATGCTTCAAAATCCAAAACATTTTGCTTGTCAACATGACACCACAGTGGAAAATTCCACACCTAACTTCATGTGGCCAGTCACAGTCAAAACACAGTCAAAACTTTGTTTCATGCACAAAATTATTACAACTGCTGTTTAAAATTACCTTCAGGCTATGTGTAGAAGGTGTATATGAAACATAATGAATCTCATGTTTAGACTTGGGTCCCATCCCCAAGCTATCTCATTATGTATATGCAAATATTCCAAAATCTGAAATCTGAAACACTTCTGGTCCTAAGCATTTTGGATAAGGAACACTCTACCTGTATCTCAATGATGTCTTTTCTCAGGGCAGAAAATTCCCGAACCAAAAGACTCAAGCCTGCCCCGTGGATGATGTCCTAATTATCCTAAAAACAGGACTGAGACCACCCTTCCTTCTGCCTTAATGACTTGAGCTGTGATACTGACTTTCTAGAAATTAGGCAGTTGCATTTGTAAAGATGACCAATGTGGACAAAAACGTTGAAGAAGGCAGGAGTCAATATTTAGATTCCACAAAGGCCAAGTAGAATGGATTTACATATTGATGAAGGTTATTATCTTCTTTGGGGAGATTTCCTTGAAATAATATGATTGTATAACTCCAATATTTGCCCAATTCTAAGGATAAATAATAATAATAACTAATAACTGACCCAAATCCTATAAGTGAATTAATCATTGTTCTTTGGCATGAACACTAACTGGTGCTAGTGCCGATTTCTAGCACACACACAAAATATTTTTAGAAATTGTTTTCTTATGGGCTCAATTAGTCAAGTTATTTTGTTGTATTACTTTATAGAACTATGACAAGCAAAAGCAAGGTTATCCTTACCAGTCTTCCCTGTGCCTCGTCATGTATGATATAGGAATATCATATGTGTTTTCTGTTTCCTTTGGCCAAGGCATAGACACTGGGCAGAATATATTTGTTTTACATTATTTTCTGAACAAATGATAAATCACTGCTACAGACTGAATGTTTATATCCCCCCAAAATTCGTAGGTTAAAACCTGATCTCCAATGTGAGAATATTAAGAAGTGGGGCCTTTGGGAGGTGATTAGGTCATGAGGGTTCTTCCTGGGGTCAACACCCTTATAAAAGAGACCCCAGACAGCTCCCTCTCCCTTCTTCTGCCAAATGAGGACACAGGGAGAAGACACCCAGGAGGTCAGCCCTCACCAGCTGTGGAATCTGCTGGTCCCTTAATCGTGGGGACCTCCATCCTCCAGAACTTCCAGAAATAAATGACTGGTTTATAAACTACCCAGGCAATGGTATCCTTATAGCAGCCTTAACAGACTAAGATAATCACTGACTCCTAACCTAAGCATCCATCTCAGATCTCATAGAACCACAGGAATTTTTAGCTGGAAAGGACATTTGCCAAAGATCACTGGGTCCAATATCCTTCTTTTTGGAAGAAGGTTTACTCAGGCACCGAAGTTTGCACAACTAGGATTCATAACCCTTGCAAGGAAGGTATGAATTCTGGAGTTTACCCCCAGCCCCAAAAGATATGCCCACTTGGTATGTATAATAGAGATATGACTTCTCCCCAAAATTCACCTCATTTTAAAAGGCAATGTAAATTATTTTATAAAGCAAATACATACAAATAATATTGTACTTTGTTTTAAAAGTTTTTGGTTTTTTTTTTTTTGAGACAGAGTCTCGCCGTGTTGCCCAGGCTGGAGTGCAGTGGTGCAATCTTGGCTCACTGCAACCTCTGCCTCTGG
The DNA here is from genome assembly GCF_006542625.1 of Nomascus leucogenys. Lineage (NCBI taxonomy): Eukaryota > Metazoa > Chordata > Mammalia > Primates > Hylobatidae > Nomascus > Nomascus leucogenys. The sequence goes on along the minus strand of NC_044388.1, from coordinate 43,630,728 downwards.
GATTCAAGCAATTCTCCTGCCTCAGCCTCCCAAGTAGCTGGGATTACAGGCATGTGCCACCATGCCCGGCTAATTTTTGTATTTTTAGTAGAGAGGGGGTTTCACCATGTTGGACAGGCTGGTCTTGAACTCCTGACCTCGTGATCCACCCACCTTGGTCTCCCAAAGTGCTGGGATTACAGGCGTGAGCCACCGTGGCTGGCCTTTAAAAATATTTTTATAGCCTAGGCAACATAGTGAGACCCCATCCCTTCAAAAACAAAAACAAAAAAAAATTAGCCTGGTGTGGCAATGCACACCTGTAGTCCTAGCTATTTGGGAGGCCAAGATGGGAGGATCATCTGAGCCCAGGAATTCAAGGTTGCAGTGAGCTGTGATGCTACCACTGCACTTCAGCCTGGGCTATAGAGTGAGACTCTGTCTCAAAACAATAATAAAAAATGTATTTTTAAATACCTTTAGTGTTTAAGGGAAAATAATACATATGTTCATTCATTCATTCATTCATTCATTCCACAAATTTGACAAATGACCAAGCTTTGCCAGCGTCTGCTGAACACTGTGTTGAACAAAAGAGACCTAGTTCCTCCTGCCCTCATAGAACTTGCATATGAGTGAACTTAGTAAGCCAACAAATAAACATGTAATTGTCATGTATGAAATATAAGAATTGCAGGGGGCTCTGAGAATGGCTGGTGGATGGCATCAGTGGAGATGTCAAAGGAGGTTGCTCCGAAGAAATGACAGACTGGAGCCTCAGGGATAGGCAGAAGCTGCCTGGGTGAAGTATAGGGTAACAGCGTTCCTTCATCAAGACACTAAGGACAGAAGCAGCCTCCAGTTTCAAGTAAGCGTGGCTGAAGAGCAGCTGCTGGAGGGAGGAGAGGGGCTTAGGCTGGTGAAGCGGGAAAGGCACAAGGCATGACAGCCTAGAAGACCATGTTAAGCATTCTTGTCTCTGAAAAAGTGAATTTTTGACAACATAGGCAGTTCAAATAAGAAAGAAAAACCTGCCCATAGTATTGTCTTTCATAAATAGCCACTGTTAAAATGTTGGTGAGCAATATGTCCTCTTTCCATCTTTTTCAAAGTACTTTTTACATCTGGAATTGAAATATTTATATTTTTCTGTTAATACTTATAATCTGCCTTTCCCTACTAGACATAAGCTCCATGAACACAAAGTACCTTACCTATCTTGTTTCTTCTGCTTAATATTTGATGACTGAATAAAGATTGCAAATCTCTCTTACATATACACAAGCATGTACTTATTTGGACAAATGGAACAACAGATAGATACATAGACAGATAGATACTTTTACACAAATAGTGAATAAGTACTTCTAGCAAAAGACAATATGTATGTTTAAATATTTATTGCTTTTATTAATATTTACCAGTGTAAATATTAATATTTATATTATATTAGTATTTGTTTAATATAAATATTAATATTTAAATATAAAATATTTTTATATTATATTAATATTTTAATTTATTTGATATGTATATTAATATTTATGTTAATATTTAAAATAATGAATTTTTTTTTGAGACGGAGTTCCACTCTTTCGCTCAGGCTACAGTGCAGTGGCACAATCTCGGGTTGCCACAACTCCACCTTCCAATTTCAAGCAATTCTCCTGCCTCAGCTTCCTGAGTAGCTAGAATTACAGGTGCCCGCCACCACGCCAGGCTAATTTTTGTATATTTAATACAAAATGGGGTTTCACCATGTTGGTCAGGCTGGTCTCAAACTCCTGACCTTGTGATCCACCCGCCTCGGCCTCCCAAAGTGCTAGGATTACAGGTGTGAGCCACCTCGCCCAGCCTAATATTTATTAAGTATACGTTTTGTCTTTTGCTGGAGGTGAGTACTTATTCAGGTTAAGTATTAATACAACAATAAACCTTAATTATTAAATCTTAATATTATAAACCTTAATACAAACCTTAATCAATAGAGGTATTTGATGTATGTTTAAATATTTGTTTTATTAGTATTTATTTATATTAATACATAAAACTTATTAATATTTAATGTTAACGAATATCAATTTATTGTTTATATTATCAATGAATAGTAATATTTAAATCAACACAATATATATGAATATTTATTAACATTAGCATTTAAATCAACAAATTAATATTTACTGATTTAACTATACATACTATCTTTTGCTAGAGGTCAGTACTTATTCATTATGCCGCTTGTTTTCTTCATAAAGTTCTGCTCCCCATGGACGAAGAGAAAACCAGGATGTGCAGCCAAGACCCGTCCTGACCCCTCATTGGGATCTGCCTCTCTGCAGAACCCACACGTGCCTCTTTCTCTTCACTGCATAACATGCCTTTGTGTGTCTGTACAGAATTTGCCTGACTTGCTCCCCATAGAGGGATATTTAATGGGTTTGCTGTTCCTCATTATAAATGAAACCATGATGAGCAACCCCATGCATATGCATCTTTTCACACACTTAAATTTCTTTTCACACACTTGTCATTTCTTAGAGTAAAATTCTAGAAGTGGGATTGTAGTGTCAAAACAAACACATTTTATATTTTGATACATATAGCCAAACTGCCCTCTGGAAAGGCTGTACTCATTCACATTTGTAAACACAGTGTATGAGACAGGCTTTCCCCTAAGCCTTAATCAATACTGAGTTCAGTCAATCTTTTAAAACTGTCAAATGGGTGAAATGATAAGCCACCACCAATGATTGCTGGTCTTATTTGAACACGTTTATTTCTGAAGTTTGAATGTGTTTTAATGGATTTATTGAAGGATTGCCTGCTTGCCTTCCTTCCTTCCTTCCTCTCTCTCTCTCTCTCTTTTTCTTTCTTTCATGTATGGAGTGTTTAAGTCTTTTGCCTTAACAGCAGTACTGAATGTGTGGTCCCTGGGCCAGCAACATCAGCATCACCTGGGAACACCTTAGAAGTGCAAATTATACAGCCGGGCATGGTGGCGTGTGATTGTAGTCCTTGCTGCTTGGGAGGGAGGCCAAGTTGGGAGGATCACTTGAGCCCAGGAGTTGGAGGCTGCAGTGATCTATGATTGCACCACTGTACTACAGCGCATGCAACAGAGCAAGGCCCTGTCTCAAAAATAAATAAAGTAAATAAATAAAATAAAATAGAAATGCAAATTCTTGAGGTCCACCTCTACTGCATGAGAAACTTGGGGTGGGCCTGACCATCTGTGTTGTAAGAAGGCCTCCAGGTGACACCCATGCACACTTAAGTGCCTTAACTCATTGTTTTCTTTCTCAGTCATGTTGTACACCCTCACTTTCTTACACAGAAACCTGCCTCCAACATCCGAACTGGAGACAAAAAGCTTTTTGATCAGCAGCAAGTTCAATTATTTCCTCCTCCAAATGGTACTTATGGACTGAACATCATTTGCTATTCCCTTTTGTCCACAATATCCTGAAACTCCTTAACAAACCTCAGGAGTGTATGGTGTCACGAGCGCCAAATTCACAGCCAGATCACAGCTGGAAGAGGGATTTTCTGTCCTTGTCTGCCTCACATCACCCCCCATCTTCAATCCACAATCCGTATTTTCCCTGAAACTCTAGGGGCATGTGGTTTGGAGATCCTGGCTCCATCCCCCACTCCAACTCCAGGGTTGGGCAAGTGACTCAGGCCTGACTTCTCTCCCTGTCTCTTTCCCAATACAGCACTCAGTTTAGCAAAGGGCACAAGACCCAAGCCCATCTAACTCATGTCTCCTGACAACCTCGCCAAACTTTTTCAATGAGCCGGCAAGGTGGGCATTTCCATCAGTCCCTGGCCTCTTGGTTCAATAATCCCCTTTATTTAAGATGCTGTGTAAGCCTTTTGCTGACAACTGGTAGAGGCATTCCCTGGGCTGGTGGGTGCCAGGAATGGATATGTGAGATCGTGAGGCAACATTCCTCAGCCTGGTTCCGCGGTTCCTGGCCCATCTGTTTGGCAAAAAGCTGCTGAGATATTCCCAGAATTCACTCTCCCGCCACAACACCATCAAGGGCCGCATTTAAAGAGTTCCCCCGACTCTCGGGGATACCGAAGAGACTCCTGGTGCTGGAGTCCTTTTTTTCTCCCTTAAGAAAGAAGCTGGCTTCCCCCCCCCCCATAAGATATTCAGAATCATTTTATCTCCAGCCCGCCACACTTTAATTAAAGTCAGTCATTCAAAGACATCTATCATGCGGCTCTCAGCAAGAGCAGGGCACTCCAAGGGCACTGCTCCTCTCTGAGCGTAACATACAAAGGAGGCGCGGCGCAGACCGCAGCCTGCGAGGAACTGGTTCTTTCACAGATCTCAAGCCTCTGGTGATGAAAGTGGAAGAGAGCTCAACTAGGACCAAAAAAGGAGAGAACATGATTCAGCTTCCAAGAGGGTTTCCGAATGTGCGAAGGGGGAGCGCGCGGCGGAGGCGGCAGGGGAGGGAAAACCCGAGGGTGGCGCCGGGACCGAAATCCACGCTCCCCTCGAGATTGTTCAGAAGGCAGGAAATCTACCGCCCCTAGGGAGATGTCTGCATACTGCTAAACGATGCGGATCAAAACCCCTCTCTGCTTCGTAAAGGGCGTGAGAAATCGTGGAATTGACACTGTCAGCTAGAGTGACACCACAGGGCCTGAAGAGGGCTCTTAGCTCAGCAGGGAAGCCGCGGGCTCCTGACATCTGTGGCCAAACCTGCGTTGCTACGTGAGGAAGGATGGGGGAGAGCCAGAGCCGGCAGCGCAGGGAGCACGCATGTTCACACACACGCCACGCCACACAGGGTCTCATGTATACACACACACCACATGCATGCACAGTCACACACGCACCTCCCCCAGCAGTCTCACACACACATCATACACCCCCACCCATACCCAGTCTCTCTCACACACACACACCACACAATCACACACACACCACCACACCCTCCACCCACACCCCACCACCCACACCACACCCTCACCCATACCCAGTCTCACACACACCACACACCAATCACACACCACACACCCTCACCCATACCCAGTCTCACACACACACACACACCAATCACACACCACACACCCTCACCCATACCCAGTCTCACATACACAATCACACAATCACACACACCACACACCCTCACCCATACCCAGTCTCACACACACACACACACCAATCACACACCACACACCCTCACCCATACCCAGTCCACACACACACACACACCCCACCCATACAGCCTCACATACCATCACACACACCACACACCTCACCATACCGTTCACATACACAATCACACAATCACACACACCACACACCCTCACCCATACCCAGTCCTACACACACACACCACACACACACCACACCCACCCACCCATCACACACCACCACACACCCTCACCCATACCCAGTCTCACACACACCACACACCCTCACCCATACCGTCTCACATACACAATCACACAATCACACACACCACACACCCTCACCCATACCCAGTCCTACACACACACACCACATAGTCACACACACCACACCGCTGACCCATACAGCCTCACATACATACACACACCACACACAGTTACACACACACCACATCCCCAACCCATACAGTCTCACATACACATACACACACCACCACACCCTCACCCATACCCAGTCCTCACACACACACACCACACACAGTCACACACACCACACACCCTCACCCATACCCATCCCTCTCACACACACACCCACACACACACACACCACACACCCTCACCCATACCCAGTCTCTCTCTCACACACACACCCCACAGTCACACACACCACATTCCTGACACATACAGCCTCACATACATATACGTACACCACACACAGTCACACACACACCACACCCCCACCCCCATCCCATACACAGTCTCACATATACATACACACACCACACCACACAGTCACACACACACACCACACACCCTCACCCATACCCAGTCTCACACACACACACCACACAATCACACACACCACACACCCTCACCCATACCCAGTCTCTCACACACACACCACACCACACCACACCCACACAGTCCTCACACACCACACCACACACCCCCCCACCCATACAGTCTCACACCACATACACACACCACCCCCCCCCCCCCCCCCACCACACCCCACCCCACCCCCCCCCCCCACCTCATACAGTCTCATCACATACACACACCACACATATAATCACACACCACACACCCCCACCCATGCAGTATCACATACACCACACTCCTAGTTACACACATACACACCCCCCCACCCATTCACAGTCTTACATACACATATACACACTACACATGTAGTCACACACACCACACCCCCAACCCTACACAGTATCATACACATACACACACCACACAATCACACACACCACACACACCCTCCCATATACAGTCTCATCCACACACACACCACACACCTAGTCACATATATACCACACACACCCCCACCCAGTCTCTCACACACACACACCACACAGTCACACACACCTCCCCCACAACAGTCTCACACACACCAATACACCTCCACCCCTACAGTCTCATATACACACACCACACGGTCTCACACACACCACACATATCACACACTCCCACCCCCACAGTCTCATGTACACATATACACCCCACACACATAGTCACACACACCACACACAGTCACACACACACCTCCCCCGACAGTCTCACATACACAGTCTCCCACACACCACACACCCCCACCCACACATTGAGTCTCCGGTACACATATAACCACACACACCACACCTCCCCCCACTCTCACATAAGCCCACAGTCACACACACACCTCACACACACAGTTTCACATATATATATGGTGACACACACACATTGCACATATACCCCTCAAAGTCTCTCTCTGTCTGACACACACACACACTCCTCAAGCACTTCAGTCCTAACACATGTCTTCTTGCTCAGCCCCTGGACCATTCATACAGGGGTATGGAATCAATCAAACAAGACACACAATTATCAAGGATGAAGGAGGACAAAATTGAACTTTTGACACTCCCGTTCCTTCCGCTGTGCAGCTTCACCAGCCGGGAGCCACAGCAGCCACCAGAGGGCACTAGAATGTTCTGTCACACCGTCTATCAACACATTTGTGTGTGAAGAGAATTTCTTCAACATTTGTACTTCTATAAATACAAAAAGTCACAATAAGTCCCCTCTGCATCCAATGCAGGCTGTTTATACTGCAGTTTAACCAGCTGATACAAATGAACACGCACTGAACGACTGCAGAAGGGAGACTCCCAACTTCTCAGAAGCTACAGAAAGTTCCCTGTGAATCACAGGATTTGAAGACACACACCTGAGAGGCAGGATCCCGGCCAGCAGAAGCAATGGGGTGTCAAAAGGTCAATTTTGTCCTCCTTTATTTTCTTTCCCTTTCTCCCTCCCTCCCTCCCTCCTTCCCTTCCCCTTCCTTCCTTCCTTCCTTCCTTCCTTCCTTCCTTCCTTCCTTCCTTCTTTCCTTCCTTCCTTCCAAGACAGGGTCTCACTCTGTCACCCAGGCTGGAGTGCAGTGGTGCAATCTCAGCTCACTGCAGCCTCGAGTTCCTGGGTTCAAGAGATCCTCCCGCCTCAGCCTCCCGAGTAGCTGGGACCACAGGCGCCGACAACACACCTGGCAAATTAAAAAAAAATTATTTGTACAGATAAAGTCTTGCTGTGTTGCCCAGACTGGTCCCAAACTCCTGGGCTCAAATGATCCTCCCACCTTAGACTCCCAAAGTGCTGGGATTACAGACATGAGCCACTGTGCCCGGCCCCTAATCTATTTTCTTTTCTCCTACGTGTACTATAAATTAGTATCTGAATGGCCCTTTCATTTTATTCCACCCAGCAAAGGAGTTGGCCGAAGAAACTTGCTCCCCACCAGGCCAACCCCAAGCCAAAAACTTAGTGGATGGTGGCTGGCGCCCCCTGGTGGGAGGACAGAGCCCTCCACCTGGCAAGAAGCAGGAAGGAGATGGAAAACAGGTAAAAGAAACCCACTCCAGACTCTACTCTCTCTGTCTCTCTTCTTCCCCATTATTGCCAGCTATTCCTGAAATTTGCGCACATCTCTTGGTCTAGTCTTGTCCTCAAGAGAACCTGCCAATCTCTGCTTTGGGTATCAACTGTAAAGGGCCCAGGTTATAAGGACTTGACCTGTGGTCCCAAGTGCCATTACTATGGCCCACAGGGCACTTATTAGGAATCATGGCTTCACACACATCTGCCTAGAAGTGCCATAGCCTGAATATCATCAAGGGGTTCAAGGGCCTTCTGAGGCCAATGGATACACAGGTGTGAAAAGGCAGAGGAAATGTCAGTCATCTTCCTACCTTCATATCTTGCCCAAGCCTTCCTAGTTTTGTTTTCTCAAACCCCTATTTAAGAACAATTTTGATGTAGCCATAGAAACATAACATTTTGCCGTTGTTAGGAAAGCAAGACTCATAGACAAAAATACTTCAGCACAGAAACCCAGGAGAGGTCTTCTGTCAGCTCTGTGTAAATGCAATACAGGATTTCTCTATAGCTATTTAGCTACAGAATGGGCTGGACGATGTTTTCTCAAACATTTACTTCCCTGAAACTATCTTATCAGTAGGAAATAGCCATAAAAACTCCTTTTCTAGTAGATAAACAGAAGCCTCCACTGGTTAATGAGTTGCCTGGGTGGCAGAAACACTCTGGAATTGACTGGTAATTTGTGTCCTCTGCTTCAGGCAGGTTCATCAGGACTGAAACCTAGCTCTGTGGCCTTAGTTTCTCAACTTTTCCAGGCCTCAGTTTCTTCATCTATAAAATGCAGATAATAATGTCTATTTCATGGGATCCATGAGAGGATTAAATGGGATAATGCAAAGGTTTCAGGGTCTCTGACAATCCTCATTTCACATATTGTGTATATGTGTATTTCCCCCAGGAAAGATCCCTAAAAGTTTGATCATATTATCAAGGGATCTCTGAACAGTTTTCAGAACTATTGCTGTACAGCAAAGCATCTTTGTAAGGTTTCTGGGAGCTGCCATCTTTACCAGTGACATTCCATGCCGTCAGGTTTTTATGAGAACATGCAGAGTATAAGACAGATAAACAGGATGGGTTTTCTCAGAAATGGAACTACTCTACCTCCAAAAATAGACAGGACTCTAAAGTTTCTGTGTAACATTCCTAAATTTAAGGAGGCTAAATATAATGTATTTTGCCTAGAAGTGTTATTAATATCATATGTAGCAGACATATAAGATTGATAAAGATAAAACTGTACTATTGTACAATTGTACAAACAGAAAAAATTACATCCAAAGTATCTGTAACAGTAACCGTTCAGGGAGTGAAGCAATGTCTAAGTAAGGGATCCTTGTGGATAGTCACTCTTCAAGGGTACCAAGTCTCCACAAATAAAAGTAAAGGAGCTGGAAGATAAAGGAAGAGCAGAGAACAGTGGTTCATCATTTGCCATTCCTTATATTAAATCTGTTTGTGCTTTATGTCCTATTATTACAAAAAAATAAACTCTAAAGACTGTCCCTGAAAAATGTATGCCTGACAAAGCATACTGATGACCGAGAGCATTTGAAGGCTCCACCATTTCAGCAGAGGAAGCTAAAATGCTTAAAATGCAACCTTAAGATGGACTGAAAATTGATTAGGCTGGTAAAAAAAAATCTATGAGAAAAGCTCAGTTATGGATGTCCTATATTTTTTCCAGCTCCACACATCCCCCCCATTCACAAGGTCATTTCCTCTTGTTTGACTTTCAGCATATGTCCCGTCCACAGTATTATAAACAAATATTCAGATTTCATACATTTAGAAATGCTTTCTTCTGCTCGTGTAAATTCCCACATACATAATAATGTTCACAGTGCCTGAACATAAGAAGGCAGTCAATTAATACTTGTTGAATGAAAGAGAGTGAAAAGAAAAAGATTAACATTTGTTCAATGAATGGGAATAAAAAGACAAAAACCATCAAGGGAAAGCTGAAAACCAAATATCTTCCTGACTAATAAAGGGGCAGTGTTAGCCTTGTGGATATTCATGTATGGACAGCAATCTCTTTCTTTAGAATCAGAAAAAAACAACTTGTCACTCAAGCAAAGAGAAGAGATCCAGCACTTATCTGACTTCTGGATGAGACTCAAGGCTTTCTTGGGAGAAAAAGGCAAGAAAAAGGTTATTTTCCATAAGATAATTAGCACACAGGTTGGAGGGGAGGGACAGGTATGTAACTCCATACCAAGTTCCAATGATCTGAGGATTTTCTCACAATCACGTGCTCAATACATGTGTGCTTGGAGGAGGAGGAAACTCATGTTGGCCTAGACAAAGGGGAGGTTTAATGAGGCAGAAATAAAATTACACATTAAAAAAAAAGAAACAAAAACCATCAAGAGTTAAACAGAAAGAAAGAGAGGTTATGATACAGAATTTTTTTTTTTTTTTTTTTTTTTGAGACGGAGATTCACTTTGTCAACCAGACTGGAGTGTAGTGGTGTGATCTCGGCTCACTGCAACCTCCATCCCCCCAGTTCAAGCGATTATCCTGCCTCAGCCTCTTGAGTAGCTGGGATTATAGGCTCCTGCCACCATGCCTGGCTAATTTTTGTATTTTTAGTAGAGACAGGGTTTCGCCATGTTGGCCAGGCTAGTCTCAAACTCCCAACCTCAGGTGATCCACCTGCCTTGGCCTCCCAAAGTGCTGGGATTACAGGTGTGAGCCACCGTGCCCGGCCTGATACTGAATTTTTAAAGCAGTATTTCAAAGTTGTTGGCCAGGCTGGTCTCAAACCCCTGACCTCAGGTGATCTGCCCACCTCGGCCTCCCAAAGTGCTAGGATTACAGGCATGAGCCACTGCTCCCGGCTGAGACCTTAGCATTTTCCTAGCACATGGTAAGTGCTCAATAAATGCTACTTGGCCTCATCATATAAAGATAAAGAATTCTTACAAATAAATATGGAAAAATTAATATCTCAGTCCATAACAGGCAAAGAGAAATAACAAGACATTAAGGAATTCAAAATGGCTAATAAACATAACATTGTCTCACTAATGAATTAAACATAACCCTTACTAATGAATTAAAAAATTAAAACAGGATTGCATTTTTTTTTTTTTTTACCAAATTGATTTAAAATGATAGTGCCCAGCATTGAAAAGGATGCTCTGGGCCAGGCGCAGTGGCCCATGCCTGTAATCCCAGCACTTTGGGAGGCCGAGGAGGGTGAATCACCTGAGGTCAGGAGTTCAAGACCAGCCTGGCCAACTTGGTGAAACCCTGTCTCTACTAAAAATACAAAAAATAGCTGGGCATGGTGGTGGGTGCCTGTAATCCCAGCTACTCAGGAGGCTGAGGCAGAAGAATCGCTTGAACCATGGAGGTGGAGGTTGCAGTGAGCTGAGATCGCACCATTGCACTCCAGCCTGGGTGACAGAGCGAGATTCAGTGTCAACGAAGAAAAGAAAAGGATGCTGAGACTGTCACTGTCATGAAGTGCTGGGAGGATTCTAACTTGGTATTAATTGTGGGGAGGAGGGAAATTTGGCAATATATAGTAATACGTAGCAACTTTTAGAATCTTGCTATACATTATTTGACCCTGTAATTGAAGTTCTAGGAATGTATCCTAAGTTATTACTCAGAAATGTACAAAGAATTACAAGGATGTTTATTAACTGTGTTGTTTATATGAGCAAAAATGATAACCAACCTAACTATCAAGCATGTAGGAAAAAAATAAATTATGGTATATACAGATAATGAACCATTAAGCAAGCATTAAAATAATATTTTTGAATTCAGTAAAGTAATATAGAGAAATGTTTATAATGTTAAGTAAAACATGAGAATACAAAAGACATAGCATAACCTCATTTTTGAAAAATATACTTGGTGGACAAAAAGAGACTATAAAAAATGTCCTAGCATGTTAACAATTATCTCCAGATGATGAGATTATGGGTGGTTTATTTTCTTTACAATTGTGATATTGTAAATAGTGTATTTGGTTTCTGACTCCATTTCCTGGCATGCAACTCCTAAAATCCTTAGATCTCCAAAGTGATGTCTTCTTTATGCTAAAACAAAATGAGGCCAGGCATGGTGGCTCACACCTGTAATCTTAGCACTCTGGGAGGCTGAGGGGGGAGAATTATTTGAGGCCAGGAGTTTGAGACCATATCCTGGGCAATATAGCGAGAGCCCCATTTCCACAATTTTTTTTTTTTTTAAAAAACAAACAGCTAGGGATGTTGGTGTGCCCCTGTGGTCCAGCTACTCTAGAGGCTAAGGTGGGAGGATTGTTTCAGCCCAGGAGTTCAAGGCTTCAGTGTGCTATGCTTGTGCCACTGTACTCCAGCCTGGGTGACAGAGCTAGACTCGTCTAAAACAACAACGACAACAACCAAACAAATGAGATACCACTTCGCACCCATTGGGATGCCTATTTAAAAACAACAACAGAAAATAACAAGTGTTAGAATGTGAAAAAATTACAGCCCTCATGCATTTGTTGGTGGGAATGACAAATGGTGCAGCCACTATGGAAGACAGTTTTGTGGTTCCTCAAAAAGTGAAGTGGGTTATCACATGATCCAGCAATCCAACTCCTAGGTTTATACTCCAAAGAGCTGCAAGCAGGGACTCACACATACTTGTATAACAATGCTCAAAGCAGAATTGTTCACAAGAGCCAAAAGGTGGGGCCGGGAGTGGTGGCTCATGCCTGTAATCCCAGCACTTTGGGAGGCCGAGGCGGGTGGATCACCTCAGGTCTGGAGTTTGAGATCGGCCTGGCCAACATGGTGAAACTTTGGCTCTGCTAAAAATACAAAATTTAGCCTGGCCTGGTGACGCATGCCTGTAATCTCAGCTACTAGGGAGGCTGAGGCAGAAAAATCGCTTGAATTTGGAGGTTGCAGTGTGCCAAGATCACGCCACTGTACTCCAGCCTCGGTGACAGAGTGAGACTCTGTCTCCCCCCAAAAAAAAGCCAAAAGGTGGAGACAACTCAAGTGTTCACTCACAGATGAATGAATAAACAGAATGTGGTATATATACACAATGGAATATTGTTCAGCCATAAAGAAATTCTGATACATGCTACGACATGGACACACCTTGAGGGCATTATGCTAAGGGAAATAAACCAGTCACAAAAAGCCAAATACTGTACATTTCCACTTACATGAGGTACCTACAGTAGTCAAATGTGTAGAGACAGAAAATAGGATGGTGGATGCCAGGGGCTGGGGGAAGGAGGAGTGAAAAGTTACTGTTTAATGGGTACAGAATTTCTGTTTGGGATGCTGAAAAACTTCTGGAAATGGGTAGTGGTGATGGTTGTCCAATGTACTTAATGCCACTGAGTTGTATACTTAAAAATGGCTAAAATGGTGAATTTTATATTATGTATCTTTCACCACAATAAAAAACAACAGCCAAAAAGCACCCACAGTAGCCAGAGTGAGCTTCCTCAGAAGGGGGCCCTCCATGTGCCATGGCCAGGTGGATGGCATCAGTGCATTTCCAGGCCTTGGATTAGCAAATTCATGTGCCCTATAGCCCACCCTGGCTATTAACCAACCTAGACTTCAAATAATCCACTTCCTTATCTCAGAACATCAGCAGCTGTCCTCTTTTTTTGTTTGCTTCTCTTCTTGATTTTTATTATTATTTTTTTTTAGACAGAGTCTTGCTCTGTCGCCCAGGCTGGAGTGCAGTGGCACGATCTTGGCTCACCACAATCTCCACCTCCCAGGTTCAAGCAATTCTCATGTCTCAGCCTCCCAAGTAGCTGGGACTACAAGCGTGCCACCACGCCCAACTAATTTTTGTATTTTTAGTAGAGACAGGGTTTCACCATATTGGTCAGGCTGGTCTTGAACTCCTGACCTAAGAAATCCACCGGCATCGGCCTCCCAAAGTGTTGGGATTACAGGCATGAGCCACCACACCCAGCCTCTTCTTGATTTTTAATACTTGAACCATGTACCAGCTGAGAGAGACTGTGGTGAGGGGTAGCGGTGGGGGACAGTTATCCACTACAGCTAAAAAACAGAAGAAATGGTGGAGCAAAACTATACCTGAATTCCCTCAGAGTTGCACTCTTGATAGAGTATCTATCTTACTTTTTAATGGTTTGCAGAGAGGGATTTTTCTTCCCATTATTAACTCCTTTTTCTATTTCAACTACCCTCATAGTCTAGAAGTTGCAATATCTAAATTCAGTAGATACAAATAATTCCTTTGCCATGCAGTTCAAATCATTTCCTTCGAGATTGGCTTCACGGGAGACGGAGCCAACCAACATCTCCTAAAAATTATATATTTCCACATGTCTTGGGTCCCTTCTTCAAGTTAAATGCTATAATTCTTTTACCTTTTCATCATAGGGCTGGTTGCTCTGGGTCTTCTCCACAAACTTGCTCTAAATCTCTCTCTTAATTGTGTACTAAGACATTTTCACATGGACATTTAAAAAACTTCTATAGCAAATGGGAACTGACATGCTTTTAATGACAACAAATATTTTGTGTTGAGAAGGTGGTAAACAATATTATAAATTTGAAAGCAATGAATTTACAAATGTTGCTCCCTAAGTTTAGTTATTTTAAGTCATGTTTTCTTGTGTCTAAAACCTCCAAGCCAGCACCTCCCTCTTGGTGTCAGGGACATGTGTCCCACAGTGACGTGCTCATTAAAAGGCACTTCACCCTAGCTGATGCTGACTTTGCAGTTCACTAGAAAATCACATAGCCTGCACCTAATTGATCAGAAATTCACATGGCAAAATCACTGAAGACGTCAGAAATTCCTCCTGACTTTGCTACTGACCTTTTCGTTATGCTAAATTCCAAACGCAAACGATCGGTCTGGAAACTTAACTAGTAAGAATTGACAACAGGTGCAGATCTTACATTCCAGGCAGAGAAGCTAAACAACAAATGCCAGATGATATTCTCCAATGAATCATAGGTTCAGCTTTGTCTCATCCTTCAGATCTCTCCACAAATTCCCCACTACTCATAGAAAACCTACCTTGGTCACGTGGCCAAAAATAAACAACTAAGGAATGAGTGATTTCAAACATTTCATCAGACTATCATATTCCCAAATGCATTTCCATCCTCTTGGTAGTACAACTTTCTGGAAAATGGAAGTGAAAAATGAGGAAAAAACTAACTCAAAAAAGTTATTTCCCTGCTTTTCTCAGAGACGTTGTAGAATTAGCACACAAATCAAACTTCCTGCAGAAGAGACCCTGCCTTACTCATGAATATACCTTCCAAAGAGCCCAGCATGGCATCTGGTTCATGGGTACATATATGTGCAAATGTGTTCATAATAACTATGTATTGCACACACAGTAAGTGCTGGCCATCGTGTTACTAATATACACCACTTCAAAAATTAGGTCTGAGGCGGGGTGCAGTGGCTCACGCCTGTAATCCCAGCACTTTGGGAGGGTGAGGTGGGTGGATCATTTGAGGTCAGGAGTTCGAGACCAGCCTGGCCAACATGGCGAAATCCCGTCTCTACCAAAAATAAAAACTAGCCGGGCATGGTGGCATGTGCCTGTAATCCTAGCTACTCAGGAGGCTGAGGCAGGAGACTCACTTGAACCTGGAGGTTGCAGTGAGCCAAGATTGTGCCACTGCACTCCAGCCTGGGTGACAGAGTGAGACTCCATTTCAAAAAAAAAAAAAATTAGGTCTGATTATTATTGCCATTTTACAGATGCAGAAATTTGCCTAACTGAAGAGTTAAATAACCGTATTTCCAATGTTTCCTAAACTAACCTCCTAAGTGATCTAGCTGGGATTACAACCCAGGTCTGCCTGACTCCACAATTTCTGCTCTTCATCACCTTCCTGTGCGGCTTCCTTGAATAAATGAAGTGAAATTTCCACTAGCTTTTACCAAAGCTGGCTCATTGGCTTCTTGGGTTTGGAGAAGGTTAGCAGCTACAAGTCTCAATAATAATGAATTGTATCTTAAAATCAGACATTTCTTTTCATGTACATCTATGCTTGTTTGTATTTCACAATAGAGTTCTTGTAAGAGAGATTTAATCTAGTTACTTTTAGTACCTGATTAGATTATTCTGAAATACAAATTGTGAACATTCTGAAACATACTTTCTCCCTCAAAAGACAAATGCCAGCATTGATGTATTATTCACATGACTTTCATGTATTTTTTTTTAAAAGAACAATAGATTTCGAAAAGGCTACAGCCTGAGTAGGAGAACTTCCTTGAGGTCAGCGTTATCCACGACAGCCATATGTTCGGCAGGAAGTCTGTAGCCGGGTAACATTAACAATGAACCTCCTACTTTCTTGTATCCTGGTGACACTTGTCGCTTGTACATCTGAACAAGCCAGAACTTGGATAAAAAGCATCCTTTTTGCTTTTCATGTATATTACAGGTTGGAATCTTGCATTTCTAGAGTCTTTCACCTGGACATGCCAAATGATTTGTGAGGCTGCCTCACTGAGCAGAGTCTACATATGCAGATGAGGGCAGTAATCCCAGTACTGACTGCATGTGTTTATGTGCTTCATGTATTCACTTGAGCAGGGAGGGGCTGTATTCCTAGGCAAAGACCAAGGATGGGCTTTCATGTTGATTGTTTTTAGGCAAGCTCTGCAAAATATTCAAGGTGCATGCAGAGCCTCAGTGAAGAGAGAGATCCTTTATACATGTTTATATTATACAGGTAAAACAAGTAGGCTGCCAAGGCACTGGATAATTTAACACCCTAACAACTGAACCCTACCTTGCATCCTGAGTTCATTTCTTCAGCATACCACCAGTGAAAGACTCCATTATTGACTTTCAAGTTACACAGTAAACTTGGCCACACATTTACAAAAAATGGTCAACTTTCATCCTCAGCTAAAATAGTATATTGCTCAGAGATAAACTGTAACTTATTATTCATATATACATGATTTTATGTCAACCTCAGAATAGCCTGTGAAGTAGATATTGTTATCATTCCTGTTTCACACATAAGGAAACAGACACAGAGGAGTTAAGGAACAGATAAAAGATCTCCAGCATTAAGGAGCAGCACCTAGAAATTAAACCCATGGCTCTTTGCCTCCCAAACTCTTAACTTCATCTCAATGTTATATTGCCTCTCATGTTTGTTTTTTGAAAGTTAAATTGACTTTGGCAATTTTGTCTAATTAGCTATTAAGCATTGCTATTGCAGATTTACTCCTTATTCAAACAAAATTAAAGGAAAAAGGACGGTGTGCTCTGCCAGTTGAGACAAATTTTGATGGTTTCCTAGGATAGTTCCAGCTCTCGGGTGGGAGGCGGCTGTGGCATGAGCTCTGGGGTCCGCCACTTTCTAGCTGTGTGACCTTGGAGAGGTTACTTGATCGTTCTGTGCTTCAGTTCCCTCACCAGTGAAATGAAGACAGTAACAAGAACTATAATAATTCAGTGCTTTTGGGGGTTAAATAACATGTGGGGCATTTAGAAGTGTTTTGCACGTGTCATGTGCTCAGTAAATCTCAGCTTTTTTTTTTTTTTTTTTTTTTCTTATTTTGAGATGGAGTCTCCCTCTATCACCCAGGCTGGAGTGCAGTGGCCCGATCTTGGCTCACCACAACCTCCGCCTTCTGGATTCAAGCGATTCTCCTGCCTTAGCCTCCCAAGTAGCTGGGACTACAGGCTCGCACTGCCATGCTAGGCTAATTTTTGTATTTTTAGTAGAGATGGGGTTTCACCATGTTGGTCAAGCTGGTCTACCAACTCCTGACCTCAGGGGATCTGCCCCCCTCGGCCTCCCAAAGTGCTGGGATTACAGGTGTGAGCCAATCACGCCTGGTGTCAGCTATTCTTATTAATAAGCTGCCTGAAGTAAGTTTATATTTGTGAATATTGATAACATTAGGAGCCAAAATTAGCCATTTGGATATTCCGAAAGCTACTTTGCCTTGAAAAGATGATTCAAAAGCCCTCCCGCAGTCCAGGCTGCTTTTGTGATGGTTAAGTGTATCTTTCTCAAACTAAATAGCTTTGACATTGGCTGAATTAAAATAAAGAGTATGGATTCCCTGACACTGCTACAATTCCAAAACACGCATGCATTCCAATAAATAAATAAATAAATAAATAAATAAATAAATAAATAAATAAATATTTAAAGGCTATTTGGTTTCCAAATAAATTGTTATCCCCTCTCTGTCAATAAGCATTGGCCATCTTTCAAACCGTAGGACTTGCTCCTAATCACGTTCTCTAAAACTTTCCCTTCACAGCTTTCATTACAGTACTTGGTGTCCCCAATTGTTGCTGTCCCAGAACAAAAGCCTAATTGCTGCTGCTACAATACTGCCCTTTTTTTTCTGAGATCATCATGAAACCCTTGGAGCAAACAAGAGAGGGAGTTCTTGCAAGCAGCAAGCACTGCGTCAAAATTCCTGGACCCCGAGGGCCAACGCCAGCTGCGTTTTGAGACTTGAGTGCCTCTCTCATAGTTTCACCTCCCTGCAAATAACACTGTCTTGTGAATGTTTCAGAGCTCTTTAGGACACGTGCGTTTTCTGCTTGGACGAGGCCGGGGTCCCCTTGTCTCCCCAGTGCAGCGTGTACTGGGGCAGGACCACGGTCACGCCCGGACGCGATCCGGTCACGGTGGGGTCCTGGCAGGACGCTCCCAGCCGGACGCCCCCGAGGCCCTGCTGGCCAAACTCGGAGCGCTCGTGCCCTGCTGCCGCCAGCGGGAACCCCACCTTCCCAGCCTTTCTGGGACGGGCCCCCGCGCGCTCCATCCCGGGCTGGCACGCAAACCCCCAAAGGCGGCCCCTGGAGAGGGCTCTGGGACTCACGCGGTCTCCGTGGGTCTCGGGTGCCTCTCCCCGGCGGGTTCCCGGCCCCTCGGGGTCTGAGAGTGGGAGCCTCCCATGGCGCAGAACTTGGCGCAGGGGCTGCACCCGCCTGTGCTGGGCGGCGGGCGGCTGTGCCCAGACCCTGGGCGGGGAGGCGGTGGGGCGGGAGGAAGGGTGGGGCGAGGGAGGGCGGGGTGGGGCGCCGGGCCGTAGGGTCCCCGCCGCGGGGAAAGCGGGGAAGGAGGTGGCTTCAGATGCCGCCAACTTCTCCGCGGATTGCAGGGCCCCGCGAGTGCTGCCGCCTGGAGATGCGGAGCGCCTGGGGCGCGCGGGGCTGCGGGGAGCCCAGGCAGCGGCGCCTCCTCGCCCGGCAAGGGTGCTCCTAGGTGGCAAGGGGCAGCAGGTGGAGGGCGCGAGGCGTGCGGGCGCCCCCGGGACCCCGCGATCCGCGGACGTCGCCCTCTCCGCCCGCTGGTGTCCGGGGTTGGAAGGGAAGCGGCGGGAAGAGGCCCCGGGAGCTGCTGTTCAGAGAAGCAGCAGGAGGGGGCGGTGTGTGACGGGGTCGGGGGACCCAGGCGGCCCTGCAAAGGGCGTGGCCTTTCCCATAAACCGCTTCTGCCTCCTGAGACAGGCGGAGGCCTGGACTGCGATGCACAGAAAACTGGGTTCTGGTTCTGCCTCCAACTAGCTGAGTAACTTGGAACAAGTTATTTCACCCTCTCTGAGTCTTGTTTTCTTTATCTCTAAAACAAGGGAGTATGTTCATCTTTAGCTCTTAATGTCCCTGTAGGCTCTGACAACCAGGCAATGAATTTTCCTCCAAACTCTGTCGTAAGGAAAAAACAAACAAACAAACAAACACCTATCCCTATCATCTCATCTGCGATCCAGCTACACCTAGCAACTCCCTTTAGAGCATCTCTCATGCCCTTCCTCACCCATTCCTGCCTCCCACCCACCTCCTCTCCAGCCACCTGTCCTTATTCTAGCGCTTTTTCCAGCAGACTAGAATCCTTCCCCAAACCTCGCTTCTATGACACCATCCTGCATCTTGATGTTACATCTTCTTTGTTACTGCCTGTCTCCCTTGCTAGAACGTAAGCTCCATGAAGACAGGGAATCTGTTTTGATTTCACTGTTCCTCCAACATGCTTGGCACACAGTGGGCGCTTACAATTGGTGATGGATGCAGGCATCCTACACCCATGTTATCACTGTCCTTCCCAGGGCTTCTATAGCACTTGTTAACTCTGCTAACGAAGCATTTACCAATCTTATTTTATAACTATCTCTTCACGGCTGGGCGCGGTGGCTCACGCCCGTAATCCCAGCACTTTGGGAGGCCTAGGGGGTGGATTACCTGAGGTCAGGAGTTCGAGACCAGCCTGACTAACATGGTGAAACCCCCTCTCTACTAAAAATGCAAAAATTAGCTGGGCATGGTGGCACAGGCCTGTAATCCCAGCTACTTAGGAGGCTGAGGAAGGAGAATCGCTTGAACCCAGGAAGTGGAGGTTGCAGTGAGCCAAGATCGTGCCACTGCACTCCAGCCTGGGCAACAAGAGCACAACTTCATCTCTAATAATAATAATAATAATAATAATAATAATCTCTTCACTTGTCGATCTTTCACTAGAATATCAGTTCTTTAAAGGCAGGAATACTCTTGTTGTTGTTGTTGTTGTTTTGAAAGACCGTGTCTCTTTCTGTTGCCCAGGCTGGAGTGCAGTGGTGCAATCAAAGCTCACTGGAGCCTTGAACTCCTGGGCTCAAGCAGCCCTCCTGCCTCAGCCTTTTCAGCAGCTGGGACCACAGGTGAATGCCACCACACCCAGCTAATTTTTTTTTTTTTTGTAGAGATGGGGTCTCACTATGTTGCCCAGGCTGGTCTCAAACTCCTAGCCTCAAGTAATCCTCCTGCTTTGACCTCCCAAAGTGCTAGGATTACAGGTGTAAGCCACCATGCCCAGCTGGGAATGCTCCTTTTCTCTGTATTCTAGCTTAGTGCCCAGCACAGTGCCTGGTTCTTGGTTTATATACAATAACTATTTGCTGAATGAATGAATGAGACAGTGGTGAAGCACACAGAATTGTTCTCAACATTAACTTCATTCTTGAAGCTATAGGGGAATAAAGATGTATGTATGTGACTACATTTTAGTTGTTCCAGAAAGAATCAGAAAACGCATAATGGAGATTTACATTTACAACAGATCTTTTTTTTGTTTGTTTTTTTGAGATGGAGTCTCCCTCTGTTGCCCAGGCTGGAGTGCAGTGGCACTATCTTGTCTCTTGTCTCACCACAACCTCCGCCTCCCGGGTTCAAGTGATTCTTCTGCCTCAGCCTCCCAAGTAGCTGTGACTACAGGCGCACACCATCATGCCTGGCTATTTTTTGTATTTTTAATAGAGACAGGGTTTCACTATGTTGGTCAGGCTGTATTGAACTCCTGGCCTTGTGATCCGCCTGCCTCGGCCTCCCAAAGTGCTGGGATTACAGGCATGAGCCACTGTGCCCAGCCAGATCTCTCTTTTATGTAGCAGACTTCGACTACCTCTTTATAAATTATCTTTAGTCTACTTAGCCAGAAAGTTCCCAGGGTCCAGAATGTTGACACATGGTAGACATAAACAGTATTTTGAAGTGGGAAAATAAACAATTAGTAAAAGTATAGTGAGGCTGGAATTGAGATTTTTTTATGAGGAATTTCAAATAGCTAAAGAAAAGTTGACTCTTGGCAGATAATTTTTTTTTTAGAGACAGGGTCTTGCTCTGTGCAGTGGCATGATCATAGCTCGCTGCAGCCTTGAACTCCTCTGAGATAATCTTTCTTTTAAGTTCAAGTTCCTCCCACAGTCTGTTTGGAACACTATGGCAATATGATTGAAGTGTCATTGATAATGCAAACATAACCCTGTCAGAGCTGCGGTTCCCTTCAGAGGAACACTCAGCCTCTCCTAGTGAGAAAGATCTTTATTCTCAGTCGGTCATTCTGAGGGAAGACAGGAGGGGGAGAGGCAGGAGAAAAGGGTGAGAATGGGAAAGTTTTCTTTCTCTGGTAGACAGGACGGGCTGCTGGGAAGAATCTTACTACTATTAGTGCAGAAAGGCACAGGGTGGGGCCACTAAAATTGTTGAAAGTACAGGAAAAAGGCCAAGCGCAGTGGCTCACACCTGTAATCCCAGCACTTTGGGAGGCTGAGGCAGGTGGCACTTGAGTTCAGGAGTTTGAGACCAGCCTGGCCAACGTGGTGAAACCCTGTCTCTACTAAAAATTAAAAAAATTAGCCGAGTGTGGTGGTGCGTGCCTGTAATTCCAGCTACTTGGGAAGCTGAGACATGAAAATCGCTTGAACCTGGGAGGCAGAGGTTGCAGTGAATGGAGATCGTGCCACTGCACTCCAGCCTGGGCAACAGAGCAAGACTCTGCCTCAAAAAAAAAACCCAAAAAACAAAAGAAAGAGAGACAGAGAGAGAGAGAGAGAGAAAGAAAGGAAAGAAAGAAAGAAAGGGAGGAAAGAGTGAAGCCTATACCCTCTTGTGTTGCAGAGAAATTGACACAAGGGGAAAAGGAACTCTGTAAAATAATGTAAAAGATTTAACATATGGGACCCAAAGGGCATCTCTGCAAAGATGCTTGTGTGTTGACTGGTTTTGCTTTATGTTGTTTACTGGGTTTGCTGCCCTGACTGGCATGGCAGCTGGGGCTTTGGGCCAGGCCGAGTGAACACAGTGAAGGGAAGTGTTGTCTTTGTGAAGTAAACTTATGAGGGCTTTTCAGGAAAAATGTCCAAGACAGACCAGATATCCCCAGACACATCTTACCCCACAACATATAATGCTTTGTCCCTCTCATGGAAGCAGAACCAAGATCTGTTTCTCCATCTCAGAGCCTGGCTGCAGATCTCCAAGAAAGGCATAGTCTGTGGGATGTCTGCAGTTCCTCTGATTAATGTCCCTGAGTTTAAACTCTTTCTTGCTTTTTATATTTCAATTAAAAACAAAAGGCTGGACACAGTGGCTCACATCTGTAATTTCAGCCCTTTGGTAGGCCAAGAGGGGAGGATCTCTTGAGCCCAGAAGTTTGAGACCAGCCTGGGCAACATAGAGAGTCCCCCGTCGCTACAAAAAATAAAAAATAAATTGATTGAGTATGGTGGGGCTCACCTGCAGTCACAGATACTCAGGAGGGTGAAATAGGAGGATCACTGGAGCCCAGGAAATCAAAGCTGCAATGAGCTGTGATCACACCACTGCACTGCAGCCTGGGCAACACAGCGATAGTCTGTCTCCAAAAAACAAAGCAAAACAAAACACAACACTTCAGCATCCCTAATGATGATACTGAATTGTTATTATGCAATCACAATTTATGCTCTGATCAAAGTTATTAAAGAAATGGAAACATGTCCTCTCCCTTGGTGTGGTTCTAAAATGGTACACTCAGAGGCCAGCTGTAAGTTATGGGCAACCCTGCTGTTGTCTGTCCCCAGTGATTGAGAAATTTCATAATGCCAATTCTGGGGCTCAGAATCGTTCACAGAACTGAGGAGTTTTCCTTCAAGCAGAAGGCAGGAGGATCATAGTTGGACATTACTTGGTATTGCATTTGATACAGAGCATAGAGAGAATAAAATCTACTATTTTTTGGTGCCCTGCAATTTATGCCTGCCTGTGACACAAGAAGGAAGAGGAGGAGAATGAAAAGAGAGGGAAGGAGGCAGCCCTTATTTGTTAGTCTCTGGGTCAGTGGGCTGCTGAACACAATGACCAGCTGGAGCCAAAGAGGACACATGGCTTGTGATGGAGTCCACATAGGGTAGAATTTCATGCCCATGGTTAAGGTTTCCACTTGCACATTACAATTGGGTCAAGAAGTTTTTTTGTTTTTTGTTTTTTGGTTTTGGGGTTTTGGGGGTTTTGTTTTTGTTTTTGTTTTGAGACGGAGTCTCGCTCTGTCGCCCAGGCTGGAGTGCAGTGGTCTGATCTCCGCTCACTACAACCTCCGCCTCCTGGCTTCAAGCAATTCTCCTCCCTCGGCCTCCCGAGTAGCTGGGACTACAGGCACACGCCACCACGCCTGGCTAATTTTTTTGTATTTTAGTAAAGACAGGGTGTCACCGTGTTGCCCAGGCTGGTTGCGAACTCCTGAGCTCAGGCAATCCGCCCGCCTCAGCTTCTCAAAGTGCTGAGATTACAGGCGTAAGCCACTGTGCCTGGCCAAAAAGGTATTTTTTAAACATTGGAAAAATAGCAAGGAAAGAAAATTTAAGCTGTTGAAACTCAAGATTGCCTATAAGATTGCGAAATACATCCTTCAGTGTCAAACTCTACCCCCAGAATGCTACATCTGCTCTGCAGAGGGATGGGCACTAACATTTGTTGGATACTAGGAACTATGCTTGGTGGTTAGCAAAAGTAACCACATTCGGGCCTCATAGCACTGGGAAAAAAATAACAGTGGGTAATACTTATAGAGCACTTTTTATGTGCTCAGATTCTGTTCTAAGTGCTTTAGATTTATTAACTCATTTACTGTTCACCACAACCCTATGGCTAGGCACTTTTAGTATTCTCGTTTACAGGCATACCTCAGAAATATTGCAGGTTCCATTGCAGACCACTGCAATAAAGTGAATATTGCAATATAATGAATCACACAAAATTTTTGGTTTCTCGGTGCATATAAAAGTTATGTTTACACTATATGATAGTCTGTTAAGTGTGCAATAGCACTATGTCCAAAAAATGTACATTCCTTGATTTTAAAAATACTTTATTGCTAAAAAATGCTGACACAGTGACATGAAGTGAGTACATGCTGTTAGAAAAATGGCACCAATAGACTCATCCCACACAAGGTTGCCAAACACTTTCAATCTGTAAGAAATGCAATATATGTGAAGTGCAATAAAGTGAAATGCAATAAAACGAGCAGTGCCTGTACAAATGAGCAAGATGAAGCATAGTAAGGTTAAACATACCCAAGGCCACATAGCTAGAAAATGGCAAAGCTAGATTCAAACCTGGGTAAGTTAGCTCCAGTGCTATAGCACATGGCTTAGCTTCTATACTTTACTGCCTTAATCCTTACACTGCACATCCCATTTTAAGATGAAGATACTCAGTTTTAGAGAGCTGAATGGTGCATCCAATATTTAAATCCAGTTGTCTTGATTACAAACCTTATGTTCAACATGGTTTTTTTTTTTTTTTCCCTTAGCAATCATCCCAAAGGAGAATTACCCTTCAAATTAGCCACCTTGGGAAATCAAGTGCTTATCTCAGAGCTACCCATCTCTCCTCATTTGGAAATTATTTAAATGCCAATTTATAGATCAAAGAATAAAATTGGTTCATTCCTTCAGAGCCACGTGTTGCTCTTGAAATCAGGTAGTTGAAGTGTTCCGATATTGTTCTCCTCTTTCAAAATGATGTGGCTATACTAGGTCCTTTGACTTCCCATATAAAATTTAAAATACTCTTGTAAATTTTTTTCAAAAAAAAACCATGTTAGGATTTTCATAGGAATTGCATGGAATTTACTGAATAATTCAAAAAGGATTGCCAGCTTAACAATATCGAGACTTTGAATCCATGAACACGGTATAGCTGTTCATTTATGTAGATTTTCCTGTCATGTTTCATAGTTTTCAGCCTACAGGTCATACGTGTCTTTTGCTAAGTATTTTATGCTACTGTAAACGAAGTGTCTTATAATTTAACTTTCTAAATGTTAGTTGCTAGTATGTGAGATAGAATTGATTTTTGTGTATTTTATCCTGCCACCTTTAATTGATTTTTGTATATTTTATCCTGCAACCTTGTACCTCTAATAACTTTTATTGTGGGTTTCTTAGGGTTTTCTATACAATGTCACTTGTACATAAGGACAATTTTACTTATTTCTTTCTAACATGTATACCTTATTTTTCCCATGCTTTGTTGCACTGACTAGGCACTCCTATACAATTTAAGTTAAATAAAAATGGTAAGAACCAACATCCTTGCCCTCTACTTCATCTTAGGTAGAAAGCATTGATTTTTCACATTGTAGTAGGATGTTAGCTGACAGATTTTGTAGATGCCCTTAATCAGGTTGAGGAAGTTTTAATTTATTCCTAATTTGCTGAAAGGTTTTTTTAATGATAAAAGGGAGTTGAATTTTGACAAATGCTATTGCTGCACCTATTGAACTGATCATATTGTTTTCACCTTCTTCCTTTTTTTCTTTAAGAGACAGGATCTTGCTGTGTTGCCCAGGCTGGAGTGCAGTGGCTATTCACAGGTGCAATGATAGTGCACTATAGCCTTGAAATCCTGGTCTCCAGTGAACCTCCTGCCTCAGCCTCCTGAGTGGCTAGGACTACAAGACCTTTTACCCCCTTCTTATAGGCTTTCAAAGCGATAATTTTCCCTGTAAGTACTATGTTAGCTACATTGCACCAGTGTGTCTGTGTTTTTGTCTTTATTCTATTAATTTGTTGAATTACATTGATTAACTGTCAGCTGTTAAAACAACTTTGTATTGGCCAGGCACAGTGCCTTACACCTGTAATCCCAGCACTTTGAGAGACTGAGGCGGGTGGATCATGAGGCCAGGCGTTCGAGACCAGCTTGACTAACGTGGTGAAACCCTGTCTCTACTAAAAATACAGAAATTAGCCAGGTGTGGTTGTGCACGCCTGTAATCCCAGCTACTCAGGAGGCTGAGGCAGGAGAATCGCTTGAACCTGGGAGGCAGAGGTTACAGTGAGCTGAGATCACGCCACTGCACTCCAGCCTGGGTGACAGAGTGAGGCTCCGTCTCAGAAAAAACCCAAAAAACAAAACAAAACAAAAAAAACTTTGCATTGCCACTTGATCATAGTGTATAACCTTTTTTATGCTGCTGGATTTGGCTTGCTAATATTTTGTTGAGGAGTTTTGCATTTATATTCATGAGGGATATTGGACTGCAGTTTTTTTCTTAAGATGTCTTCATCTGGCTGTAGAATTAGAATAATACTGGCATCATAAAATCATGCCTCCTCCTTTATTTTCTTAAACAGTTTTTGTAGGATTGGTATTATTTTTTCATAAATGTTTGTCAGAATTCATCAATGAAGCATCTGAACCCAGAATTCTGTCAGAAAGTTTTTAATTACAAATTCAATATCTTTAATTGATACAGGGCTGTTCAAGCTTTCTATTTCATCTTTGATTAGATTTATAATTTGTGTATTTCCCAGAATGTGTTCATTTCATCTGACACATTTAATGTCATAAAGTTGTTCATAACAATAGAGAATTGTTATTCTTTTAATATCCAAAGTAATAATGTCCCTTCTTTCATTCTTGATATTGTTCATTTTTTTTTCTTTGCCAGTCAGGCTTGAGATTTATCAATTTTATTAGTTTTTTCAAAGGACTGCTTTTTGCTTTTAATGATTTTTTTATCTTTTTTTCTGTTCTCTAATTCATTGATGTCTGTCATTATCTTTATTATTTTCTTCCTCTGCTTGCTTTGAGTTCAGTTTACTCTTTTTTTCTGTTTTTTAATGGTGAAAATTAAGATCATTGATTTAAGACCTTTCCCCACTTCGTACAGGCTTTGAAAACTGTAAATTTCCCTCTAAGTGCTATGTTAGCTACATTGCACCAATTTTGATACGTGTGTTTATATTATCATCAGGGCAAAATGTTTTCAATCTCTCTTGTGATTTAGTCTTTAGCCCAATAAATATTTAGACGTGTGTTGTTTAGTTTCCAAATACTTGGGGTTTTCCTAGTTATCTTATTGTTTTTGGTTTCTAATTTAATTTCATTGTGGTCAGAGAACAAACTACTTGATTTCAACCTTTTTAATATTTATTAAAACCTTTTATGGTCCAGAATATGGTCTATCTTGGTAAGCATTCCATGTGCACTTGAAAAAAATGTGCATTTTGCTATTGTTGAGTGAAATGTTCTAAAAATATTAATTAGATCAAAGTGATTGATAACGTTGTTCAGATTTTCTGTCTTTGCTGATTTTTTGTTGGTTACTCTATCAACTTCTGAGAGACATTAAAATTTCCAATTATAATTGCCTATTTCTTCCTTTCATTCTATCAGTTTTTGCCTTATGTAATTTGAGACTACTATTAGGCACAAATAAATTTGTAATTTTTATGTCATCTTGATCAATTATTCCTTTTCTTCTTCTGAAGGGCCCTTCTTTATCTTTTATGATACTTTTTTTTAAGAAATCTATTTTTATTTGATACTAATGTAGCCACTCCAGCTTTCTTGTGCTTACTATTTACATGATATATCTTTTTCTATCCATCTATATTTGGTTTCCTTCTGTCTTTATATTGAAAGTATGTCTTTGCACATAGTTTATATTTAGGTTTTTAAAAAATGGATTTTATTTTTTTAGAGCAGTTTTAGATTCACAGCTAAATTGAGATGAAAGTACAGAGAGTTCCCACACACCCCCTACCCCTACACATATGGCCTCTCCACTATCAACATTCCATACCAGAGTGGTACATTTGTTACAATCAATGAACCTACACTGATGTATCATTATTATCCAAAGTCCATAGTTTACATTAGAGTTTGCTCTTGGTATTATACATTCTATGAGTTTTGACAAATGTCTAATGTATTTATGTACATGTAGCCACCATGACAATATCATATAGCATAGTTGCATTCCTTTAAAAATCTTCTATGTTCCATCTATTCATCCTTTCATCTGCCCAACCCTTGGCAACTACTGGTCTTTTTGTCTCCATAGTTTTGCCTTTTCCAGAATGTCTTATAGTTTGACCCATCCAGTACACAGCCCTTTCAAATTGGCTTTTTTCACTTAGTAATATGCATTTAACATTCCTCCATGTCTTCATGGCTTGACAGCTCATTTCTTTTTAACACTGAATAATATTCCATTGTCTGGATATATCACAGTTTATCCATTTGCCTACTGAAGGACATCTTGATTGCTTCCAGCTTTTGGCAATTATGAATAAAGTTGCTATAAACATCCATGTGCAGGGTTTTGTGTGGACATAAGTTTTCAGCTCATTTGGGTAAATACTCAGGAGTAAGACTGTTGAATCATATGGTAAAAGTATGTTTCGTTTTGCAAGAAACTGTCAAAACTGTCTTTCAAAGTGGCCAAACCATTTTGCATTCCCATCAACAATGAATGACAGTTTCCGTTGTTCCACATCCTTACCAGCATTTGGTGTTGTTAGCATTTTGAATTTTGGCTATTCTAGTAGATGTGTAGTGGTATCTCATTGTTGTTTTAATTTGTAATTACCTAATAACATATACTATTAAACAGCTTTTCAAATTTTTTGGCATCTGTGTATCTTCTTTGGTGAGATGTTATAATTGTTTTTGTATCCATTTAAAAACAATTATTAATCTCTATCTTTTAATTGGAGTGTTCAGCTCATAAATGCTTAATGTAATTTTTGAAATGGTTGGGTATAGTCTATCATTTTTATTTTATTTTGTTTTCTATTTGTCTCCTCTGACATTTGTTTCTTCATTTCTTATTTCCCACCTTTAAAAATTACTTAATATTTTAAGATATATTCTATTTTAATTGTCCTGATGCTTTACAGCTATTCTGCACTATGTTTAATAGTTGATTTATAAATTACAAAATTCAACCTTAACTTTTCATGGCCCATTTACAGTTGATAATGTACTTCTTCATGTATATTCTACAGCTGAAAAGTATAATTTCTTTTTATTGATTTATTTTTTTTTTGAGATGGAGTCTCGCTGTCGCCCAGGCTGGAGTGCAGTGGCGCGATCTCGGCTCACTGCAGGCTCCGCCCCCCGGGGTTCACGCCATTCTCCTGCCTCAGCCTCCTGAGTAGCTGGGACTACAGGCGCCCGCCACCTCGCCCGGCTAATTTTTTGTATTTTTAGTGGAGACGGGGTTTTACCGTGTTAGCCAGGGTGGTCTAGATCTCCTGACCTCGTGATCCGCCAGCCTCAGCCTCCCAAAGTGCTGGGATTACAAGCGTGAGCTACCGCGCCCGGCCATAATTTCTTAAGTAGAAAATTCACCAGATGGAGTTAACAGCCAAGTGGACTTGTTAAAGGAAAGAGTAAATTTTAAGACAGATCAATCAAAATTATTCAAAATGAGTAACAGAGTGGAAGAAGATTTAGAACATAATGAACAAAATCTCAGAGACTTGTTAGATGATATCAAACAAACATACATGTAATTGAAATCTCAGAGGGAGAGAAGAAACTCAAGTAGAAAAAATACTTAAAGAAATAATAACCAAACACTTCCCAGCTGTAATAAAAGTCAGAGATTTGCAGATTCAAGATATTAGACAAACACAAAGTAGAATGGACATAACGAAGTCCACTCCAAGACACATCTAAGTCAAGCTAATATAAACCCTGAAAGCAGAAAGAGAGCAACCAAAAAAGGGGGCTTTCCATTTGGCTCTTCTTCATTGTATCTATTTCTCTGATGAAATGTCCCATTTCTGTGCTGAGATTTTGATTCATCAAAAACAAGCTTTTTTTTCTTAATTTTTAAACTTCATTGTAGAGAGCTATAAAACCTCCTAAAACTACAAAATAACGTAACACTTTAAAGCCCTTGCCGGCTGGGCAGGAGAGCTTACACCTATAATCCTACCACTTTGGGAGGCCAAGGTGGGAGGATTGCTTGAAGCCAGGAGTTTAAGACCAGCCTAGGCAACATAGCAAGACCCCATGTCTACAAAAAACATTTAAAAATTAGCCGAGCATGCTAGCTGAGGCAAAAGGATTGCTTGAGCCCAGGAGTTTAAAGCTGCAGTGAGCTGGGATCGCACCACTACACTCCAGCCTGTGCGACAGAGTGAGACCTTGTCTCAAAAAAAACCCCAGAAAACAAGGCTGTGCACGGTGGCTCACGCCTGCAATCCCAGCACTTTGGGAGGCCGAGGCGGGTGGATCACCTGAGGTCAGGAGTTTAAGACCAGCCTGACCAATGTGGTGAAACCCTGTCTCTACTAAAAACACAAAAATTAGCTGGGCGTGGTGGCGTGAGCCTGTAGTCCGAGCTACTCGGAAGGCTGAGACCGGAGAATTGCTTGAACCCAGGAGGCAGAGGCTGTAGTGAGCCAAAATCGCACCACTGCACTCCAGCCTGGGCAACAGAGCAAGACTCCATCTCAAAAGCAAAAACAAAAACAAACAAACAAACAGAAAAAAACCGAGAAAACAAAAATTAAAATTCTTGCCTTTTAAGTTTCAATATATTATTCATCTCCAGGTCAGATTTGATTGACTTTTCTCTTAAGACTATGTTCCATTTTCCTGGTTTTTAAATATGTCACATAATTTGGGTTTCAATCTTGGATATGATGAATGCTAAGTTGTGAAGATTTCAGATTCCGTTCTTTTTCTCTGATGAGTGTTGTTTTTCCTTTGTTTTGCAGGTAATTTTCTTGCTGGGCCTGAACTGCGAGCTCTGTTTCTGGTGAGGCAGCTCTAGTCTGAGTGCAGATCTGTGTCTTTAGCTGAGCTGCTTTGAGTGTATTTTGTGTGTATGTGGGTCAGGGGTTGATCAGAGATTTGGCCTGCAGATGCCCTCTTTGACTCTTGCTTTTCTGGATTCCTTCATTTATTTTCAGCATTCATGATCTCCTCACTCCCCAGAATGCATAGCCTACATGCAGCCCCGTGCAAGGAGCCTGGGGCTGAAGGACTTGCTTATTTGGCTCCTCATCCTCTGTTCTCCAAGCCAACACGCAACAGCAGAAGCGTGTCCTCTCTTCAGCTCCTTTAGGCAGTCACTTTGTGTATCATGTCCAGATTTTAGAGTTATTTTCTGCAGGAATGGTCATAATACCCAGAATCATCTATAATACCCAGAAGCAGAAGCCCATATATTATTCTTATGGTCATATTCGGTTTCATCACCCGCCCCCACCCCCGGCCGACTACTCATCACAGTTGTCCTGTGTGGACTTGGACTACTTTTAAAATCAAATAATACCAAAAATAGCTCCTATGGACCCTGATGGGCAATATTAAGCGATACAGGCCAAAGGAATTGAGCAATGGGGGCATCATCATGTGGTTGGAATAAGTCTGTCATCTCTCAAAGTGGCAGAAGCTACTATTTCCTAGTATCACTTCTCCCTTTCTCTCTAAGTAAAACAAACAAACAAACAAACAAATAAACAAAACCCAACCCTGATAGCTAGGCACACAGCTATTATGAAGAAAAGGTGCATTTCCCAGTCTCCATTACACCTAGGTTTGGCCACGTAACTAGGTTCTAGTCAATGGGATGAAAATAGAAATGTCAGGCTGGGTGCGGTGGCTCATGCCTGTAATCCCAGCATTTTGGGAGGCTGAGGCGGGTGGATCACCTGAGGTCAGGAGTTCAAAACCAGCCTGGCCAACAGGGTGAATCTCCGTCTCTACTAAAAATACAAAAAAAGGAAAAAAGAAAATAGAAGTGTCAAGTTCAACTTCCAGGAAGTGGCATGAATGGGGAGTGCGGAGGTGAGCCCTTTATTGGTCTTTTCTTTTCCCTGCTGACTGTGATACTGATGGGATCGCTGAATTCAAGCAGCCACATATTATTTTTCAAGACCTGTCAAGTGCATTAGTGAGAAGGGGGATAGAGTAGAATAAGGAGTCTGATCTGTAACTGACTGTGGACAATCAGTTGACACAACTCACTACCTTCGGACCAGCTGTCAAGCAGCCATAATTAATCTTGAAGTACAAGCCATGTGCTGAGGTTAAAGGAGCCTGAATCCCTGAAACCATGGAGGCTTTGAACCTGCCCTATCTTGCCCACCCAGAATTCTTTTTTGTTTTGTTTTGTTTTAACAGGGTGTCACTCTGTCGCCCAGGCTAGAGTGCAGTGGTGTAATCATAGCTCACTGCAACCTCCAACTCCTGGGCTCAAGTGATCCTCCTGCCTCAGCCTCCCAAATAGCTGAGACTACAGGCATGAGCCATTAAGCCTGGCCCAGATTTCTTTTACGGGAGAGAAAAATAAACATATATATCATTTAGTCACTATTATTTTGAGTTTCTATGACACTCAGCCAGATCAAATCCTAATTAATACTCATTATTAAATTGAAGAGAAAAAGAGTACCATTATCTTGTAGTTAAGCCACCTGTACCTGGAAGAACTGTATTTCTTAGCAGCCTTGCCAGCAATCATTTCACCCTACTCTATAGATAAGGAGTGCTCTGTAAACTAGCCCTAACCCTAATACTGCCCAGGCCTAAACTTCGGCTGCAGCTGAAAATGTCTATAAAACCGCCCCCCAACCATTATTATCAAGCAAATCCATCCCCTGTCCCAAATACATTTCCTCTTGTATTTCTTCTGGCAAAATGTTTCCTTTCTCTTCCTCCTCAAGGCTGCCTGAGTTATTCATTCATTCATTCATTCAACAAATATATACTGAATGCCTACCTTGATGTCTGTCTTACTGTGAATTCATCTTTGCAAAAGTGATGGATGAGGTAAGAGTTTTTTGGGGCCTGCTACCAGCCTCAGGATGAACCTCTTGCAAATCTGTACCCTAATCCACCTGACATTATTGTTTTGGCACTGCCTAAACAATGAAAAATCAAAACTAAGAAATGGACTCACAGAACAGAGCTGGAAAGGCCCTCAGAGACCATGTAGTTCCACCTTCTTTCATTTACACAAGTAAAGAAGTAAGTTGGCTGGGTGCAGTGGCTCACGCCTATAATCCCGCCACTTTGGGAGGCCAAGACGGGTGAATCTCTTGAGGTCAGGAGTTCGAGACCAGCCTGGCCAACATGATGAGACCCTGTCTCTAGTAAAAATACAAAAATTAGCCGGGTGTGGTGGTGCGCACCTGTAGCCCCAGCTACTCGGGAGGCTGAGGCAGGGGAATTGCTTGAACCTGGGAGATGAAAGTTGCAGTGAGCCGAGGTCATGCCACTGCCCTCCAGCCTGGGTGACAGAATGAAACTCTGTCTTGAAATAAAACCAAAACAAACAAGCAAAAAAAGAAGTACGTAAATATATTCTATGCAGCAGAAGTACAGACTTGCCCAAGTTATAGTTAGTAGCAAAGCCAGAACCAGGACTCAGCTTTCATCACCACCACCTAGTCCTTTGTTCTTTCCTCGATCATTATTTCCTTCATTCACACTTAATCCAAATACAAAGATTACATATCTGTTATTTTTCACTAGGAAATAAACATTTTTACTTTAAAATCCATCCCAGGTATATTCAATGTCAAAGAAAAGAATTACCTTTGATGGTTTGTCTTTGCATTTGATCTCAGTGTAATTGGAAGAGTAAACATGCCAGCAATCAAGACCAGGACCTTTCTCTGGCCTTGGAACCCTTGGGACTGGAAGAGAATTAAGTCAGGTGGGAGTCACATGCTTAATCACAAGGTAAGTTTCCAGCACAAGTTTCCAACCTTTTGCCTAAGGCTCACTTTCAGAAATTCCTCTGCAGTTCTACCAGCCACTCTGTGTGTCACTGTTTTCTAACACTTTGTGCTAGCAATGCCGACTTCTGGCAAAAAAAAAAAAAAAAAGTCTTTGTTCCTCCATTTCAAGGTGATGCAACTGTCACCTATAATCAGTAGGTGGTTTCCAGAAGAGAACTCATGCTTCAGACCTGTGACTCTGCTTCCCTGCTGTGGAAACAGCTGCCAAGTGTACAGTGTCAGTCTGTATTTTCAGGGAGAGGAATAAAAGCATTTGTGTTTATAAACTTCTATTGTTTTGTTCCATTTACTTGTCATTTCTTTTCGTATATAATGGTTCAAGGACAGTGTGCCCTTTCTGAGATTTTTATTGATTTTTTTTAAACAGGCTATTTTTTATGCCCTGGCAGTATTTTAGTCCCTGGCAGAGATACAGTCTACCTATAATTCAAACATCTTGGACCCAGTAACCGCAAGTATCTTCTTGGAATATTGACTCTTTGTATTTTTTTGGGTCTCATCTAATTTTGTAGTCGTGAGCTGGTGCAGTGTTTGGGTATTGAAACATGGATTCCAACCCCACAGTCTAGTCTTGGAAGGGCAGGGCAGGAAGAGTTCATCCACCAATACTTTATTTCCATTCGCTAACCCAGCAGGTTCTGGCTTTAGTCACTCCACTGAGAAATGACAAAGCAGACAGAAAAACCAGGAGACTGCAAGAATCCTGAGGGCCAGGGTTCAAGGAAGCTCTTTAATTTGTGAGCCTTTGGAATTAAAATCAGTATGCATGGTTCACTGTGTAAAAATAACAGCATGGGCCAGGCGCGGTGGCTCCTGCCTGTAATCTCAGCACTTTGTGAGGCAGAAGCAGGCAGATCACCTGAGGTCAGGAGTTTGAGACCAGCCTGGCCAACATGGTGAAACCCTATCTCTACTACAAATACAAAAAAAATTAGCCAGGCGTGGTGGTGGGCGCCTGTAATCCTAGCTACTTGGGAGGCTGAGGCAGGAGAATTGCTTGAACCTGGGAGGTGGAGGTTGTAGTGAGCAGAGATCACGCCATTGCACTCCAACCTGGACAACAGAGGGAGACTCCGTCTCAAAAAAATAAATAAATAACAGCATGAATATTTTTTTAAATGCCCTGGCTGAGCAAAACAATCAAGGTCTACAGAGCCTGAAAATGCTGCAGGACAGAAGCAAACATTCAAAGGAAATCTCTAAAGACAGACAAAGTAAAATAAAAGGTTCTTTTGGCTCAGAAGTCAAGACTGTCCTTAGAGGCTATATAGTGACTTTAGGATACTCGCAAGCCAGAGAGAGCTGCCAAGGTACAACAAAACACAACAGCCTTTTAACCTTAAGCAAGCTAAATATAATGAAGAATAAGCACAGATAGAGCACAACATCAGAGCCATGCTTTCTCTAAGAGGTCTGAAAGTTTTCCATCTTCCTGCGGAGAAAGATTAGAATTGCACTAAAATGACTCTGTGCCTGCAAATGGAAATCCAGGAGCACCATGAAAATGAGAGTTAAGATGGAAGAAAATAAAAGGACGGTACCTGCCAGGTATGGTATATGCATAGATCAGTAGGGAGTGCTGATCAGTAGGGAGTTTTGCTTTTTGCACATTCCACAGGGAGGAGACATTTCAGACAAAGATTTGGTTTTTGAAGCCTTAGCTTAGAATGTTTCCATTTTCTTGCCCATTGTCACAAACTTTTTATGCTTTTTATGTGCATTCAACTCCTTGATCCATATTGCTATGGATACTGTAACCACTTTCTTGAGTATTTGGGATCAAAAAGGTGCAGACAGCCACATTTGGGATCAAAAAGGTGCGGGCAGCCCTAGACTCTGTCTTCTGGCTTCTCTGGCCCTCCAGGAATGGTCCCTGGGGAAAAGGAGGTGTTCTGAGCCTACCTCTAGGATGCAGTAGAGCATAAGATAGTTAATGCAAGAAGGGAAGGAGAGGCTTGAGCAAAGTGGGCTGAATGTGTGGAATGGAATGGCTGGATCACCTGGACTGAAGTAGGCTGAAGGCGGCCAATGGGATCATCTGGTCCCAAATCCCATGTGATGGAGGAATCCTCTGCTCAGGATTCCTGACCAGTGGTCAGCCAACCCCTGCTTGGAATCCTCAGAGATATTTCTGGCAGACCCAGAGTTACAGCACTCAGATCTCTCTCCAAGAAAGGACTTAGCAACCCAGCTTCAAGGAATGTGGTTAGCTGAGAACCTCCAGCTGTTAATGCCTTCTGGGTCTGTCTCTTCTCTTGAGCTGAAATCAGTCTTCTCTGGCAGCCCCAAAAAATGGCTGAGCAAGGCAGTAGGATAAAGTCCTGGCCACTGCTGCCCAACAGGGTACTCCTCTAAGGTCCAAGCTTTGCTATGCTGCTCCCCATGCGGCAGGCAGAGACTTTGTTTTTCCTGCATCACAGCCTGAAGGCTCTATTATCCAATCCTGCTTTCCGTCCTTCTCCTCCCCTAGGTGTTACTCCTCAGCAAGTCTTAATAGGTGAACCACAGGGGATTTTTAGGGTGTGAAACTGTTTTATATGATACTATAATGGTGGAAACAGGACACTATGCATTTGTCAAAACACATAGAACTTTACAACACAGAAAGTTAACCTTTATGTATGCAAATCAAAGAAAAATTATTTAGGCAGTCAGAGGAAATACAGATGAAATGCAGACTGTGACAAATCAATCTAACTGTATTACAAATATATAAAACAACTGCACTGAAGATGGTATAGGGAAAAACTGTTGACCTAAGTAACTTCAGGAATTAGTGGAGTCCGTTAAGACGAAAGGTGAAAGAAACTGTACGTAAGCACTGTCATCTGGTTGATAAAGTTGTTTCTCATGGGGATCCACATTAACAACTCTAATACCACTATATGTATACATTGCAGTTGAACAATTGAGTGGATGAATGGCAGATGGTGGGAGCCAGGTTTCAGGTTGTAGTGGAAAGTTACAGGTAAGCTAGGGGAGGTCTAGAGTGACCCATATGATAATGAATTAGAGCTGCAGACATCAGTATGAATTCATGTTTAGTTTAATATAGATACAGATGGTTACACATAGAAGTCAGCACACACGGGCTGAGTGCAGTGGCTCACGCCTGTAATCCCAGCATTTCAGGAGCCCGAGGCAGGCAGATCACGAGGTCAGGAATTGGAGACCAGCCTGGCCAACATGGTAAAACATCTCTACTAAAAATACAAAAATTAGCCGGGCGTGTTGGCAGGTGCCTGTAATCCCAGCTACTCAGGAGGCTGAGGCAGGAGAATCACTTGAAACTGGGAGGCGGAGGTTGTAGTGAGCTAAGATTGTGCCACTGCACTCCAGCTTGGGTGACAGAGAGTGAGCTCAGTCCCCCCGCCAAAAAAAAAAAAAAAGAGAAGTCAGCACACATACATATATCTCATTGCCCTATCAGCTGAGAGGGCCTAGAACCAATGGCACCCCAGTATCAACAAGCACATCTAGCACCAAGATTTTGGTTTTCAGCACCATGCACCAACGAAAGGAACCAGGGATACTTGAAGAAATGGCTGATTCTAGGACTTGGTCAGGGAACATTTAAGATGAGCCTGGAGTATCTTGTAGAACCAGAAGGCTAAAAAAAAAAGTGCTCAAAACACAAATACAACACCAAGTCCCACAATAATGGGGTCTAGCAAAGGGACACAGAAGCCAAATGAGAGAGCGCTCAATGGGTGAAGCTGGAACAATTTGAGCAACAAAATTAATATATCAGTATTTGATTACAACTCAAAATATTAAAAGAAATCCACAAGTCCCTACAAATATAAGTTAATGATTAAACAAATAAATAAATGAAGAGAAGAGATAAATGTCCATGATGGAATTCCAAATAATTTATGTAGCCAAGCATGGTGGCTCACACCTATAATCCCAGCACTTTGGGAAGCCGAGGCTCCACTGTAGCCTTGACCTCCCAGGCTCAAGTGATCCTCCTGCCTGAGCCTCCCAAGTAGCTAGGACTACAGGCACGTGCCACCACACCCAACTAATTTTTTTTTTAATTTTCTGGAGAGATGGGGAGTCTCACTATATTGCCCAGGCTGGTCTTGAACTCCTAGCCTCAAGGGCTCCCTCTGCCTCAGCCTCCCAAAGTGTTGGGATTAAAGGTGTGAGCCACCACACCCAGCCT
This sequence comes from Nomascus leucogenys, assembly GCF_006542625.1. Lineage (NCBI taxonomy): Eukaryota > Metazoa > Chordata > Mammalia > Primates > Hylobatidae > Nomascus > Nomascus leucogenys. The sequence goes on along the minus strand of NC_044388.1, from coordinate 43,592,197 downwards.
CTTCTAATCTTCACAAAACTACAGGAAGATCTCTAGAATATCATTACCTCCCTTAAAGAATGGTTCCCAGGCCGGGTGCAGTGACTCATGCCTATAATCCCAGCGCTTTGGGAGGCTGAAGCGGGCAGATCACCTGAGGTCAGAAGTTTGAGACCAGGCTCACCTACATGGAGAAACCCCATCTCTACTAAAAATACAAAATTAGCCAGGCAGGGAGGCACATGCTTGTAATCCCAGCTACTTTGGAGGCTGAGGCAGGAGAATCGCTTGAACCCGGGAGGCAGAGGTTGCAGTGAGCCGAGATCGCACCATTGCACTCCAGCCTGGGCAACAAGAACGAAACTCCATCTCAAAAAAAAAAAAAGAAAGAAAGAAAGAAAGAAAGGCTCCCAATCTGAGCTCTATTGTCTAGATGGGATCTGGACAGAGGGACTGTGGTGTTCTCTGGCGTATTCTTCTATCACCATGCCCTATTTGGGGGGTGGGTTTGCTCAAGCAGCAGTGAGGCAATGCTCTTCCTGGCGTTCTCCAGCCAGGGACCATCACACTGGCCAGTGCTGAGATAAGGAGCCTGTGGCAGAAGGTAAGCCAGTTGCCTCACTAAGCACTGCTGCTCCCCTGCCTGGCCTCCACAGCAAGACTTTCTGCATGAAGGAAGCTGTGTGTGGCTTTCTGTTCCAGCCCAGTCTCCTGATCTTGTCGAGAACTGGCACTGTGAGTTGCACTGAGCGAAGCCACCATCCCCAGTGTTGTTTCCTCTTTCATGCTGCATCACAGACTTGACATCGAGTACATTCCCAATGCCTTTCAGTAAATGAAACTATTGGGGGTAGAATTCCTACAAAGAATTCTCACAGATGCTGGAGAGGAGGCCAGTTGGTGGGAAGGCGTGATAGGGAGGCACGGTGGAGAAGTCCTTAGATTGAGTGCCAAGACTTCTGTTTTAGTCCGGGCCTTGTCGCTGACCAGTGGTGGGTAAGGAAATTCCCACTCCAGGGCTAATTTTCCCTGCCTGGTAAACGAGGTGGCAGAGCTAGGTCATTTCTTAGGGCCTCTCAATTTTTGTCCTCTAGGATCCAACCCTTGAGTCAAATGACTTCCACGCCCTAAATGTCCCCATGCTGGGCCCTTCCACAATTTTTGTGTCCTCATTGCAGCCCACTATGTTGTCTTCTCTGAGTGCTTTGCCTGGTGACAAATCAGCTGGCTTCAGAATGGGACCGTCACAATGATATCTGGCTGCCAGCCACAAAGATAAGAGAATTAGAGAGTTTGGAGCTGAACAGAATCCTCAAAAATGTATCTCCCCGCAGAGACTGGTCACTACTTTTGTCAAGCATAAGAGTATCCATAAATGTGTGCCATTAGAGATGTCCTGAAGGAACTCTGATGTGCCTCTCTCACCCTCTGCAGGAGGCTGAATAATGACTACAAATTTATCAGGTCCTAATCTCTGGAACCTGTAAAGGTTACCGTTATCTTATTCTTTTGTTTTGGAGACAGAGTCATGCTCTGCTGCCCAGGCTGGAGGCAGTGGTGCAATCATAGCTTCCTACAGCCTTGACCTCCTGAGCTCAAGCGATCCTCCTACCTCAGCCTTCCAAGTAGCTGGGACTACAGTCGTGTGCTACCACGCCCGGGTAATTTTTTTTTTTTTTGTAGAGACAGGGGTCTCACTGTGTTGCCCAGGCTAATCTTGAACTCCTGGGCTCAAGCAATCCTCCTTCTTTGGCCTCCCAAAGCACTGGGATTACAGGCATGAGCCACCACACAGGCATGAGCCACAGTGCCCAGCCAGGTTATCTTATTTGGAACAATGTTTTATTATTTGTAAATATCTTACTGTATTTGCTAATGTGATGAAATTAAGGATTTCTGAGAGAGGGAGACTATCCTGAATTATCTGGGTGGGCCTTAAATGCAACCCCAAGCGTCATTATGCAAGAGAGGCAAAGGAAGATTTCATACACACAATGTCACCACGGAGGTCAACATCAGAAGGATATGGCCACAAGTCAAGGAATGCTGGCAGCCACCAGACACCAAAAGAGGCAAGGGACAAGGACCAGATGATTTCCTGGAGCCACTGGAGGGAGTACCGGCCGGTCAACTCCAGTTCTCGCCTCCAGAACTGGGAGAGAATGCATTTCTGGTTTTGTTCTGTTTTAAGCTACAAAGTTCGTGGTCATTTGTTAGAGCAGCCACAGGAGACTGACACACCCTCTTCCTAAATTTCAGGGACATCTTCCTTTCCCACAGATTTTCTCTTTTATGCTAACAAACAAAGCCACCTGTCAGGTGGGTCAGGATCCATTCTTTCCGTCAGAAGCCCAGCAGGTAACATTCTTTGGCTTGAGGGTTTAATAAAGGGACTATTTACAAAGGTCTGAGGAGGATTTGGGAGGCCACAGGAGACGGCAGCGTAGCCCAGGGCTGCCCACTGTAGGAGATGCTGTCACTGCCTTAGGCCTGAAGGGTCAGGGGAGAGAGTTGAGTGCAGGGGGTGGTTGCTGACAGGAGTCCTGGCCTTCAGTCAGGGGACGCCACCAGCCCATGGAAGCAGCGGGAAAGGAAGAAGTGGACTAAATCCTTCATGGCACACTCCCCTCCCTCTAAACCTACCTGCAGGTGCCCTCCTCTGGCTAAATCTACCTGGAAGCCAGATGTAAGGGTGCCAGCCTGGCCAGCCTCCCAGACACAGCGCGGGTAGAAAACGGTGGAGAGTGATTTCCAAGGCCAAATGGAAAAATCCAGCACCCATGTTACTTTAGCTCCCTCTCAAGACTCTCCACATGACCAGTCTGGTTTCAAGAAATAGAAGGACCCCTGGACCTTGCTCAGTGACCCAGGGCAACTCCCCACCTCTCTGAGCCTCATTTTCCAAAGCTGTGAAGTGAAGGGTTTCGAATAGAGAGTAAGATCCCTTTCAGCTCTGGTGCTCATGATTCTAAAAGCAGATCTCATGCTTTTTCCCAGGCTCGGCTGATGCGTGCCTCAAGTCCTGACAGCTGTGTATGAACTAAGATACATCTATCCAGGCCTCTCTTTTCCATGACGTATCCTTGCATCTGAACAAGCACGTGCGGTGCCTGCTGGAAATCCAGCCACTCCAAGGAAGAGAGCAGGCTGTGTTCTCACGTGGTATGCAGACACACACACAAGTGTGCTGGAAAAGGAAACGTGAGACTACAAAAACCAGACAGGCCCTGGAGAGCTAGCTGTGAGAGACAAGGAGGCAGGCATAAGGCAAGCCACTCCCCGCCAGGCTGCGTCAGCAGGTCGCAGGCACCCCTGCTTGTTCCTGCAGGAAACTCGAGGGGGCATCGCAGCTAACTATGGCTACTGCAGCCCTCAGGCTGGCCAGCAACGCGACTGCCAGGTCCGGCAGGCCAAGCAAAGCCTTGGCTGCCAGCAGCCATGCAGATGGTAATGATTAACCAGAAAGTCAAACTATGGAAAGTTCCAAGGGCCAGGAGAGTCCTTCGTTGCATAATAAACATACCAAGCCCTCCCTGCCACCTTGGGGCATTTTGTTCTGTATTGTGTCTGCTTTTGCAACTCGTCCTTTCTGCTTGCATCATCTGGAAGCTCATTTTAAAAATACAGGCTTATGGCCGGGCATGTGGCTCACACCTATAACCTCAGCACTTTGGGAGGCCGAGGAGGGCGGATCACCTGAGGTCAGAAGTTCAAGACCAGCCCGCCTGGCCAACATGGTGAAACCCCGTCTCTACCAAAACTACAAAAATTAGCTGGGTGTGGTGGCAGGTGCCTGTAATCCCAGCTACTCAGCAGGCTGAGGCAGGAGAATCGCTTGAATCTGTGAGGCGGAGGTTGCAGTGAGTCGAGATCGCACCACTGCACTCCAGCCTGGGTGACAGAGCAAGACTGTCTAGAAGAAAAACAACAACAACCAAACAAACAAACAGGCTGAAGCTAAAGAAGAAGGTATCTGGTTGCCTCTAGAAGACTGAAAGTGCAGAAGGTGTGGAAGCCTTCCCCTCTCTGCCATCCCCAAAATCTTGGGAGGCCTGGGATGAGCAACAGGTTTCCCTTCCTTTCCCCAGTTCCCCCTACTTATTAAACGAGGACCCTGCGCAATGACTGATGGGCCACGAATGAGAACGGTTTACAGTGTATTATTTGAGGCAGGGACGTCAAAGGAAGACCCGAATTCCAACATTTTAAAAAACTCTCCCAGAACTGCTGATTCCTAAATTCCATTGTCCTCTTGTTTCCAGCAAAATAATTTGATTCTTTTATTTTTTTTTTTTTTTTTTTTTAAAAAAAAAAAAAAAAATAAACATTCCATGTCCTCATTGTTATCCAAGCAAAAAAAAAAAAAAAAAAAAAAAAAAAAAAAAAAAATTGATTCTAGTGTTAGCCAGCCACCCATCTGGCCAGTGTAAGGGTTGTTAGAGAGGTGTGAATTAGAGCCTCCAGGCTTGTCCCTGATGAAGGCCCCCCCCCCCCCCCCCCCCCCCCCTGGCCTGAATTAAGAGCCTCAAGGCTTTCCTGGAGGTGAGGGAGGAAGGAAGGGGAGCCTGGGAGAGGCTGGGAATGGGGTGGGAGAGGGGCCACCAAGAAAAAGGAAAGAGGGAGAGGGCTCTGGGCACCCAGGAAGAACATCACACCCGCTTCCTACTGCTGCCAGGCGCTGTCCCTGAAGAGCTGGTGCTAGGAATTGTTCTGAAAATTCAGGTAAGCAGCCTCTTTATGAAGGAACACAGCAAGAGCCTGCGGTCCGGACCTCAACCATCAGAAAGGAGAGTGCCTTTCCCGCCAGGGAACAGATAACCACGGTGGCATGTGGCCAGGGGTTTCCTGGGAATCTCCCTGCCCTAAGTGCATCTCCCCTAGTCACTGTCACACTGAAGCCTAAAAGTCCCCCAAGAGAGCTGCACCAGTGTATGAATTCATTGATTACTTTCAAACAGTTTGCTAAATATCAAGTGCTGGTTAAAGGGGGTTCTGATGGACCAAATAAAAAAAAAAAGAGGATCAATTCTGGATATGAGAGATGGAGGGTATTTATTGCAGAGCAGGGCTTGGTGTGAGTCCACAGCTGGGATCGTCTCTGTCTTGTTAGAGCGTGACTGAGATCTCTGGAAAAAACAAAAAGATATCCCCGATATCCTGAGCGGCCTGGGATGAGCAGGGAAGCCTCTAGGAGAGCACAGAGAAAGGTGAAGAAGGCAACTTGCTTCACGATTTTACCTACACCTGGAGCTGCCTGGAGCAGTTTCCTTGCTCAGATGCAATTACGCCGTGCCTCTCCTGCCCGGTGCCCTCCTCTGAGTCTTCCAAACTCTGCTCTCCAAAATGCCTAAGCGTGTTTTGCCCACACTAGCGCTGTGCCCATGTTGCAAGAGTTATGACTCTTGTCCATCGCTTCTATGTGCAGTACTCTTCAAACAGACACAAATGGCTTAAGCCGGGAATTATTAGATTTACTAGAACTATAATGTTGGGTTTAAGCACTCATACCCAAATTAGATAGCCCTAAATTAGAATGCCAACTCCAATGCTTACGAGCTGTCTGCTTTTGTGCATTTTGTCTCCTTCTCTAAACCTTGCTATCGCTATTTGCAAACGGGATAATAATAGTATTCACCTGACAGGTGGCCATGAGGATTAAACAAATGACGTGATGCACGGGAAGCACTTAGCGCAATGCCTGGGTCATAGTCAGCCATTGATTTATTTCTCATCTACTTTTACTTCAAGTAAAAGTTGGCAAACTAGTTTCAAGATCATTATACATGTAAACCAGACTCAGGCTGAGCTCACAAATTTGTTCTTTGAAAAAGCCACAGAATTCTTTTGTAAGTCATGATCTCCTGTTTTTTTTTGTTGTTGTTGTTGTTGTTGTTGTTTTAAATCAGCTACATTTAGCTCTTAAATTTCATATCTCAGTTTGAAATCCTAAAGTCATCCTTCCAAAAATACAAGTGGTTCAGCCGATGGCATTGAAAAAAAAAAAAAAAACAAGAAAAAACCATATTTTTGCTTTATATAACATTAGGTCAGAGGTGGGACTCATTTCCACAACTACAAAGGTAAATAAATTACACTTATACCATTTTCTTTTCCTTTCCTTTCCTTTCCTTTCCCTCTTTTTTCCTTCCTTCCTTCCTTCCTTTCTTTTTTTCTTTTCTTTTCTTTTCTTTCTTTTCTTTGTTGTTATTTTGAAACAGAGTCTTGCTCTGTCACTCAGGCTGGAGTGCAGTGGCACAATCTTGGCTCACTGCAACCTCTGCCTCCTGGGCTTAAGCAATTCTCCTGCCTCAGCCTCTGGAGTAGCTGAGATTACAGGCACCTGGCACCACACCCAGCTAATTTTTGTATTTTTAGTCGAGATGGGGTTTCACCACGTTGGCCAGGCTGGTCTCAAACTTCTGGCCTCAAGTTATCTGTCTGCCTCAGCCTCCCAAAGTGCTGGGATTATAGGCATGAGCCACCACGCCCAGCCTACACTTACTTCATTTAATGCGAGGATGTAATTTGGCAATGCCAACCCTAAAGACTAGTTTTGTTGTTGTTGTTGTGGTTGTTGTTGTTGTTTTCAGTTTTATCTCGGGGAGAACAGCTAAGCTCTTCCCCGAAGGTCCTAGGCTGTCTCCCAGGGTCCTTCCTAGCTGGGGTCCAAGCACAATCCTCCTCTCCCCAGCTCAAATTGAAATTACATTGCATTTGTTGGCGTGCATTTTATAGTTTCAAACACCACTGACTTCTTATTTCCAGACTGCTCCCAAACTACTTTTCCTTGGGTTAACACAACAACCTCTTTTACACATAACATATTTATTGAGTGTTTATCATATGCCAGATGCAATTCTAAATGCTTCATGTGGATTAACTAATCTTATCTTCATGATATCTTTGTGAAATAGGTACTGTTATTATCATCCTTCTCCAGAGGATATTATTTTGAAGAAACTGAGGCACACAGGTTTGTGTAATTTGCCCAAGATGACCAAGCTAAAATGTGGCAGAGCTGAGATGTGAACCCAGGCAGTCTGGCTACAGAGCCTGGCACTTTCCCATTGAACCTTACCACCTCCGTACGGCACAGTGGCTCACACCTGTAATCCTGACACTTTGGGCAGCTGAGGCAGGAGGATCGCTTGAGACCAGGAGTTCAAGACCAGCCTGGGCAATACAGAGAGACCCCCATCTCTACACAAAAATTAAAAAATTTACAAAAAATAGCCAGGCGTAGTGGTGCATGCCTGTAGTTTCAGCTCCTGGGGAGGTTCAGGTGGGGGGATCACTTGAGCCCAGGAGGTCGAGGCTGCAGTGAGCTAGGGCTGTGCCACTGCACTCCAGCCTGGATGACACAGCAAGACCCTGTATCTAAAAAATAAAACAAACAAACAAAAACTATACCACCTCTCAGAGAAAAAGTGATGTTTGTCAGAGATGCAGTTTGGACAAGAATCCTAACTCCACTTATTCTTAGGAGCACTCTTCCTTCCCACAGAACATTCCGTCCTGACCCCGTGACCCTGCTCCTCCCAGCCTATTCTCAGGGGCATTCTTTGACAAAATACGAAAAAGCCACACTCACAACAATATCCTTCTTATTTCTGTCAAACAGGGCTGCAAAAATATTCAAGGCAGTATGGCTCAGACTCAGGGGGAGGGGGCCCCAGCCCCACCTTCACCACTCAGTGGCAGGGTGCCCTCAAGCCAGTCACTCAGTGGCTCTTCCTTTCCACTCCACACAGCAGAGTGGGGGTCATGCCAAAAGCTACCTTATGGGGCTTTGTGAGGATTCCATGAGCTCATCTGTGTAATGTGCTCAGCCCCATGCCTGGCTCAATAAGTAATCTGTTATCATAAAGGAAGATCAATAATTAGCTGTTACAATTATTGATCATGTAGTTCATAACCGTGAGCACAATTAGAAGGACAAATTCAGAAAAGACTTGGAGAGAGAGGCCGAGTTGTAATATCAGCTCTCTGGGGCTCTGCCCCTTGTCTGTCCCTGCATGAGAGGTCAGGTGCCTGAGATGGAACAGCTCGCTCGCTGAGCCTGGTTGGCACTCCCACCTCCAGCGGGTTCCCCAGGGCAGAAGGCGATCACTAAAGGAGGCGGATGGGAGAATGGAGTAAGAGCCTAGACAGGGGCAAGCTGAAATCCCTCCGTCAATCAACTTTGTTCCATAAGCAGTCATTTTCAGTCTAGGCAAAGCACTGCTTGTTGCAGGTCAGCAGTTATGCAAATTGTTTTAAAAGCATGCTTTTTAACTGGGAACCTCGACATAAAAGTCAGGTACAGATGGAGCTACTTAGTTGGAAGTGGGAGGAGGAGGCTCCTGGTGCCCCCAGGCTCCACGTTGAACTCCACAAAGGGGACCTGCATCCCTTCCAAAGAGCAAGGATGTCCTTAGATCATAAGATGTTTTCTTTTCTTTTTCTTTTCTTTTTTGAGACAGAGTCTTGCTCGGTTGCCCAGACTGAAGTGCAGTGGCGTGATCTCAGCTCACTATAACCTCCACCTCCCGGTTCAAATAATTCTCCTGCCTCAGCCTCCTGAGTAGCTGGGATTACAGATGCCTGCCACCATGCCCAGCTAATTTTCATATTTTTAGTAGAGATGGGGTTCCACCATATTGGCCAGGCTAGTCTCGAACTCCTGACCTCAAGTGATCTGCCCGCCTCGGCCTCCCAAAGTGCTGGGATTACAGGTGTGAGCCACTGCGCCCAGCCACACAAGACGTTGTTTAAGTTCAAAAGCCATTTTCTAAGAGAAATAAATGTATATAATAAACGTGAACCCAGCTGAGTACTCCTTATGCAGAAGCCATGCTGAGTTCTCTGAGCAAGTCCAATGTCAGCGCGTGTATTGCCAAGGCTGGCCTTCCAGAGACCGACTGCCGGGTGTCTCTCACGAAGCCAAAGGCTGCACGCAGGCTCCTGGGTAGACCAAGTTAGCTCTGCCCCAGACAGAAACGTTTAAGACAGCACTTGAGTTCTGTCCATAAATGCAGGGCACTGATGCTCAAGGGCCCTGACCAGGGTCTGTGCCACATCCCTGCACCTGGAGAAACAACTCAAGATAGTTGTCCCCATGGCAGTGGGCAGAAGGAAGGGACGGAGAGAGCATCTGGGCCTGAAGAACACATGGCCCAGGTCCCAGAAAACAGTCGTGCCCAGTTCACCGTGGTGAGAATGCTTTTCCCAGCCCTGTCCCCTTCTCACTTCTCCCGAAATCTATTCCCAGATGAAGGTATTTATGACTGCTCCTGGGCATTTCAGGGGCGGAAAGAAAGAGAGAAGAGAAGACAGAAGCAAAGGGAAAAGAAAAGAAAAGAGAAAAGAAAATAAAGAAAAGAGCAAAATCAGGGATTCACAATATTTACTTCCTAGAATTCTGCCATTTAATACCTCCCACACCAAACAAAATATGTGGTTCCAGAGACCCAAGAATTAAAGTTCAACTTGGAAAGAGAGAGGCAAAAGGAATGTCTGAACTTATTCCAGATTCGAGGCCAGTCCACCCACCACCCGGCGCATACCCAAGCGAGGGAAACACCTCAGCCCCGGGCTTAAACGACAGCACCTCGTTTTGCTCAATAAGTGTGAAGTGGCCTCAGGAACGTGCAGTCCCCCGTTTCCTACCTCTTCGGCGGGGGTCCCCAGAGTCGGTCCCCAGGGTCGCTCCCCTCTCCCTTCTGCACCACCTGCTACTGCTGATTTCGCATCTCTCCTGGGGAAGCCACGGGGCGATCAGGGAGGAGTTCCGAGGAAGGAAGGGGAGGGCATGGTCTCCCAACCAAGCGCTTAGTTCCAGGGAAAAGGATGTTTTGTAACTTTCAGCTTGAATTTCCAGACGCAGAACAGGAAATGTCCACGGGGCTGGAGCTCAAGTGCGAAGTCAGCCGGGTCTCCGGCTCCTTTCCGAGGGGCGCCTCCTACGTGCTCCCGACGCTGGCCCTGTCTGGAATTTAAAGCTCCGTTTGAATTCTGGTGCCTTTTCCCCTCTTACTCTTTTTTTTTTTTTTTTCTTAATGGAACGTCAGCTTCGTTCCTGACATGCTGGAAAAAGTTTCTTTTGCTTCAACTTGGCTCAGAAACATCCTCTCCTTGTGAGAGTATTTCTCCTATTACAAAGTTCAGTTTAAAAAAAGAGAGCTGTTTTGCCAACTTTTGTACTGAGAACATTTTTGACGGATTTTTTCCCCTGATCGCTTGGATTCCAAGAAACATACACACCCACATCCCTCTGTTTTTTGTTTTTGTTTTTCCTTCTAATTGAAAAATAGTAATAATAGCTGGTTGGTCTGGGCACAGTGGTTTGTGCCCATAATCTCTGCACTTTGGAAGGCTGAGGCAGGAGAATTGCTTGAGCTCAGGAGGTTGAGACCAGCCCGGGCAACATAGTGAGACCCTGTCTCTACACAAAATTTAAAAACTAGCCTGGCACAGTAGCTTGTGTCTGTAGTCCCCAGTACTTGAGCCCAGGAGTTGGAGGCTGCAGTGAGCTATGATTGAGCCACGGCAATCCAGCCTGGGCAACAGAGTGAGATCCTGTCTGTAATGATAATAATAGTAATAATAACAATAGCTGGTAAAATATTGCAGTGCAGGCTGGGTGCTGTGGCTCAAGCCTGTAATCCCAGCACTTTGGGAGACCATGGTGGGCAGATCACCTGAGGTCAGGAGTTCAAAACCAGCCTGGCCAACATGGCGAAACCCCGTCTCTACTAAAAATACAAAAATTAGCCAGGTGTGGTGGTGGGCATCTGTAATCCCAGCTACTCGGGAGGCTGAGGCACAAGAATCGCTTGAACCCTAGAGGCGGAGGTTGCAGTGAACCTGGATCACGCCACTGCACTCCAGGCTGGGTGATAGAGCGAAACTCCATCTCAAAAAAAAAGAAAATAAAAAAGATTGCAATGCAGGTGTTCTTGTTCTTAAACTGTGGGCGGTAGGGTGCTGCCTCCCTCAGCCTTGTCTGTGTGGTCATGTTTCCCACAGCACAGTGTGCATCCTGTGTGGTAAAGAGGGGTAACAGGTAATGATGGTCTTCAAGGCTCTCTCTTAGTTCTCGGTCCTTCTATAATGGTCACACAGGAATTGGCTACCTTTTTCAAATGGGGTCGCATTTCAAATTACAAACTCCATCTCCTCTGCCCCCTGCCCCCTGCCCCCACCCCCCGCCCCAGGGATAGGGCTGAAAGACCCCTGGTTGTGATTTGTGGAGGTGATTGGGTGGAAGTACACCGGGCTGAGAGGCTGATCATAAGATTCAGTTGTTGGTAACTGCCCAGGGAGTAGCATGTCTGTGAATTGTCAAATGCTACCACAAATTGGGAACCTTTAGGGTACTCGTTGACCCCTGAAACAAAACTCAGTAGTTTTCATAGTGTTAATTGGGAATTGGTTAACAAGTAGGAAATGAGAACATCTCCTCTGTTCTATGCATTAAAAGAAGAAGCCATGTTGGCCAGGTTGGTTTCGAACTCCTGACCTCAGGTGATTTGCCCACCTTGGCCTCCCAAAGTGCTGGGATTACAGGCATCAGCCACAGCACCCAGCCTGCACTGCAATATTTTACCAGCTATTGTTATTATTACTATTATTATCATTACTTGCACATTCATAGTGCAAGTAAGATTGTAAGAAAAAATAGTTTGTTAGGCTAGGTGCAGTGGTTCATGCCTGTAATCCCAGCACTTTTGGAGGCCAAGGCAGGAGGATCACTTGAGTCCAGGAGTTCAGGACAAGCCTGAGCAACCTAGGGAAGACCTGTCTCTACAAAAATAAAATAAAATAAATTAGCCCGTGTGGTGGTGCCTGTACCCACAGCTACTTGGCAGGCTGAGGCAGGAGGATCACTTGAGCCTGGGAGATCGAGGCTGCAATGAGCCATGATTGTACCATTGCACTCTAGCCTGGGCAGCAGAGCAAGACCCCATCTCAAAAAAAAAAAAAAAAAGAAAGAAAGAAAAGAAAAAAAATTGCCAATTCATCAGGTTCGAAAGTTTCAAATGTTTCAGGAGTATCCTTCATTTACAAAAATTATACTGTACACATAACAGACTAAGGCTAGCAATTTCTAGATTGTTGAGTTGATGTACTGATTACACATAATTTTTATCTAGTCAGTGAAGCGAGACTGACCCTAGGTGATATTTTTCTGTTCTGGCTTGAGTGTTGTACCTAAGCTTGAAAGTAATTGAAATGCATTTATATTCTGAAATTTAGATATTCTATCATTTCAAACTCAGTGTAGTGTGGAGATAATCCTAATCAACAAAGTTTAACCCAGCATTAAAAGTATGTAGTTAGATGTCTATTTTATAGTCTAACATATTTAAACATAATATTAAAATAAACATATGATCTCAAGAACCAGACTCTGAAAAGAGGTAGACAGATTGAGTCTATTTGATATCTAAACAATAGGCAATCTAAGTTTTAAAAAGATTAATTATGCCCCCACTTAAGGGCAGAAGTCTAATTCCACAGACTTGAAGACTATGTAGCCTCATGAACACATCTGACCAGAGATATGGGGGTGTTGCCTAGCAGAGTTAGTGGGATGGCACTTCTAATTCTTTTTGTAGTTTGTTTCATTTTATTTATTATTTATTATTATTATTATTATTATTTTGAGATGGAGTCTCGCTCTGTCGCCCAGGCTGGAGTGCAGTGGCACCATCTTGGTTCACTTCAAGCTCCGCCTCCTGGGTTCACGCCATTCTGCTGCCTCAGCCTCCCAAGTGGCTGGGACTACAGGCGCCCGCCACCATGCCTGGCTAATCTTTTTGTATTTTTATTTTTTATTTTTATTTTTATTTTTGAGACGGAATCTTGCTGTGTCCCCCAGGCTGGAGTGCAGTGGTGCAATCTCGGCTCACTGCAAGCTCCACTTCCTGGGTTCACGCCATTCTCCTGCCTCAGCCTCCCGAATACCTGGGACTACAGATGCCTGCCACCATGCCTGGCTAATTTTTTGTATTTTTAGTAGAGACAGGGTTTCACCGTGTTAGCCAGGATGGTCTGGATCTCCTGACCTTGTGATCCGCCCGCCTTGGCCTCCCAAAGTGCTGGGATTATAGCCGTGAATATTTTTGTATTTTCAGTAGAGATGGGGTTTCACCGTGTTAGCCAGGATGGTCTTGATCTCCTGACCTTGTGATCCACCCACCTCAGCCTCCCAAAGTGCTGGGATTACGGGCATGAGCCACTGCGCCTGGCTGGCACTTCTAATTTTTACCCTGAGAGCAAGATTCACCAGATCAGTCACCTCTTTTTCAATTATTAAACTACTTGCTTTGATATCATGAATATAGACACAAGTATAAAAATCTCTTGTTGAACAGCAAAAGACACAGCTGAAGTTGAGATGAAAACCCAGGCTTTTCAAGGTGAAAGCTAAACAATATTTCACAAAAGGCCAAATGCTGGGTTGGTTTGTGGATGAGGGACCGTATTGAATTTAACTGGCTATGTAGTATTGATTGAGTGCTTACTATGTGTGCCACGTCTGTTTGAGGCCTTCTCAAATAGAACACAATTTTTCATACAACAGCACTGTAAAGTATTGTTGCTCTCATTTTACAGAAGAGGAGCTGAGGTTCTGAGATGTATATTTTGCAGTTTTACTTGTCAGTGTTAAGATTGTTCATGATCTGAGTTTTTTGCTTTTGTAAAAAAAGATTTATTGTATTCATGATGCCTGTCTAGTCCTGCAACTCCCTACCATGTTACATGTTAAAATTGAAAATGTCATCCATTGATTCATCCCAGTCAATAAATATTTAATGAATGTCGATGTGCACAGCACTGGGCCAGGGGAGGAATGACTCAAACCCTGCCCTAGGGATGTTTGTAATCTAGAAGGGAGATGAGATAAAAATACCTCTTTCTTTCCTTCCTTCTTTTCTTTTCTTTTTTTTCTTTTGTATTTTTTTTTTTTTTTTTTTTGAGACTGAGTCTTGCTCTGTCGCCTGGGCTGGAGTGCAGTGGCTCAATCTCGGCTCACTGCAACCTCCACCTCCCAAGTTCAAGCAATTCTCCTGCCTCAGCCTCCCAGCTAGGACTACAGGCGCAGGTGACTATGCCCAGCTAAGTTTTGTATTTTAGTAGAGATGGGGTTTCACCACAGGGTTGGCCAGGCTGGTCTCGAACTCCTGACCTCAAGTGATCTGTCTGCGTCAGCCTCCCAAAGGGCTGGGATTACAGGAGGGAGACACTTCACCTGGCTTAAAAATACCTATCTCATTTAACTAAACATTTCCCCTTCCAGGTCTATACTCAAGAGAGATGCGAACATATGTCCACCCAAAAACCTGTACACGAATGCTTATAGCAGCATTATTCATAACAGCTGCTTCCGAAAACAACCCAAATGTCCATCAACTGATGAATGAACAAAATGTGGTATATCCACACAATAGAATATTTGGCCACACAAAGAAATGAAGTACTCATATATGCTACAACATAGATGAACCTGGACACCATTATGCTAAGTGAAAGAAGCCAGTCACAAAACACCACATATTATATGATCAATTTTTATGAAATGTCCAGAATGGGTAAATCTACAGAAATGGAAAGTAGTGGTTGCCAGCGACTGGGGGCGTGGGGAGCAGAGGGCTTGGGGGTTGACAGCTAAAGGATACGGGCTTTCTTTTTGGCATGATAAAAATGTTCCAGGCCAGATGCAGTGGCTCACACCTGTAACCCCAGCACTTTGGGAGGCCAAGGCGAGTGGATCACTTGAGGCCAGGAGTTCAAGACCAGCCTAGCCAAATGGCGAAACTCCATCTCCACTATAAATACAAAAATTAGCTGGGCGTTGTGGGCACACCTGTAATCCCAGCTACTTGGGAGGCTGAGGCAGGAGAATCGCTTTGAGCCTGGGAGGTGGAGGTTGCAGTGAGCCGAGGAGATCAAGCCACTGCACTCCATCATGGGCAACAGAGCAAGACTCGGTCTCAAATAAAAAAAAAAAATTCTAAAATTGATTGCAGCAATGGTTGCACAATTTTGTGAATATACTAAAAATTGTTGAACTGCACGTTCTAAATGGGTGAATTTATTGTGTGTGAATGATATCTAAATAGAGAACTGTTGTAGAAACAAAACACGTACCTGAAAAAATAACTATCCACTTCTCTTGTAACCACTCCAACTTCCAAAGTGTCACATTCCGTGTATACTTTTTTGTTTCCTTGGCTAATTCATTCTAAGGGCACTCCAGCCCAGGCGACAGAGCAAGACTCAGTCTCAAAAAAAGAGAAGAGAAAAGAAGAGAAAAGAAAAGAAAAGAAAAGAAGGAAGGAAAGAAAGAGGTATTTTTGGGAAATTCAAGGCACTGTCTGAAGAAGAGATGATGTGGGAGATTGAAGGAAAGAACCATCTCTTATATGAACACAGCGTCCTGTATATTGTGATTATCACATTTATTGAAGATCTCCCTTCTCTGGCAACATGTGTATCCCCGAGTTCTCTTCATCCTGCCTTCTACCAAAATACATATTCAAGAAAGGATTTTAAATGTGTAATCACACTGAAATTTAGAAGGCAATGATGACTATATTTGCATTTAATTAATGTAAAAAAATTTTATTTTTTTAATTTTATGAAATAAATTCACTCTCATTTTTCCTTTCTCAAAAATGACTAAACTCTTTATTGTTTGGTTTCTGGTTTTCTGTTTTGTTTTGTCTTTTGTTTTTTGAGACAGGATCTTGCCCTGTCACCCAAGTTGGAAGGCAGCGATGGGAGCATGGCTTATGGCAGCCTTGGCCTCCTGGGCTCAAATAATCCTCCTGCCTCAGCCTTCAGAGTAGCTGGGACCAGACGTGCATGCCACTATGCCCAGCTAATTTTTTAAAAAATTATTTTTGTAGAGACGGGGTTCTCCCTATGTTGCCCAAGCTGGTCTTGAACTGGGCTCAAGCGATCTGCCGGCCTTGACCTCCCAAAGTGCTGAGACTACAGGCATGAGCCACAGTGGCCAACCCAAACTCTTACTTTATTCCAGGTACATTGCAAGGTGCAGGACCTAAGAGTCCAGTAGAGAAAGCAACCAACCAAACAAATCTCCTAGGCGGTTCTGGGCACTATAATAGGATATAGCGGTATGATAAGGGCCCATCAAGGGCAGAGGTATACAACGTGGCAAATCTGCTGGAGCAGCAGGTGTCTGTAGTCAATAAGGAGCTCCTGAAAGGTTTGGAGAGTGCCATGTTTGAGAATGGATGTTCTGGAGATGCTGAGAATGGTAAAATTGGCACTTTAACAATAGAATTTCTGGCAATTGGTTGAAAGAGAAAATTTTAAAAAGAAAATTTTTAAAAAATTATTTTTGTAGAGACGGGGGTCTCCCTATATTGCCCCAGCTGGTCTTGAACTGCTGCTCTCAAGCGAGCCTCCAGCCTTGGCCTCCCAAAGTGCTGGGATTACAGGCATAAGCCACCGCGCCCGTCCCAACCTCTTACTTTATTCCCGGTACATTTCAAGGTGCAGGAGCCGAGTCCAGTAGAGAAAGCAAGCAAGCAGACAAATCTCATTGGCGGTTCCAACGTTAGTATTGTTGTTTTGTTGTTGTTATTATTTGAAGTATAGTTATGTAACAGCAATTTAGTAACCACTTCCTGGCTCCTGAAATGTCATTTGCAGAGTCGCAGAAAGACAATTTAGTTGCCCTCCCCTAAGAGTCCATTACCAGGACAATAAACTCCGTTTTTTGGGGGAGTCAGGTGTCATTCTCATATATGTCCAGTAGGTGGAGGCATTGCTGTTCCAGAAAGAAAACTCTTTCTTTGCAAACTTGATCTGATTGCCATTGCCGCTGAGCACCGGAGGGACTGCCATTTACTCCCTTTTGTACCGGGCAGCAGGAAGCAGGCCAGAATTATGCAGTAGAGAGCGCATGGATCTTGGAACCCAACACCATGGTATCCTAACCTGGACTCCTCCGCCCAGTAGAGTGACCTTGGGCACATTACTTCACCTCTTTGAATCTCAGTTACCTCACCCAAAAAGTGATGGTTTCGTAGGTCCACGATCCCTTATCCACATTTCCAAACTTCCCCACTCTGGAAACCACAAGCATTTCTTAACTCGTGGGGCAGCAAAACCTGACCTCAACTGACCTGAAGTTATGTATTATCCTACTTAGCGTGAATATTCTTACATTTCACTGCAGAAAGGGTTTATATGTTTGATTACAAGGTGCTCCCCTAGCCCACTGGGGGTTTGATATAATAAAAGGTATATTGGGTTGTGTTACCGTCCTAAAACCTGAGAAAATCCAGAATCCCGAAGCACACCTGGCTGTAGGATAAGAGATTGTAAATCTGAACTACTAGACTGTAAACGGAGGGAGGAGGGAGGAAAGAAGGGAGGGAGGAAGACACTTTAGTGAAATTGATCCTATCTTGTTAGTTTCTCCCCTAGCCATTATCAATAACACACATACTTCTACAAAAGGAGGACTTCCGTTCCAAATACAAGATATTATGTACTTCTCCATTTCGCTCTTTAGGGTTCCCTCCACCATCCACTCGGTTGCACACACCGGAAGGGTGTAAAGGGTGTTATAAGGGTGAAAAGAGACACCTTGCCTGAAGCACCTGGGCGGCCCCCAAGGACTCTTCTTTCTCCTACCCAAGCCAATCAGACTTGGGGTCCTGGCAAATCAGAGAAATCCCAGGGGGGAAAACAAAGAATCTCTGTTGATACAGTCACATCATTCATTCATTTGATACACACATATTAAGCACCTACTTAATATGTGCCAGATACTCTGTGATTAATAAGCTTATTGTCTCCTGGTGAGCCTGTGCCATCCCCGGGCAGACTCAGGGATTGTCTTGGGCTCTGCAAATTACTCAGCGCTTTGGGAGGCCAAGACGAGAGGATCACTTGAGCTCAGGAGCTTGAGACCAGCCTGGACAACACGAGGAGACCTTGTCTCTACAAAAAATTTAAAAAAATTAGCCAGGAGGATTTCTTGAGGCTGGAAGTTCCAGACCAGCTTTGGCAACATAGTGAGACTCCTTTCTACAAAAAAAAATATTAAAAATTAGCTGGGTGTGGTGGCGGGCGCCTATAGTCCCAGCTACTCAGAGGCTGAGGTGGGAGCATTGCTTGAGCCCAGGAGGTCAAGGCTGCACTGAGTCATGATTGTGGCACTGCACTCCAGCCTGGGATATAGACTGAGACCCTGTCTCAAAAAAGAAGAAGGAGGAGGAGGAGGAGGAAGAGTAGGAGGAGGAGGCTTACAGCAGGTGCTGCTAAAGGGAAGAGGAAAAACCCATTCGTAGACTCAGTCCATAGCTGTCTTTTCCACCATCCCTAAACTTTTAATCACATCCTTGATTTTCACTCTGAAGATTTCACCTGTTTAAAACTTCTGCCCTTGGGGAGGGATGGCTGATGGAGGCAGAAGGTGCAATTTGAATGCAGCTCTCACCTGGGCAATTCTTGACTCTCTGGAGTAAATAGCATGAAGGCCTGGGAAACTCACCCTGCTGTCAATTTGATGTCTGCTTTAGATGTACCACCAGTATAATGGAGATCACAACTCCTGGCCCCACCCACTTCGCCATCCCTTTTATGGTTTTTTTCTTCCTCCCCCTCCATGCTCCAGGCAGATCCAAGTTCTTGCAGTTCTTCAAATGTGTCCAACTCTGCTGCCTTCTTTGCCTTTGCACATGCTATTCCCTTGTCCTAGAACCGCTCCTTCTCTCCTGTTTAATTCCTGTTAGTCCTTCTGCAGAGCCCAGGGCTCAACGGCTCCAGATGCCTTCCCTACCCTTCCTTTCTGTCAGTGCTGGGCCATCCCGTAGGATCCTATGCACACTTCCATCACAGCACCACACACACTGTGTTGGGGTCATCAGTGTCAGCGTCTCCACCCTGCCCACCACAAACAGGTAGTGGGAGCTCCTTGGGGTCACACCCTGTTCTTTACGTCTTCAGCATCACTGGCCTTGTCCACAAAGGAGGTGCTCAATCAATGTTGGTTGATTACATGAATGATGGTGGAGATCAATATTATTATATTTATGAAAGAGCTCTGAGCTCCTGGGAATATGACCATATTCTACATTGCAGAAAATGACATAAATCTGCAGCCGTTGCAAGAAGAAATCTGAGACTTATTTTAACATCAGATCCTCGGCCTGCACAACCTATTACTCATCCCTGGGGCAGAGGCTGTGTTTGTGGGAAGCACACCAGGCAGAAAGTCTCAAAGCCTGGGATCCAGCCCACGTCTATCACCAGCCAGCTGTGTGATCATCGAGGGTCACATGTCAGAACCCTCACTTCCCTTATCAGGGCAACAAAGAATCAGAGCCGCTGAACAACTTCTTTCTTGTTCTGATATTCTGTTATTTTATTTTGAGTGCATTGAGCTATGAGTTCACAGAATGCATGATGACATCTAAGCTAACTTGCTAGTTTTAAAAATAGGCCATGTACGTGAATGTGCACTGAAGTGTGCACCAAGACAAGGACTGTGGACAACAATACTGTGGCCAGGGTGGTGGTCAATTGGCAGATTGTCCTGCAAACCCTCTTACCTTTGCAGTTTGATTCCTTTTTTGTCTTCAGAAAGTCCTCTCTTAAAATTCAAATTTTTCTGGGTCCCATTTCATTACCTTAAAATCCTAGGATTTCAAGCTAGAAAGGATTTAGCAAGTAATACTTCAGTTATCCCATCAAAACCTTGCAGGGATTGTTGACAGGCAACTGGGATGAGACAGGCTCTTAGTGGCACCTGGGTAATCAGCCCCAGTGACGCTGCAGACTGTTGATAGGGAGACAGGAAGATACTTAAGTGAAATTGATCCTACCTTGTTAGTTTCTCCTCTAGCCATTATCAGTAACACATGTACTTCTACAAAAGCAGGACTTCCATTCCAAATACAAGGTATTCTGTACTTCCCCACTTCTCTTTCTAGGGATCCCTCCACCATCCACTCCGTTGCACACACCGAAGACCTGGAAATCATTCTCTCCTTTCCCCGCCTCTAACACGCAGTCCGTCAGCAAATTCAATCCTCTCTTCCTTCAAATATGTCCCCTACCTGCCCGCATATCATCACCGCCACTGCTAAAACTCAGGTGAAAGTCATGTCATCATGTCAGAGCAAATGCAACAGCCCCCTCTCTTATTCTCTTGCCTCTACTCTTGTTCCCCTAAGACCATTCTCTAGAGAGCAGTCAGGACCATCATCTCCCGTTGAAAATCCTCCAGTCAGTTTCCACTGCTAGTCCAGCGAGATCCAAACTCCTTACCACATTGGCACAGCCCCTGCCTACCTCTCAACCTCTGTCCGAGGCCCAGGCACTCTGGCTTTTCTGTCCCTCACACAGGCCAAGCATTTTGCTCTTTCAGGGCTTAGAATGTGTTATTACCTCTTTCTCCAGATCTTCATACATACCCCAACCTCTAACACTAGTGGAGTCCAGGAACAAGGGCGGGAATGGAAACCCATAAACCATATCTCCAAGTATTTAAAAGTTATAGATCACTCTAAAACCTATCACATAAAACATGTTCTAGCCTCTTACCTTGTCAAATGCCTTCATAATGACAAAATTGAAAAATATGTGTAAACACATGGTTTTGATGACTACGAGTTAGCAAAATACAAAAGAAAATTAAATGCATTACTGTGCATATTTAACTGTTCTATTGACTGGTTGGTGATATTCGAATGAGTAATAAAATAGAGACATATATATTACCTATGACTTATATATTTATTCCACAGATTTTTGTTTCATTTCAATGTAATCACTAATATAATCATTTTCAAATGTTTTCAATATACACATTTCAAATGTGTTCAATATAACACATTTCAAATGTGTTATATTGAGATGAATGATATAAAATATTTTTTAAAATGTTATTGTCCTCAAAGTGTAAAAAATTTAAATATATTATCATTAAAATATAACTGAAAGTAAATATTTGAAAATTAAAATGGTTTTCATATATCATTTCAAAAAAGTTATTTTTCTCAGGTATTCAAAATTATTTATAATTAAACAATTATGTGTTCTAATTAGTGCATATGAAAACTTTAAATTACAATTATTTAAATAAAGCTGAAAAATTCTTTTGGAAAATCTAGCTAAACTATATTAGATATTCTTATTTTTTAAAAAAATTCTCAGGCTAAGCATGGTGACTCACACCTGTAATCCCACCACTTTGAGAGGCAGAGGAAGGAGGATCACTTGAGTCCAGGAGTTCAAGACTACCCTGGGCAACATAGTGAGACCCCGTCTCTACAAAAATTAAAAAAAATTAGCTGAGTGTGGTGGTGCACACTTGTAGTCCCAGCTACTAGGGAGGCTGAGTGGGAGGATCACTTGAGCCCAGGAGATCAAGTCTGCAATAAGCTGCGATCATGCCACTGCACTCCAGCCTAGGAACAGAGTGAGACCCTGTCTCAAAAAAAAAAAAAAAAAAAAAAAAAGTTGGCAGGGCACAGTGGCTCATGCCTGTAATCCTAGCACTTTGGGAAGCTGAGGCAGGAGGATCACTTGAGCCCAAAAGTTTGAGACCAGCCTGGGCAACATAGTGAGACTCTGTCTCCACAAAAAAATTAAAAAGTAACTAGGTGTGGTGGTGCATGCCTGTGGTCCCAGCTACTGGGGAGGCTGAGGCGGGAGGATTACTTGAGCCCAGGAGGTCAAGGCTGCAGTGAGTCATGATTGTGCCATTGCACTCCAGCATGGGCAACATAAGAAGACCCTCTCTCAAAACAAACAAAAGAGAAAACGTGTCTCAATTTTGGTGTTCAGTGCTGTCAAGGTAAAGAATTGGTATGCTTTGAGCATCTTACATCTAAACCAACATATATACACATTTAAGAGAAATGTGAATTACTTGACATTGCAAATGTTCCCCATCCATCATGTGCAAACGTCCCAAATACCTCTTTAATCCATAAGCATCTCCAGAACACAAAGAAAGAGAAGAAAAAGATAGATGCTCAGACCTCTGGGAAACAATTCTTCTTTATGCAATAATCTAGTGCTCTGATGCTGTTTTGAGAAAGGTTTGAACAAGTTAGTTAATTTGTCCTTTCTCTCACCTAAGCACTTTCGCCACATGAATTCTTTCCAGCACCACCCACAACCTTGACGGCATTAGGACAAGGTGGTGGAGAGGCGTTTCCCTGGAGTCTGAACCGTGTTAAATAATCAGAGTGGTTGGGGTCCTCTAAATCCCCAGGCCCAGGACAGGGGCCCCTATTGCCCTGTTCCAAGGGTAGTTCCTTCTTTCATGCCTCCTGGGTACCTCCTTATAGAAAGGCCTTCTCTGACCACCCTGAATAACCGATGTGGCATCCATACTGCCCCACCCCAACCATTCTGTGTCCCCTTGTCCCATATGATCTTTTCATAGCAATTTACACCATCTGAAATCACATCTTTCTCTACCCACCATGGACCTCATCATATGCATAAGCCCTCAATGCCCATTTGTTAATGATTGGACATCTCTGACCATCAGATTCCAGAGGTGCCTCAGCAATGGACGTTTATTTGTGTGGTGGTTTAACACACAGTGTCTCCTCATCCATGCTTTCGTGAGATTCCCATGACCTGTGAAGAACAAAGGTCATGCCTGGGGCTCAGAGAAGTTACGAGGTTTGTCACTGTGAGCAAATGGTAGAGCTAAAGCTAACCATACAATTAGGACTCTTTCCCCTAGACCCCTAAGTGAAGAAGGAGCCTTGAGGGTTTATGGTGCAGCCTCCAAATACACACCCATAGTGAGAGGCTGCACACAATTCTGCCCCTAGAGGGCAATGGCTGCACACACATGGACAATGGACACATTTGGACCACTAGCCGGTTAGTGATGGGTGTCCACGTCTTCACCTAGTTTTTGTTTGTTTGTTTTGTTTTTTTTTTTGAGACAGAATCTCACTCTGTCGCCCAGGCTGGAGTGCTGTGGCACGATCTCGGCTCACTGCAACCTCCGCCTCCCGGGTTCAAGCGATTCTCCTGCCTCAGCCTCCCAAGTAGCTGGGACTACAGGTGCCTGCCACCATGCCCAGCTAATTTTTTGTATTTTTAGTAGAGACGGGGTTTCACCATATTAGCCAGGATGGTCTCAATCTCCTGACCTTGTGATCTGCCTGGCTCAGCCTCCCAAAGTGCTGGGATTACAGGCGTGAGCCAGTGCACCCAGCCAACTTCACCTAGATTTTAGAAGACCCTGGAGACATTCTGATTATACCAAGACAAGAATACAGGTCCATAGACCTTACTGGCCTGGTGTGTTTCCAGGAAGTCTGGAACTTCCTGGGTGGACCTCCTGCTTTTACCCTGACTTCTTCCACGGAGAAAGCTAGAACTCGAGCCCAGTTCAACTCTGTGTGTTCCTTTCTGCCCTTGGATACCTTCCTACCAGTCTTGCTCAATTTGGGCACTCCTGACATTTTGGGCTGGAAATTTTTGTTGCTGTTGGGGGCTGTCCTGTGCATTGTGAGGGGCTGTCCAGAATCCCCGGCCTCTACACCAAATTGCTAGCAGTCCTCACTCCCCGTCTCAGCTGTGACAACAGAAAATGTCTACAAACATTGCCAAATGTTTGGGGGAGGTAGAGGGAGAAGGTAACAACATTGGCCTGGTTTGAGAGCCGCTAAACCAAACCAGCCATGGAATAGATGCCGTGGAGTCTAGCCGTGAACTGTTGTCCAGGAGGCAGCTTGGGAGGGATTCACAAATGTTCCCAGCACAAGATCTTGCGATTTCTGTGTAAACTTTTCTTCCAGTGATATTTAATTTTTTTATCATCTCCAAATGGTAATCATTTGCAAATTAATTGGTGTTTATCCTCCTGGCTACAAACTCTAAACAGAGTGCAGGGGCTTTTTTGTTTTATTTTATTTTGGGTGTGTGTGTGTGTGTGTGTGTGTGTGTGTGTGTGTGTGTGTTTTCTGGTCTGCCACGGTTCTCAGTCCCTCAGAACCATTTATTTCCTTTTATTGTTGTTTTCTTCACTTGGCTTCCCCCCTCCACCAGACAGGCTTAATAACTGGCAATCATCACATCGCAGGGCAAAGCAGTCGGCAGCCACCCCCGCAACAGGCGAATCAGAGCCTGAATGCTCTGGAACTATTGCCTCTTTTGTGTTTCCAAGCAGACTCCAGTTTTGTCTCTTGACTATCCCTGAATAAAGAGAATCTTAAAACATCATGTGGCTGCAAATGGCTTCACATAAGCTGGAAGGAGCAATAAACAGGAAGTCCACGGCAAAAGAGAAATAAAAATGATCAGTCAATTAGGCTGTGAGAATGACTTCACTGAGCGCCCCCCTACCCCCACCTCCAAGGCATCTTTGGGGGAAACTGGGCTGCATTAATCAGGCCTGGGCAGGCAGGCCCCAGAACAGAGCTGCCAGGAGGGAAGACCTGCAGTGAGCCAGCGAGGGAGAGTGAGTGCCACACCACTTCCAGAGCCAAAGATCTGCCAGGAGGGGCAGGACAATGTGGCCCACATGCCGCGAGCAAATCATCCAGCCAAGTTGCAAAACTTACATGACACTCTTTTATCCTGTCCTGGGGTGGGATGAGAGGCCCCACGATGAAGAATGAACACAATTGCCCCGGCACTCCAGCCCACACCTGGCTGCTCTGGTGACACTCTGGACTCTCACATTCAGACAGGACCCCCCACAGTGTTCTTGAGCCATCTCAGCCCCGAGAGTCCCATGTCTAGGGAACCTGCTGCCCTTCCCAGCCACCACCAGTGCCTACGGCTTACATGCCTGGGTACCCTGACCCAGCGATGCCCCTCCAGAGCAGGAATCATCACGATAAGTTAGGCCCGGCTCCACCCTACCCAGGAGGCCTTCCTGAAAACAGCATCAGAGAGAACTTGGAGGACGACATAGCTACTGCTTTGATGTCGGGCTTAAAGAGAAAGGATGCCTCCTAAAGCAGAGAGAGAGGAGAGAAAGAGATAATCAGCCTCTTGGTGTCTCATTTCATGAAGAGGGTCAGATTGTACAAACGGGGAGTTAAATAAAAAAGGATGTAAGAGAAGGTTCAAACTAATTCGAGGTCAGAAAAGTGAGAAACATATTTTTAGTTTCTAAGACCACCTAAAGAAGGCAGGGTAGGCCAGGCGTGGTGGCTCACTCCTGTAATCCCAGCATTTGGGGAGGCTGAGGCGGGAGGATTGCCTGAGCTCAGGAGTTTGAGACCAGCCTGGGCAACAAGGTGGAACCACATCTCTAAAAAAAAAAAAAAAAAATAGCCAGGTATGGTGGCGCATGCCTATAGTTCCAGCTACTTGTGGGGCTGAGGTGGGAGGCTCTCTTGAGCC
The DNA here is from genome assembly GCF_006542625.1 of Nomascus leucogenys. NCBI lineage: Eukaryota > Metazoa > Chordata > Mammalia > Primates > Hylobatidae > Nomascus > Nomascus leucogenys. Next base: position 43,566,859 of record NC_044388.1, on the reverse strand, counting down.
CAGGAGATCAAGGCTGCAGTGAGCCAAGATCATGCCACTGCACTCCAGCCTGGGTGACAGAGCAAGACTGGGTCTCTTAAAAAAAAAAAAAAAAAGCAAGGTATGCCACATATAGAATATTATGATTTAAAAGTAGCTCCCTCTCCAATCCTAGTTCCTCTAGTCCATCTTATTTTATTTATTTATTTATTTATTTATTTAAGAATGAATTTCGCTCTTGTTGCCCAGGCTGGAGTGCAGTGGCTCCATCTCAGCTCACTGCAACCTCCGCCTTCTGGATTCGAGTGGTTCTCCTGCCTCAGCCTCCCAAGTAGCTGGGACTACAGGCACCCACCACTATGCCTGGCTAATTTTTGCATTTTTAGTAGAGACGGGGTTTCACCATGTTGGTCAGGCTGGTCTTGAACTCTTGACCTCAGGTGATCCACCCACCTTAGCCTCCCAAAGTGCTGGGATTATAGGCATAAGTCCACACCCGGCCTAGCCCACCTTATTTTATTGTGGCTACACTGTAAATCCATTCTGGAAGTGGCCAGGGTCATGTCTCTATACTAGGGGTTCAGCTGTGGGTAGTGGGGAGCATTTTCAAGGAGGCCTGAGAGAAGGCAGGTGTTATGCACGATGCAAAACAGCAGGGTAATGGCAGAGCTCTGACCTCGATGCTCCTGAACTAGAGGTGGTCGTTAGGACTAGGTTGTTTTCCAACAGCTGACACCCCTGTGATTGGACCAAAGAGCTAGATATTTTAACCCAGTGTGTAAAGGTGGTGAATCTCCAGCCTCTGTTTAAGCAATGGCCCATCTTCCTGGAAACATTCTTGCTCTCTGAGCCCTGGGATCTTGGAACAGAACCACTTGCTGGAAGTGGCCATTGCTGCTCCACCACTGTAGAAAAATCTCCTGCCCAGGTGCCCAGGCTTCTCTGTTTCACCAGCCGCTGCAAGATTCTCCATCACCTCCCTTAAGCAGACCCAGCAGGAATCCAGCCATTGCAAGCCTATCACTTTTCAACAACGTGGACACTTACGTGGTAAGACTAGATCCATGTTATGCTGGAGTGAGGAGAGGCTCAGTAAAACTTCCTATCTCCTGGAGAAGCTATGTGCTGAGAAATGACCCAGCCAGTTGTCCTGGACAGTAAGTGAATCAATCGGTAGAAGCCTCTGCTATGCGCCTGGGCTGTGCGTTCAGTACTGTAGTTTACACGAAAGAAGCCAAGAAAGATGTGGTCCTGCCGTCCATGAAGTTGCACCGTAGTCTAACTCACAAGACTAACAAACATGTGGGCTGAGATCATACGATAAGGCTGTATGACCATTCTGGCCTTCGGTAAACTCAAGCCTGAACATTTAGGTAAAGCTATGGCGCTTTGTTAAATAATACTGCACATTGTTATTTAACTTTTCTTCTATGTCTTGTACCACCATAAGGTCATAAATTCCTCTAGAGTAGGAAGCACAACTTACCCTTTTTAGGGTCTCATGCATCCCCCACCCCACCCCCTACAGCTTCCAGCACAGTGCTAAACACACAGGTGCTTGTGATGTTGTTACTGGATGCTCTGGTGAGTATAACTGCGTGAAACACAATAGAATTGCAATAGGAGTTTGTGTATGGGAGTAATCTGGGTGGGCTGGGGTAGTTGGAGAGGCAAGCTTCCCTGGAACTGCAAAGGGCAATTGACAGTAAAAATACCACAATTCTTTTTTCTTTTCCTTTTGAAAGTAGTGATTAAAGATAACATTTAAAAAACTGTAAAAGTGTACATATTCATTATAGAAATGTGTCAAATGAAGAAAAATATAAAGAAGGAGATTCAAATCATGGGTAATTTCATTCCCAGACATAAGTGAGCCCACAGAATACATAATTATCAACTGTAACAAGTGCTGTGAAGAAAGAGACAAGCAAGAGAATAAATCTGAGAGACCTGATCTAGAATAGAGGAGGCCTCTCCCAGGATGCAACATTGAAGCTGAGACCTGAAGGATGAGCAGGGCTGAGATGGATGAAGAGAGAGAGAAGCACATAACAGGTGTGTTAAAGGATGCATTTCTTTAAGAGGCTAATTACGCCTGTACTCTCAGCACTTTGGGAGGCCGAGGTGGGCAGATTGCTTGAACCCAGGAGTTTGGGACCAGCCTGGGCAACATGGAGAAACCCCATCTTTACAAACACACACACACACACACACACACAAATATTAGCTGGGCCTGGTGGCATGCACCTATAAGTCCTAGCTACTCAGGAGGCTGGAGTAGGAGGATCACTTGAGCCTGGGAGGTCAAGGCTGCAGGGAGCCATGATTGCACCATTGCACTCCAGCCTGGGCCACAGAGTGAGACCCTCAAAAAAAAAAAAAAAAACCAAGTGAATCATGATAAGATGAACATCTGTCAAAGATTTTATTTAATCTTTAACCTCTTTAACCTCATTAATGAATGAGGGAAACATTAAGATCTTACAACTGGTTCAAAGGCTAACTCAAAGTACCGCACTTACATAGTTCAATCAAGAATGCTGAAATGAACACGTCAAAGATTCCAAATTCGGTGGATGAAGGTTAGTTGTCCCTCCGCTAGATAGAATGTATCGACATATGGAAAATAATCCTTACATTGCTCTTAGTCATCTACAACTTGCAGAGTTGTCTCTAGCTCAGAAAATGAAAGATGGAGATGACTAGGAAGAGTAAGTCAGAATGCCTACAAATTCTTCCCCCATTTCAAAGCCTTTCACAGTTTGTCCTGATGTGTGCAAATGTCCTGTGAAGGAGGAAAGACCTTAAGAGAAATGAAAGAAGAGGAGGTTGCTGGGGTATAATGAGCCAAGAAGAGAGTGGTTGAGATAGGATTCATGGTGTACGTTCCTATTTGTGGTGTGTGTGTGTGTGTGTGTGTGTGTGTGTGTGTGTGTCAAGGTAAAACTTATTTCTTCTTCTTTATTTATTTATTGAGACAGAGTCTCGCTTTGTTGCCCAGGCTGGAGTGCAGTGGTGCAATCTCGGTTCACTACAACCTCTACCTCCAGGGTTCAAGCAATTCTCCTGCCTCAGCCTCCTGAGTACCTGAGATTACAGGTGCCTGCTAACACTCCTGGCTAATTTTTTTTTTCTTTAGTAGAGACAGGGTTTCACGATATGTTGGCCAGGCTGGTCTTGAACTCCTGACCTCAAGTGATCCACCCACCTCAGCCTCCCAAAGTGCTGGGATTACAGGCATGAACCACCATGCCCAGCTTCTTCTTCTTCTTTTTTTTTTTTTTTTTAGACCTAACTTTTTTAGGGCAGTTTTAGGTTCACAGCAAAATTGAGTGGAAGGTACAGAGATTTCCCATATACCCACTGACCCCACATGCACAGCCTCCCCATTATCCACGTCCCTCACCAGAGGGGCATATTTGTTACAACTGATGAACCTACACTAACATATCATTATAATTCAAACAGTGTAATTTACATTAGGGTTCACTGTTGGTATTGTATATTCTGTTTAACTTTTATTATACATTGGAGAAGAAGGGAATGACCTAATGCTAACAGACTCAGCAGAAAAACCCAGCAAGGCCTGTCTGCCTAGATTCTTCTTGGCCTCTCTGTGCAGAGTGCCTTCCTTCTGGGTATGGGGCAGGACACTGCTGGAATGGGGGTCTGATGACCTACAGCCAAACCAGGTAGGTCAGATTTTCTTTCTTTCTTTTTCTTTTTTCTTTTCTTTTTTTTTTTTTTTTGAGATGGAGTTTTACTCTTGTTGCTTAGGCTGGAGTGCAATGGCATGGTCCTGGCTCACTGCAACCTCCACCTCCTCGGTTCAAGTGATCCTCCTGCCTCAGGCTCCCGAGCAGCTGGGATTACAGGCACCTGCCACCACGCCCAGCTAATTTTTGTATTTTTAGTAGAGATGGGGTTTCACCATGTTTGCCAGGCTGGTCTCCAACTCCTGAGCTCAAGTGATCTGCCCACCTCGGCCTCCCAAAGTGCTGGGATTATGGGCGTGAGCCACCGCGCCTGGCCAGATTATTTCTTTAGGGCCAATTTTTACACAGAAGGTGGAGGGAAAGTTAGAGAGTAATAATATTTTAGGTTTTATGGCTGGTTTGGGGGAAAGTGGTTAGGGTTTCTAAGACCTGCCAGGGTTTTGTCAAATGTAGGATGACATAGTATATCCCTCATTGTATTATCATACAGAGTGTTTCCACTGCCCTAAAAATCCTCTATGTTCTGCCTATTCACTCCTCTCTCCCTTGTCTTTTTTTTTTTCACTTACCAATATAGGATAAACATTTTCTCATACCATCAAATATCCTTTTGAAGCCCAATTGTGAAAGGCTGCACCATTCCCTTGCAGTGGACACACCGTAATGTATTAACTAAGGCCCTCAGTCCTCTTCATTTAAGTTGTTCCTAGTTGAGATTCAGACACATTAGTCTTTGTTTTCATGAATCTCTGATGATTTCCCTAGGATAGATTTCTCTAAGTGGAATGTCTATTCTAAAAGTGTTGATTAGCAAAAACTGCTTTCAAATGAAGTACTTTAGGAAAATATTGAGGTATGGAGAGTTAGCATTTCTGAGAGAGAGAGAGAGCATGCAGTGGGGCAGTTTTGGAGTCTGGATGTGTGGATTGGAAGAGGTGGGGGAGTAGAAGACGACTCAGGGTATTGGGCTTGGGTTTTCCTCAGAGACAATGGGACATAGGCATATTTGGAAGAGGAACTAATTTGAGGGAAGAAAAGTTTATTCAGAGACATGAAGGATTTGGGTTATTGGGGCTCAGAAAACAATGCTTCAAAATGAAGGCCTCAGAAGCAAAAGTTTTTCTCTGATCTTCTCTTGCCCTCCTGTCTCTCAGTCCCATCCTCCCTTGAGACTAGCCAGAGACACTAGAATCTCTCTTCCCCAAGGCAGGTCTTAGAAACCAGAACACCTTCCCCCCAAAGCAAGCCATAAAAACTAAAAATATTACTCTATAACTTTCCCTTTGCCTTCTGTTTAAAAATTTGCCATAAGGAAATTTTCTGACCTCCCTGATTGGACTGTAGGTCATAGGACCCCCTTTCCAGAGAGGGTCCTGCCCCACACCCAGAAGGAAGGAGTGCTGCTCAGAGAGGCCAAGAAGAATCTAGACAGACAGTCCTTGCTGGGTGTCTCCACTCTGTCTATCAGCATTAGATGGTTCCCTTTTTGTCCAATCATATTTCTACAGGACTATCCATACTTTGTTGAACCTCAGCATAAAAAAGGACAATTTCCCCTGCATCTTTGGGTCTTCATTCCGAAGGCATACACATTTAATCTGCCTTTTGTGAGCTGATTTTTCAGCAAAACTTTCGAGGGCCAAGGGGAACAAGGGAGCACCTAGGGGCACAGGGGCAGAGTCTGGGCTGGAGAAGTGTATGAGTCCATTTTCACACTGCTATAAAGAACTTCCCAAGACTGGATAATTTATGAAGGAAAGAGGTTTATTTGATTCACAGTGCAGCATGGCTGGGGAGGCCTCAGGAAATTTACAATCATAGTGGAAGGTGAAGCAGGCATGTCTTACATGGTGGCAGGTGAGAGAGAGCAAATGCGTGCATAGGAGGAATTGTCAAACACTTATAAAACCATCAAATCTCATGAGAACTCACTCACTATCACGAGAACAGAATGGGGAAAGCTGCCCCCATGATCCAATCACTTCCCACCAGGTCCTGCCCTTGACACATGGGGATTATGGGAATTACAATTCAAGATGAGATTTGGGTAGGGACACAGAGCCAAACCATATAAAGAGGTAAATTTGGGAGTCATAGCAAAGATCTTCTAGTTAAAACCATGAGAGGAGCTGTCTAGGGGAAAGAGGGCCCCAGGGTGATCAGAGCCCTGCAGAAGAGCCATGCTCAGGGGCACATTTGGAAGACACAGCAAATAGGTAAACAGGGGAGAAGAAGGTGGGAAAGTGCCTTGGGAAGGCTGGGTCATTAACAACGTCAAGTACTGCCCTGAAGTCAGAAAGGCTGAGGACTGGGGAGAAAACCATTGTGTTTGGCCAGAAGAAAGTCCTGGCAACCTCCAGCCAGTGCAGTTTCAATAGAATTGTGGGGGTGGAAGTCCGCGGTTTAGGGAACAGTAGATGGAGGCATTGAGTGTCAGCCGCAATGTGGAGGATTTTGGCAGCCAAAGGAAGCGGGAAGTCTGGAAATTAGCTAAAAAAGAGGAGAGTGGAGCATTGTATTTTGTGAGTGTGTGTCTTGTTCCTATTCCAAGCCAGCAGCTTCAGTTGGCTTTTCCACATCCCCTACCACAGTTTCCTCAGCTTATTTTTCAATCCTAAATATTTTTTCAATCTCAGAAGAGATTACGTGGCTTCATAGGACCAGCCCTTCACAGAGAGCCTGGCACATAGGAAGTGCTCACTAAGCATTAGCTATTGTCATCATTTTTTATTAATTAACAGTCCTTAAGGGCTGGGCATGGTGGCTCACACCTGTAATGTCAACACTTTGGGAGGCCAAGGCAGGTGAATTGCTTGAGCTCAGGAGTTCAAGACCAGCCTGGGCAACATAGCGAGGCCCCATCTTTACAAAAAATAAAAAAATTAGCTGGGCATAGTGCTGCATACTTGTAGTCCCAACTATTTGGGAAGCTGAGGCAGGAGAGTTGCTTGAGCCCAGGAGGTCAAAGCTTTAGTGAGCTATGGTCACATCACTGCACTCCAGCCTGGGCGACAGAATGAGACCCTGTCCCTGCTCCCCCTCTCAACAAAAAGAGTCCTTAAGAACAAAATATACAAACAAGAAGGACAGACATGGGGTAGGTAGAGTGAAAGTGGTAATGAGGTAAAAGAGGAGGGCGCTGTCTTTAGCAGGGAATAATTGAAGCACAAAAGCCTGGTTCATCTTTTCTTGGCCTTCATCGTGGATCTACTGTGGACTGCATCTTCTACGTAAGATGCACTAAAGGAGCCTGCCTTTTGTCAGTTTGCATGTTGATTTGAGACTCTTGTCCAAGATTTCTTTCTGCATTTTCATTCATTGCTTTGAAGTCAGTCTGAGTTTTAGTCTGGTCCTGCCCCTTGGGACTGCAGGAGGGGACAAAGGGGGAACTCCCTGGAGTTCGAGATTTCGGAAGAATGTGCAGAGGGAAAATGAGCAAATGCCAAATGTGCCGGCACTGCCAGCAGACGCAAGTGAGGGATGGGGGCGCCTGATAGCCCACATCTCCAGGAGCAGATTGTAAGTGAAATCACAAGTATTCATCCGCAGGGAGGATCTGGGCAGGAGCAAAAGCCCAGAAGTTTCTGTTTGTGTGGCAAGATAGAGAAACAGTGTGGGCTGAGAAACAGAGGGGCAGGTCCTGCCTTTTCTGTAGCAAAATGACAATTACCCTATCTTTCAGCAGGCTGTGCAGAAAGACGCAATTCGTTTATGCTGTCTGTAATTCTGCTGGCCTTCCCCCTACCCCGCCTCACATCCTGGTTAGAAGGCAAATAAGTCACTAACGTCCAGACAACCTAGTTTAAAGCTTCGATCATTTAAATTGTCACTTTGGGTAGTGTCCGGTATCTGATAAGATTAAAATGCTCCACCTTGCAGCCTTTAGCTCTGCTTACTTCTCACCCTAAGATACTACTTCTCACCCCTGTCTGGGTACACAAAGAAAGAGATGTGTGTGGGTCACACAGGACGGTGGCGGGGTGGGGGCGTCTCAGACACATCCTCAGCATTCTTTATGTTCAGGGGCTTCCTGTGTCTACCTGGTGACTACTTGCCTGGCATTCTAAGGTGGCATAAAGGCTATTTAATGTGTGCTCTCTCGGCTTGACCACAGCGCAAAGCAATACACTGATGTGGCTTCACCGTGACTTTCCTGTTGCTGTCTGCCTCTCTGAAACTGATATTAGGTCCCTATGTGGCAATTCCTCCCTGCGGCCCTGGCTATCTAGCCACCCTTCCCCAAGGTAATTCTTATCTTTCTCCCGTCGGCATAGCTGGCTGCATTTCTTTTTAAGGAGCAGAAGTCCTGCCTTTGCAAAAGCTGACTGTCTCGCTTGATTTCATAACTGGGCTAAATGTTACCATGGGGGAGAAAATCTACCATTAAGGCTACCCGTACAAAGAGACATGAGCCCCCTGAATTCCTCTGCGTTGACTGATGTGTCAGATCCAAAGTGTTTGGAGTAACCCGTTGTTCTGGCATCCAGTGGAGAGGGCTTTCTTAGCCAGGACTGAAAGCTTGAGAGGCCTTTTATTTCAAACCCTCTAAACTCCGTGCTCAATGAGTATGGAAAGTGTTGCATGTGGAAATCACCAGGGCGACTAGGGAAAATGTTGCCAAAAGAGAAAGTTTCCAGTTCCTTGCTTTCAAAAGTGTGCACTGTGCCATATGTTGTGAGGTAATACAGATGCTCTGAATGGGGGCGCCACAGCCAAGGAAAGCAAATACAGTTCTAGTCCCTAATCCCGGGCCAACGCAGAACTACTGAGAAAGAGTGAAAGACCAGGCTGCTAGGAACCCAAGCAGTGCAAAATGGAAGGAAGCTGCCCTGGGCCCAGAGCTTCATTTTGTTTAGGAGGAGAAAATGAGCTTGAAAGTGTCCCTGAAGCAGCAGTGTTCACCTTAACAGATACCATCTGGAAATCAAAACTCAGAGTTTGTTTTTACAGATTTGTACTGAAAACCTGCTCCAGCCAGGGAACCTCACATCTCAGAAGTCTCCAGCAGGGCACTGAGATGTAAACAATCATTTAGCAAAATCCGGAGTCAAAATGACAGACGAAGGCTGTTGTCTTCTCTTTATGTAAATCAAGAGGTGAGGTCGGATGTGACCAAGTGCATGGAGATGTTACAGTTTGTAGTGGGGCATTTGAAGCAATTTTTTTCCTTTTTAATTTTTCTGGGTACATGGTAGGTGTATATATTTATGGGGTACATGAGATGTTTTGATACAGCCGTGCAATGTGTAATAATCACATTGGGGTAAATGGGGTATCTGTCACCTCAAGCATTTGTCATTTCTTTCCTTCTTTTCTTTTCTTTCTTTTTTTTTTTTTTTGAGACAGAGTCTCACTCTGTCACCCAGGCTGGAGTTCAGTGACGCAATCTCAGCTCACTGCAACCTTCACCTCCTGGATTCAAGTGATTCTCCTGCCTCAGTCTCTCTAGTAGCTGAGATTACAGGCGCCTGCCACCACGCCTGGCTAATTTTTTGTATTTTTAGGAGAGACGGGGTTTCACTATGTTGGCCCGGCTGGTCTCGAACTCCTGACCTCAAGTGATCCACCCACCTTGGCCTCCCAAAGTGCAGGGATTACAGGCGTGAGCCATCACACCTGGCCGCATTTATCATTTCTTTGTGTTACAAACATTACAATTATACTCTTTTAGTTATTCTTTAAATGTACAATAAATTGTTGACTGCAATCATCCTGTTGTGCTATCAAATACTGGATCGTATTCATTTCTTTTACCTATACTTTTTACCCATTAATCATACCCACTCCCCTGCACCCTGCCTCCATTTTAAGTAATTTTTAACAGCCTCAGAGACAGGCAAAATGTATCTTCAGGACTCTTCATTCCCCTCAAGTATCTTGGGTCCTCATTCTGGTCCCCTATGGAATCACCCTCTCTGAATCCCCTTCCCCCGACATTACCTTTCCTAGGGGATAATGGTTCAATGGAGGATAATGGTTTAATGGGTTTATTAGTCTCTCTCCCTATCTACCCTCTCCCCATATCTGCATTTTAACGGGGCTTTCTGGTGACAATACTGTGCCTCTAGAGGAACTGTCTGAATTGTGGGGATTTGAGGCAGCAACTTGGCAGGCTGTTGGGGGGATAAGAGGGTTGCATTTAGGGAGCGGGTATACCTCTCAAATCCCCATTCTGCAGACAGTCACCTACACATGAGCATTCCCTGCTGAGAAGCTGGCTGGAGCTTCCTTTGGCTGCGCCTCCCATCTCCTGCCATAGTCTGGCAGGCATGAGCAGGAACGTGGGCAAAAGCCTTGCTTTCCTGTTCGGAGCAGAGTATTAACTGTTCTGTGTTGTTGGCTGAGAACAATTAGTGCAGGTTCCTCTGGGAAACTGGGTGAAACAGGCCCTGTGCATAATTCTACGTGCTCACCCCTTGCCTGCATGTGACTATTTTCAAACAAATTTCCCATCCAGAAGTGCTCAGCTTCTCAGAGAGCCCCCATGCCTGGCTTCTTTCTCTGGCCCTCCACCGAGCTGGGACGCAGCTGGATTGCAATTCCATGGCCGTCCACTTCCTGCTGCTCCACGCTAGACTGTGGTCATCCCCATGCTAAGGAAGGTCACGGGCTTGTTAATTAGCTGGAAAGCAAAGACAGACAGGATACAAATGTTCCTAGAAAGAAACTAGCATAGCGTGACGTCAGTACTGTTTTCAACTTTTAGCTGCTACCCTTTCCTGCTTCCTGAGGACATTTCAACATGCCTTCGAGCACAATTAAAGTGAACTGCCAACGTTAAGCGAGGTATGGGCCTCAGAGCCACAATGCACTGATTTTTCTTTTGGCTTCTCAAAGGGAAGATATGTGAAACCACAGTGGGGAACACAGATCTCCTAGTTTTATTTTTATTTGCATGCAACATATATTTGCATGATCCTTTATTCTTGACAGTTTTGCATTCATAATTTCATTTGAAGTTTTACCAGAATCATTTTAGGTAAGGTGGGCATTTATTTTTCCCTGTCTCATCAGAATGAGATATTTGAGTTTAGAGAGCTGCTACAGGTAGTAGTGACCAAGGTAGGACTAATCCTAGGTTTCCTGGCTTCTAAACAGGATTTCCATTGCATCCGATTGCCTTTCATTACAGAACCCAGAAAGAGCTGTGGGTTGGTCAAAATCTATCAAATCTGTTCAAGTGGAAATATGCTTTTGTTTTTTTCGTCTCTCCAGCTTTCCTTCCTTAGGGAATCTCCCAGCCCCCAATTCTATAATACTACTCACTTAGTTTGGCTGTGGTGAAACCCACCTTGTCCTCTACTGAAGATATGGAACTAAGACCTTGCCAGTCAGTCTTCCATGATCCTGGCCACTGCAATTGGCTCAGGTATGGGCACATGACCTAAGCTGGCCAATCAGTTTTCTTGGGCCTTTTGTTAAAGCTTTTCTCTTTCTCTAGGTCGTTGCTGCCATGAAGTAAGAGTCTGTCTGGAAATGAAGGCAAGCAGAGGCAACAAAGCTGAGACATGGAGACAGAGAGAGTCCTGATGTTATTATTTGAACCATTGAGTCCAGCTGTTCCTGAAACTCTTCAGTGAGCCAAGAAATCCCTTTTTGGCTTAAGCCAATTGGAGTCATGTTTGTGACACTTGCAAATGAAAGGAATTATTGACTAATAAAACTGCCATTTCTCTCTCTCCAAGAATTAGGAAATACTTCTTTAAAACTGTTTATTTGCAGTATGCTTTATTCCTTCCCACAAAAAAAGAGGAAGCTTATAAAAGTAAATATGAAAAATAGGCACAAACGGTGTATAATACATGAAATACATGTGTATATGTTTAGCACAGTCTTTATATTAAGTTGACTAAAATTATTATTATTATTATTTTTGCGACAGAGTTTCACTCTTGTCACCCAGGCTGGAGTTCAATGGCGTGATCTCAGCTCACTGCAACCTCCACCTCGTGGGTTCGAGTGATTGTCCAGCTTCAGCCTGCCGAGTAGCTGGAATTACAGGTGCCCGCCACCACCAGCCCAGTTAATTTTTGTATTTTTGGTAGACATGAGGTTTCACCATGTAGGCCAGGCTGGTCTTGAATTCCTGACCTCAGGTGATCTGCCTACCTTGGCCTCCCAAAGTACTGGGATTACAGGCGTGAGTCACTGCACCTGGCCCAAAAATTATTTTTTAAGTTACGATACGAACTATTGCTGAGGGTGCTGGGTAATTAACATTGTTGGAGAAATTATAAACTGGTGCAAACCTTCTGGAGATAAATTTGACGATGCTTATTCATAGCCATTGTTTGTCTATAATCAATCATTCTTCTTTTAGGAATGCATCCGAAAGAAATAATTACATAAATAAGGAGATATGCAAAGATTTAGCTATGAAAATGATTGTTATAATCACCAGAAGTTGGAAAACAGCCTGAATATCCAATGACATAAAAACAAAATTGGCAGGGTGCGGTGGCTCACGCCTGTAATCCCAGCACTTTGGGAGGCCGAGGCGGGCAGATCACAAGGTCAGGAGATCGAGACCATCCTGGCTAAGATGGTGAAACCACATCTCTACTAAAAATACAAAAAATTAGCCGGGCCTGGTGGTGGGTGCCTGTAGTCCCAGCTACTCGGGAGGCTGAGGCAGGAGAATGGCGTGAACCCGGGAGGCGGAGCTGGCAGTGAGCCGAGATGGTGCCACTGCACTCCAGCCTGGGTGACAGAGAGAGACTCTGACTCCAAAAAAAAAAAAAAAATTATCTGTCCACCAATTGGAATACCATGTATTTATTAAAATAATGATGTGGACTTTTATTTACTGACTTGGAATAATATTCATATATTGTGAATTGGCTTTGGACTAATACATTTAAATTCTCCCTAGGCTGACTGGGCGCGGTGGTCCGCGCCTGTAATCCCAGCACTTTGGGAGCCTGAGACGGGTGGATCACTTGAGATCAGGAATTTGAGGCCAGCCTGGCCAAGATGGTGAAACCCCATCTCTACAAAAATACAAAAATTAGCCAGGCGTGGTGGCACGCACCTGTAATCCCAGCTACTCAGGAGGCTGAGGCAGGAGAATCGCTTGAACCCGGGAGGTGGAGGTTGCAGTGAGCCGAGATTGCACCACTGCACTCCAGCGTGGGTGACAGAGTGAGACACTGTCTCAATAAAATAAAATAAAATAAAATAATAAAATAATAAAATAAAATAAAATAACAAATTCTCCCTAGGCTGCAGCAAGAATCAAATGAATCACTCTTAACCCCATGCCAAACAAACAAACAAAAAAACCCTACTTATTGGTTGTGGGCCTTAAAAAGAGAGATGTATAGAAGTGGCAAAAATTAAGTTTGTGTATTCTTGCTTGGGTCAAATTTGGCTGTCCATAGATATGAGGTTAATTATTTCCTGTTAGAGCATGTGCTGGTGCTATCTATACATGCTCCAGTTTTCAAATATTTCACTAATGTTAGGAGATTATCTGTTGGCATTGAGTTGGGTCTCAAAGTATCGTCTATCCTAGACCAACGGTCACCAAAATGTATGTATCCTCAAAATAAAGCACTGGTCTGTGAAGAGAAAATCTTAGAACTTCTATTTCTAGTTAACCCTTTTTAATGTAAAAATATAATAAATGTGTTTTATAATGAACATAATACATGTACCTTATCAGTAATGTGTTTTCTAATGCACATAATAAAACAGGATAGTATATAACAAATACATATGCAAAGATTATTAAAATGTTTTTGATGATAAAGTATGTTCTGCTCATCTATTGCTGTGTAGCAAACAAACTGAAAAGTTTGTTTCGGTTAAAAGTTTGTTTCAGTTAAAACTGAAAAGCTGGTGGCTCATTCATAATCTTGTGGACCAGGAATTTGTAAAGCACTCAACTGGGCACTTCATCTTTGCCCCAAGTAGCATCAAATGGAGCAGCTGCCTCCAAGATGGTATACTCACATGGCTGGCTATCAGTTGGGAGCTCAGCCAAGGCTGTTGGCTGATGGGAGTCTCAGTTTTTTTCTATATGGTTTCTCCAATGGGCTGTTTGGGCTTCCTCACAGCATGGTGGCTGCGTTCCAAGAGGAAATGTTCTAAGAGACAGGAAGTAGAAGCTGCCAGTCTCTTAAGGCTTGGAGCAAGAAAATGCCATAACATCACCTGTATCACAGTCTATTGGTCAAAGCAGTTCAAGAGTCCATTCCTGATTCAAGGGCTAGAGGGATAGACCCCATCTGTTAATGAGTAGTCTGCCAAATAATTTGTGGCCATCTTTAATCTACCATATAATATGTGATCACAAGTGTCTAAAGACCAATAATTTAGACAAACAAATGTGTCCCACAGCCCCACTCCCCTGAATGGGCCTCAGCACTCTTACATGAGGAATTCCTGGCTGCCAGAAGCTGGTCTGCCTGGCTCCACCCATGCAGCTCGCAAAGAATGTTCCATCGGAAATGAGGCTCAGACTTCTGTCTTAGTGGCTTGTTGACTCTGTAGTCAGAAAAATAGGTGCAGGACAATGGAGGAAATATACAGTCTATTATTGGTGCCATTGCTTTCTCTTACTCAGTAAAACAGAGTTTGACTAATAGTAGAAATAACATATTTATATGGTCAGGTCTTGGTGACCTGTACAAAGTTTTCTCTTTCACACAGTATACTTTAAACCAAAATATATTAAATACTAACCGAAATATAGTCAGAATGACTTTCATGACTCAAAAGGATATGACTGAAACTGTTCTACCAGAAATCTCCCAGTGCACAGGCTGACAACCTGCTCTTCCTTCCTCATCAACCTAGAAAAATAATCACAAACAGAACTTGAAGATTTCTCCTCTATAACAGAATATACTCTTGAGGAAAGGAAAGTTGGTTACTTAACAGTATAAACTTATCTTTGTAAGGAAATGTGTGTGAGAGATAAGAGTAAATTTATTCATTGTTTATGATCCTGACCCCTGCCTTTGAGGAGAGAGTATCCTGAGAAGAACCTGCTGTTTTCTAGAGCAGGGTGATAGGTGAGGATGCAAATTAGAAAAGAGAAGAGAGTGAAAAAATTGTTTTTCATGAGAAAGCAAGAGATGTCTGAAGGAGACAAAAGGACAGACAATGAGTTGTCCAGAGGGCTGGAGTGGGGGATGATTTGGCTAGATGGTTGCGTGTAGTCTCCATTAGATCTTGGGGTGGGGGATGATTTGGCTAGATGGTTGCATGTAGTCTCCTCTAGATTGCTACAAACATGTCAGTAAAAGCTGCATGACTGTATCTGGCAATTATTTCTGTGTTGGATTGGATTCTTTAGGGGAATGATCCCAGGGGATGTTGACATGCCTTGAAGGTAGACACAGAGGAAGGACAAGGAAGTCCAGTCACCTGTGAGCAACATCGGAATAGCTTGGAAAAGCCCAAGCTATCCTCACACCAAATTGTGAGAGAGAATATCTCTGAAAAGTAGATGACAAATGACATTTATCTTGTTAATTTTTCACTTTAATATTTTAAAATTTTCCTATTAGTTGGGTTGTTAAAAGGAAATTACTCTAAAACCTGGGTGGACTTTGCAATCAGACATACCCACGTTAGAACTCAGCTCCGGTATTTCTAAAATTTCTGGATTTTGGACAAGTTCCTTAAACTTTCTAGGGCTTAGTTTCCTCACTTGTATAAACAAGATAATAATAGTCCCTTCCTTATAGGCTGTTGTGAGGATTAAATGAAATAATTTGTGCTAAATTCTTCAAAAGGTGCCTTAGAACTGAGTAGACATGCAATGAATGGTTAAAAAAATTATTATTGTTGTTGTTAATAACTAGTTTGCTGGTGGTTCTCAGATCCTGAAAGCAACCAGCTTTTTCTACTGGCTGCCAAGAAATTAAGGCAGCACCTGGGTATATGTCTTTATCTTTTAAAGAACCAGCAGATTAAATTCAGCTGAGTTTTATCCCTATCACCACAAATCACACAAGATATCGTCATCCTAAAGAACAACGTTTTGAGCACTTACAGTGTGCAGCTTATTTAAGTTCTCTAGAAGTTAGACACAGTCAGTGGGGCCTCCATCTAATAGCCAGGTCAGTTCTGGCCCCTAAAACCCAAGTGTCTCAATCTCTAATTAAAAACACATTAAGGGTGGGCTATAATTAGCACTGGGCCCACATGTTCTTAATTCCCAGGGAAGAATACACATTACATTTCAGGACTTCTACACTATCCAAAGCATTCTGATGTGGGGTTTGGGTTCCTCATGTGAGAAGCTTTTTGATGTGGTTTCTGTTCCAGTAAGTTATACTCTGGCTTCTCAGAGCGGGCCCGGCCTGCCATGCTCAACATGAATTCTAAGTGCCGACCAAGTATGCACGCCTGCAAGCGGACAGCACCACAGACTGCTCTGGCATTAACTCATCAGGGGCTGTTTCAGTGTGGCATGGACCCCACTGTTCAGGCCATCCAAGTTGCTGCCCTGGAGCTTGGCTATCTGAAACAGCACTCCTGAAAACATTTTTGGTCTTTGACTTCTTCAGTGGGAGGAAAAAACCTCTGAATGCTGCATGTGCCTGCTTGAGGCTACAGATGCAAACTTGTGAGGATTCATGAAACATCTGCACTGCTCAGAGTGACATCTTCCTTGTGGTGCCTGGTATTTATTCATTATATACAAAAGTATACACATTGCGGTAGATATTACTAGTGCCCACCAAAATCTGGTTTTCCACTCTCTCTAGGCACACAGAAGACAAGCTTTCCCAGCCCTTTTGGGTTAGATGGGGCTTGGTGACTCCATACCAATGGGATGTGAGCAAAAGTGACACCAATCACTCCTAGTGAAGCACTGAAGCACAGGAGAGAGGTCCAGGCTGCAGAGGAGACCAAAGGAGTCCTGTGTTGTAGATGTCCTAGCTGTTGCTGGTACTGATGGTAGAGCCTCCATCAGCCTGGATCCTTGAGTTACTGATGGAGCAGAATTCCCTCAACACATACACGCCCAACTTGGACTTGCAATGGACATATAGCATATGCAAGAAATAAACATTTTTTGTTTTCGGCTTTGGGATCTGGGGGTTAATTTCTTATCACAGCACAACCTAGCCTATTCTAATACAAGTATCTTGTAAATGTGAGTCATATAGAGACTGGTGGCAGGTCACCTGTATGACCTGTCACTGGAAGGAGGTCAAGGCTGTCTACTGTGAAAGAGGACAAAAGGTAGGTTCCTATCAGGGAGGAGCAACAGTCCAAATGACCAAATTCAAGGGCTTGGAACAGTGAAGTCAACCCTGGGATGGCTGGAGGCAGGGTAAATGTTCTGGGTGACACTCAGTCTATGGAGGTGCTCATCCCAGGCACACCAGACTCCAGACTCAGGTCAGCCAAGCAGACCAAACCAACCCCCAGGGAAGGCAAGGATCCTCAACGACCTGTTTATCCTGGACTCATTGGTTCGGATCTTGAATCAGTTGGTGGCATGTTTTTGGGGTCCCAGAAAGTAAAAGAAGCTTCATAGGTCACTTCAGATGTGCAGGATGTTGGGCAGTGATGAGAGTTTATTAACTGATCTTTCTTTTCTTTGCATAGACTCTGAGTGCCAATTATCCAAATGGGAGTTAAGACACACTCAGCCTCCCTACCTAGGCTCTTTGCAATTCACTGTAAATGAGAAATGAACAACCCTTATGTGATGGGACGCAGTGCTGCTCAATCCATTTGTGAGCCTGAAATTATCCAGCTGCCCTGTCTATAGCTATGGAAATTTTAGTACAGATAGAAGGAACCCAGAAAGAGAATTAGGGAAAACTGTTTTCCTCTTGACATCATTGATGACATGGTTTGCAGTGACTGAAAGACAGTATCACTATCTATCTTGTGCCTAAAATGAGGTGGCATTCAACTGATGGCAGTAGAATGATGCACATAAGCAAATTCCTCATGGTGCCCAACTGTCTTTTTTTTTTTTTGAGACATACTCTCACTTTTGTCCCCCAGGCTGGAGTGCAATGGTGCAATCTCAGCTCACTGCAACCTCCACCTCCCAGGTTCA
This sequence comes from Nomascus leucogenys, assembly GCF_006542625.1. NCBI lineage: Eukaryota > Metazoa > Chordata > Mammalia > Primates > Hylobatidae > Nomascus > Nomascus leucogenys. The sequence continues at coordinate 43,549,129 of NC_044388.1, read as the reverse complement.
AGTGATTTTCCTGCCTCAGCCTCCTGAGTAGATGGAATTACAGTTGCCTGCCACCATGCCCCGCTAATTTTTATATTTTTAGTAGAGACAGGGTTTCACCATGTTGGCCAGACTTGTCTCAAACTCCTGACCTCAGGTGATCCACCCGCCTCAGCCTCACAAAGTGCTGGGATTACAGGCGTAAGCTACCATGGCTGGCCTCCAAACTGTCTTCTTACTAGAACTGGAAGAAAGAGGAAAGGATGATGGGGTAAGCTTCTCATGAATCCCTGGGCTGGAACTGCAGAAGGATTTATACTTCTGTATAGAATTGTCTTTGCAGAAATCTACTTCTCTGAATTAGCTGAGAATGCAGAACCCAGAGTCTGGCAACAGTGAGATGAAAGAGTTCACTGGGACCAAATTGTGTTTTTCTACTTTGCAGAACTTTAAGCTAAAGTCTCTCAGGGTTCTTAATGCTTTTCTTTCTTTCTCTTTCTCTTTTTCCTTTTTTTTAGAGACAAGATCTTGTTCCACTGCCCAGGCTAGAGTGCAGTGGCATGATTATAGGTCTGTATTAGTTTGACTCATACTATTATGAAGAAATACCCAAGACTGAGTAATTTGTAAAGAAAAAGAGATTTAATGGACTCACAGCTCCACCTGGCTGGAGAGGCCTCACAATCATAGCAGAAGGCAAAGGAGGAGCAAAGGTATGTCTTACATGGTGGCAGGCAAGAGAGCATGTGTGTGTGCAGGGGAACTGCCCTTTATAAAATTTTTAGATCTTGGGAGACATATTCATTATCATGAGAACAGCATAGGAAAAACCTACCTCCTGATTCAATTACCTCCCACTGGGTTCCTCCCAAAATACATGGGGATTATGGTAGCTACAATTCAAGATGAGATTTGAATGTGGACATAGCCAAACCATGTCAAGGTCACACTCCTGGACTCAAGCAATCCTTCCCACTCAGCCTCCTGAGTAGCTTAGACTACAGGCACATATTATTGCACTCAGCTAATTTTTTTATTTTTAAATTTTTTATAGAGACAGGGTCTTGCTATGTTTTCCAGGGTGGTCTTGAACTTCTGTCCTCAAGTAATCCTGCCTCGGCCTCCCAAAGTAGGTTTTTAATTTTTATTAGGTAATTATTTTCAAAGTCAAAAAGGTACAGTTTCCCTTACTGAAAATTTCCTGCTGCAAGAGAAATAGGATCTTGTTAGAAATTCCTTATGTGATTTTGCTTCCTCTATCCAAATCTACTGTGATAGGCAGGCTACTTGGGAGACCGAAAACCACAACTTCATTCCCAGATACACTGTTGTAAAATAATTAAGTCAGATGTTAATGTTACAGGACCACCAGGTTCAATTGCCCATTGTGTGGTAACATACCAATACACTGGAACAGCAGGAGTTGCAGCAGAGAAAGAGTTTAACAATTGTAAGGCAGCCAAATGAGGACATGGGAAAAAACCTCAAATCTGCCTCCCCAAGAGGTTTGGGGACAGAGTGTTTAAGGGATCTTGTTTGGCAAAGGACTAAAAAGTATGATCATCACTGATTGAGAAGTGAGAAGTGAGGGGTGACATCATGGGACAGGGAGATAAACTGCATTCCTGTGCTGAGTCAGTTCCTTGATGGGGTTCTTCAGACCAGCTGGAGTCAGCCATTCTGCTGGAATTCAGGATCTGAAAAACACCTCAAGCAAAGCATTTCTTGGGTAAAAAGGTCCAGTCCTTAGAGATTCTATCTATGGGAACAATGGGGGAGCACGTGGTCAGTGAGCTACATGACTTCTGGCTACTTAGCAGCTGCAGGGAAATGGGTCAAAGTGCATCAGTTTTTATATTCCAGACAATGCCTAGCCATAATTCTGCCTAAAGCCTGGTTTATAATTCCAGTTAACCCTGTGACAGTGGTTTCACTAATGTGGTGAATCCATTTAAACACAGCTAAATTCAAAATGCATATATATTTTAATATGCTTGTAATGCACATGAAAATGTCTGTACTTTTAGAGTAGGAGGCAGATTTCTGACCCTGTCTTCCCCCATTCTGATTTAATAAAAAATTTGGAGAGGGTGAGTAGTGTCAGTTTAAAATATGTGGCAAGGCTGAGGTGGGAGGAACACTTGAGCCCAGGAGTTCAAGGCTGCTGTGAGTAAGGATCAAACCATTGCATTCCGGCCTGGGTGACAGAGCAAGACCCTATCTCTAAAAAAAAAAGGAAAGAAAGGAAGAAAAATTCATGTCAAGAACCAAATTAGTGGTTTTCTATCTTTTAAATCCATATTAATAGCACTAAATTGTACTTTGCGATTTCCAAATGTCACCTCAATACTCTGTGAAGTAAAAGATAAAGCCACACATTCTGAAATGTTCTGTAGTTACATTTTATATTTTAGGCTCTCTGGATGTGCTTTATTCCTGAAGGTTACTCATATGAGGATTACTGGAAATCGGAAGTGGCAGACAAAGCTTCTTGCTCAGAGCTTTAAGGCCGGATCCAGAACTGGAGCCAGTTCCACCTACTGTGATTGCCACAGGCCAGGAGGAATGGTGCCAAGGACGGGTCTTGGTGTATGGAGCTGTAAGTTGCACCTGGTGGCTTGAAAATGTACCCTGATTTCAGATTGGCCCCATGCTGAAGTGTAGCACAATGGTTACCAAAGGTCAATCTCTATTCATATTCATGGCAAAAGTTGTGAGGCTTGTACCCTTTATGCAGGCAACAATTAGAACTTTCAATACCTAAATTGAGCATATATATGAATGTAATACGAAAAATTAAAACTGAACCAAAAAAACATTCAAGTGAGAGAGGAAGCTGAAGTGCAAGAGGTGTCCTCTCATTAGCAGATGAAGGGGTTGTTAAGTTAAAATCTTTGCTCCATTCTGGTCCAAGGTGAAAATAGAGCTACGTTCTATAAAGGAATATGAAATGACTCAAGAAAGATATTTTTAATGAGCTCACATAATTCATGGCCTGTCCATGCTGCCTAAAGCACCACTCCTGATTGAAGGGTGCCCTGAACTCTGCTCCCATCTTGCTAGCCCCCCGAGGGCTGAGATTGATGTGTAGAGTGGGAAAGTAAACCCTGGGCTTTGGGAGCAGTTTGGGGTCAAGTCAGAATTTTTTTCTGTCCTGCCTTTCAAAGCTTTGTTTTCTTATGAACCATCCATACTAATGACTCAGCACTGCTGAGCCAGGGAGGGCCTGGGAAGAGCCTTCACCTTCAAGGAGGTGCAGTTCATGATGGACATTACTTAGAAATTAGGAAGGCTGGAGCTTTTTCTAAAAGGATTGATTAGAGCTAGAAATTCACTGTTTCATGGTTGACCAGGCCCCTCTACATCCATCCCCACCCTGTGGGTTGGCCTAATTAAAACAAATAATAAACGTGCAAAGCTCTACAATGATTCTATTCAGAGTAACTGCCTTCCATTTCCAAAGCCCAGGCCAATGTAAAGTAACTCAAGACTTCACTCCTCTTCAGGGGACTACTGAACATCTTCTATGGCAATTAAGCCATGGAACCTGTGCAAATAAGATTATGATGGAATGGTATTTTGAGGCATGGTGAAAGCATTTCCAAGAATTGGGTATTAATTCTGACCATAGCACATAAATGAAGTATGGGTTTTTAATATATCCATCATGATAATGACTAATTAATACCTTTCCTTTCTAAAATATTTATAGTTTACAAAATAGGTTCACATGACTCATCTCTTTCTATTTTCAGAACCCTATGGTAGGTAGGACATGCATTATTACTTACATTAATTGTATGAGAAAACTAAGACTTCTTGGAGGTTAACAAGCTTGCCCTAGCCAGGTGCAGTGGCTCGCGCCTGTAATCCCTACACTGTGGGAGGCTGAGGCAGGAGGGTCACTCATTCTCAGGAGTTTGAGGTCATCCTGTGCAACATAGCGAGACCCCCATCTCTACAAAAAAAACTTTTAAAACTTAGCCAAGTTTGATGGCATGCACCTGTAGTCTCAGCTACTCAGGAGGCTGGAGTGGGAGGACTGCTTGAGCCCAGGAGTTCGAGGCTGCAATAAGCTGTGATTGCACCACTGCATTCCAGCCTGGGCAACAGAACAATTTAAAAAAAAATTGTCTCTATTTAAAAAAAAATTTTTTTTAATTGTCTCTATTTAAAAAAAAAAAAAAAGCTTGCCTCAAGTAACAAAATTGGTATTAGATTTAGGAGATTACAATCAAGACTCCAAGTCCAGTACTTTTTCCAATCCAGCCGGCTGTCTCTACCAGAAAAAAAAAAAATCTTTCCCTTTGTTGAAAACTTTGAAATTTATAGATTATTTTAGTACTTTTATTATTGTATTTGATGGTACTAATAAATAGCTAACAATTTTTGAGTTGAGATTAAGTTGAGTTACTATGTTGAGTATTAAGTGCTCAACATAAACGACCTTGTTTATGAGGTAGGTATAATTATCCCCATTTTTATGGGTGAGGGTAAGGCACAGAGAGGTTTTGTAATTTGCCCAAACCACACAGCTGGTAGGTAGTGGAGCAGAGATTTGAAAAAAGCCAACATGGCTCCAGAGCCTAACTTGCAGTGGTGTGCAGCCTCCTGTCCTCACATCCATCTGGTGAAGCAGGCAGGTTTATGATTTCTTTAATTGATGATTGAGAGCCATAGGTCCAATTGCTAGTAGACAGAACCATCCACATTGCCAAAATGTTTGGTATTGTTCGGGTCCAATTTGACTGTGCTAGCTGGGAGGTCAAGTTCCCAATAACCAAGAGAAACCATTACTCTTCTTTTAGATGGGGTTCTTCCTCTGCTACCCTTCCATTTTATCATAGGCCTCCTTTCCAGTCAGCTGATTTTCTTCTTCACAAAGGCATCACCTTTCTCCCTATCTTTGATACCAAAATCCCTTAAGTTCCTTCTCCTTCATTTCCCATATCCAGCCAATTATCAGGAATTCCTATTTATTTGTTGTATGTGTCTCTAGAATTTGCTTTTTCTTCTCTCCTACTGCCATGACCATAGTCCAGTTGACTAACCAGACAACGGCCTCTCCAGCTTTAGGCACTTCCTACATTATAGCCATCTTGTCCCCAGTCATCTTAAAAGCTCAGCGGTCCTCATGACATTGCATGCTATGAGCCTCCAGTGGCACTCCACTGTCTGTCACAGTAGCCCTGGTTCTTGGGTCCTCCATTCTCTTCTCTCCTATCAAGCGGGTCTCCTCATAGTCCCCATCTCTTGCCCATCTTCTTATGCCTATGCCTTCATTGTTATTTCCCCTGCTAAGTCGTTTCTCCTCTCTCATGCTTACCCCAATATAGACATCCTTCCAGTCATCTGTGAAATCTCAGACCAGTCTTTCTTCTTGGATTTATATTGCTCTTATAGAAGATACTTAATGTTTAATTTTGTTTTCTATTTGTCTCAGTATTAATTTTATCTCCTCCACTGAAAAAGCCAATTCTCTTCTATAGTAGACTTGTCTGTCCACTTTCTTGAGCAGCTGAGGAACCCATCTTCTCTAATTCCTTTCCCACTTCATGGCAGCTGGTTCTCTCAGGAGGTATGAGAACGAAGGGGTGGGGTGGGGATAAAGTGAGTCACCCAAGTGAAAAGCCACAGCAAGCAGAATCTGATTTCTAATCTCCAAAGCACTGTTGTTCCTTGGGATCCATGGGGAATTGATTCCAGGGTCTCCAAAGATACAAAAATCTGAGGATGCTCAGTCCCTTATATAAAATGGTGTAGTATTTGCCTGTAACTTATGCACATTCTGCCATATACTTTATTTTATTTATTTATTTAGTTTAGAGACATGCTCATTCTGTTGCCCAGGCTGGAGCGAGTGATGCCATTATAGCTCACTGCAGCTTCCTGGACTCTAGGGATCCTTCCCCCTCAGCCTCACAAATAACTGGGATTCTAGGTTAGTGACACCATGCCTGGCTTTTCTCATATACTGTAAATCATCTCTAGATTATGTATAATACCTCAAACAATGGAAATGCTATGTAAATGGTTACTATATTGTTTCCGTCTTTCCTTCCTTTCTTCCTTCCTTCCTTCTCTCTTTCTTTCTTTCTTTCCTTCTCTTTCTTTTTCTTTCTTTTCCTTCTTTCCTTCCTTCTTCTTTCTCTTTCTTTCTTTTTCTTTCTTTCCCTCCCTCCCTCCTTTCTTTCTTTCTTTCCTTCTTTCTTTCTTTTTCTTTCATCTTTCTTTCTTTCCCTTCCTCCCTTCCTCCCTCCCTCCCTTCCTTCCTCTCTCTCTCTCTCTCTTTCCTTCTTTTTTTTTCCGCCTCACTCTGTCACCCAGGCTGGAGTACAGTGATGCAATCATAGCTCACTACAGCCTTGAACTCCTGGGCTCAAGCAATCTTCCCACCTCAGCCTCCCAAGTAGCTGGGACTACACATGCACACCACCATATCTGGCTAATTTTTTAAAAAAATTTTGTATAGATGGAGTCTCGCTATGTTGCCCAGGCTGGTTTCGAACTCCTGGGCTCAAACCATCATTCCACCTCAGCCTACCAAAGTGTTGGGTTTATAGGTGTGAGCCACTTCACCTGGCCTGTATTGTTTTCTTATTATTATTATTCTTTTTTTTTTTGACACAGGGTCTCACTCTGTTACTCAGGCTGGAGTGCAATGGCAGATCTTGGCTCACAGCAGCCTCAACCACCCAGGCTCAAGCAATCCTCCCATCTCAGCCTCCCAAGTTACTGGGACTACAGGCCGTGCTGCTTGGCTAATTAAAATAAATTTTTTGTAGAGATGGGGTCTCACTATATTGCCCAGGCTGGTCTCAAACTCCTGGGCTCAAGCAATCCTCCAGCTTCAGCCTCCCAAAGTGCTGATTACAGGTGCAAGCCACTGCACCCAGCCTAATTTTTACTGTGGTTTCCCCCGCCTGCAATATTTTTGATCCCCAGCCGGTTGGGTGAGTCTGTGCATGCAGAACCGGGCATAGGAGGACTGTGACACATTAGAGTGGAAAGTAGCTCAAGGCAGAGGTTTCAGAATAATTCATGAAACAGTTTTGCCAGAAGAGACTTTGCTAGATGCTGCTAAGCATCATTCAGGATCAGCAGGTTAAATGGCCATTCATCAGGGTTAACATTGCCTTGGGCCAGCTTCTGAGGGGTTAACACTTTGAAAACATAAGAAAGATGATAATAAAGTTAGTATATATGTACACACTTGAAAAGTGTGTCATCTTTCCAAACTGAATCCTCAGGACCATCACTCAGAAATCAAATGCTTTTGAGTTGGAAGGCATTTTGAAGGTCGTCTGATAACATTTTTGGAATAACATTAATATACTTTTCTCTTTTGTGTTTATTGACTGGCCTACCCTTTACCCTTTTGCCAGAGACATACTTACCTTTAGATTTCTACAGCATCAATGCAAAAAAAGTTAATATTGAAAGTCTTCCAATCAAAAGTAGGATTTTTGTAGAAATAGTAGTTGCAAAACCTAGGCTTTGTTGGGAGAGAAATAGGATTTTCTAAATTTCTTCTTTTTTTTTTTTTTTTGAGACGGAGTCTTGCTCTGTCCCCCAGGCTGGAGTGCAGTGGCGCGATCTCGGCTCACTGCAAGCTCCGCTTCCCGGGTTCACGCCATTCTCCTGCCTCAGCCTCCCGAGTAGCTGGGACTACAGGCGCCCGCCAACATGCCCGGCTAATTTTTTGTATTTTTAGTAGAGACGGGGTTTCACCGTGTTAGCCAGGATGGTCTCAATCTCCTGACCTCGTGATCCACCCGCCTCGGCCTCCCAAAGTGCTGGGATTACAGGCTTGAGCCATCGCGCCCGGCAGGATTTTCTAAATTTCTTTAGCTCCCATTGAACATCTGAGAAACAAGATTGTAGGTAAAACTCAGATCACAGAGTCATTTCCATGCCTGCAAGCACTGGTTCTGTTTAAAATGACTGGGCCGGGAAGGGAGGCAGATGCTTTAGGGTGAAAGGAGAATGATAAATTGTAGAGGCAGAAAGCCTGCCCATTTCTGGTCCCAAAGGACCATGAGAAGAAGAAGGGAGACAGATGCTGGAGAGACACATTGATGTTGATTTTCTGTTTCTCAACTGCCCAGAGGGAAGGGTGTGTTCAGTAAGTTAAAGTCCTCACAGGGTTCTTTCCCCCCATTTCATATTCAAGACTCTACATGGAAACATAGGCTCCCAGGTCCATCTGGGAGCGGCCACTTCATTATAAACTCAGCAGTCCAGTGTGGTTAGGCAGTAGAAGGGCTAAAGTTTGGCTTTCCCAAGTTGCCCTCAGTTCCTGTGTGGTGTGGAAAGAATTCAGGATCTCCTGCATGCCCCTGCAGGGGTGGGGCACAGATGCTGGTTGAGTCTGGCTGGAGAACTTACCAGAAAGGATGACTGTGGTGGGGGGCAAGATGGTGCTGTGGCCAAGGACTGCAAAATGAACTGCCTGAGTCCTGACCTCACTGGAGTCATAGCCAGACCCAGGGACCCACAGCAAGAGAGAGCCAAGGGGGTCAAATTAGGAAAAAAATAAAAAGGGGGGACTGGGCTCCGACTTAGCCAAGAGATGAAATGAACCACAAGCTACCCAACCCATAGTCTTCGGCAGATACTGGCAGAATGCCAAGGTATGGGACAAGCCACACATCAGTGGTCACCAGTCCAGGGGGCAGCCCAGATCAGCCACCATGCAACAAACAGAGCAAGGATCCAGAAAACACCATGTGGAATCAAGCCTGCCCTTCTCCTGCCATGAGAATACAATCCACGCTCCTCCTACACCCTGGTGCCATCTTGGTGAGAGAAAGAAAGGAGAGAGACATCTGAAACTCTGGGTATTTCTTCAAAAGAGAAATCTTAAGAAAACTTCCAGAGCATGAGATTGGACTGAGATTAGAGGGTGGAGTAAATTTAGTTTCCCACGTCATAGTGGGGCTGAGGCTCCTAGGAAAAATCAGAGCATTTTCACAAGTCCTCTGTACTCTGAGTAGGGTGAGTGCCTTGGTGACCCTGCATCACACCCTAACCTTCTTCTTAAAAGGTAGGGGAAGAGGCTCCTCTGGACTCTGGGCCAGTGTGGGAGAGAGGGGAGGCAGATATTAATATCCCCATCTGACATATGGAGAGAACAAGTGTATCTGCACTAGACTAGTCTGGTTCAACTTTTATGTAAAAAGTTGTGAACTGTTTTTCAGTTGCCGTGGACCCTCAGGTTAAAGCCCCTTCAACGACTGCAGGAGATGCCCATGGAACAATGGTGACAGGAGTTTGTGCTCAGAAGCACAACTTCAGTTTCCTGTGTCCAGGCCCAGTCATACCTTCCAGCCTTCATTCAGGAGAATCCATGGCTGAAGATGTTCCTGGCATGGTGACGTCTGGGGGTGGCATGGTTCCATGTTCCTTTTGTTGTGTCAAATGTTCCAAATGGCATGGAGCTGATAGGACGGTGATTGAACAAAATGCTTCTTTCTTTCTTTCTTTCTTTCTTTCTTTCTTTCTTTCTTTCTTTCTTTCTTTCTTTCTTTCTTTCCCTTTCTCTTTCTTTCTTTTCTTTTCTTTCTTTCTTTTTCTTCCTTCCTTCCTTCCCTTTCCCTCCCTTCCTTCCTCCTTCCCTCCCTCTCTCTTTCTTTCTCTTTCTTTCTTTTCTTTCTTTCTCTTTCTTTCTCTTTCTTTCTTTCTTTCTTTTTCTTTCTTTCTTTCTTTCTTTTCTTTTCTTTCTTTCTTTTTCTTCCTTCCTTCCTTCTCTTTCCCTCCCTTCCTTCCTCCTTCCCTCCCTCTCTCTTTCTTTCTCTTTCTTTCTTTCTTTCTTTCCTTCCTTCTTTCTTTCTTTCTTTCTCTCTTTCTTCCTTCCTTCCTTTATCACCTAAAATTGAAACCTTTATTGGCTGCAGTTTTCATCCATCTGCAAAAACACACTAGAAAGAGAAAGAGGTTGGCAACGGACTTCAGGCTTTTTCCCCAGAGTGTTACTTACCTGACTTTAACCAGATGCTGTGCATCAGCTTGTGTCTGCCCTACATGCTCAGCATGTAAAAGACAGAAGAAATACAAGGAATGCTTGTGATGCTATGGGCCCTCCATCCCCCTCTTTTTCTCTTTCTTTCTCTCCTCCCCTTTTTTTTCATCCCAAGACCGGATATACAAGTTCCAGAAGAGGAATATACATCCCTAGAGTTTGAAATCAAATCTGGAATTCATATCCTCTGTAAATGTACGTTATTAAAAGCAGGAGTCAAGAAAGGTTTTGGAATTATTACATTGGAGAGGTTGACTGTGTAGAGAGGACTTAGAATTAGGAATAATTTTAGACATGTTTTGCAGGCAGCAAACTCACGGATGAATGGAAAAACTGGACACTTTGACATCAGTCTTACCTCAAAGACTAAAACCAGCCCTCAAAGTGTGTTACCAAGTCTGAAAAGACAGCATGAGACTGCAATAAGGCCCATGCATTTATAATTGTCACAATCGGGTGAATTGAGATGTTTGCAGGTACGCATGGTAGGTAGAAATTCCAGGCATTGCACTGTCTGTTTGAGGTTAATCTTTGTAAAATTTATGTTGATGCTTCTGATATTTAGTGCAACCCCAGACTGCTGCCAGGGTAGAAGGCTGTGACAGTGTGTGTGTGTGCATGCGTGTGTCTCTGTGTGCATGTGTATGTCTGTGTGCATGTGTGTCTGTATACAGTTGTGTTAGCATCACAACCCTGGTGCCCTGGGCTTTGTGTGTCTGTGTGATGTGTGTGTGTGCATGCACGTGTCTGTGTGTGCATGCACGTGTCTGTGTGTGCCTGTTCTTGTTCTGTGTCTGTGTGTGCCTGCATGTGTCTCTGTGTCCATGTGTGTCTCTGTGTGCATGCACGTGTCTGTGTGTGCATGTGTTGAGGTCCAGAAGTGGAACCAACTGAAGTTACAAGGGGAGGAACCGGGGCAAGGTCACACGAGCCACCAGGACAAGCCTGCAGCCTGTACAACTGGGTGGGGAACCAGGAACTTGTCCATTGTTCCCTCAAGGCCTGGCTAGTTTTATATCAGTAAACTGTCTCTGAACAATTTTTTCCCCTCGGCTTGGCATCACGTCATTCTGAATACCACTGCAGCTCACGGGTGTTTCTCTGATGAAAACCATCATGCGAGGGGCCAGCCAGCACCACGGTGGAGGCAAAGTGATTATGGTTTGCATTCTGGAAATAAAAGAAGAACTAAGCCCTTTAACTTGTCAGAGAAACGTAGAAGCCCCTGGTGACCCTGAAGAAGCCCCAAGACCCTGAGACGTCTCGGAGGGACAGGGGGAGAGCCAGTGTTTCTGAGCTCATTTCAGAGGGAGTCGTGGCTGAGTTTGCTAGAAGGCTCAGAGGGAAAGGTAGAAATGCTGAATGTGCTGCTCCTGATGGGGCCAGGAGCTGGCTTCCTGCCACTATTCAGCTCTGTAGTCCAGCTCCATCACCGCTCCCCGCCACTCTCCATCCACATCAGTATTTCTCCTGCTGCCTTATTTGAAAGCTCCCCTTTGCAGAACATGTGAGAAAGTACCGTGAACATTTGGATGGCTAAGGTCCTTGACTTTTCATGTTGGCTGCCTCACTAAAACTTTTGAGTTATTGTCTTAATTACAACAGCCGTACAAGAGAATTTGAAATGATCCCTGCAGTGGCTCCCAGGAGAAATAGCAGTGGGATCATTTTCCCCTGTTCCTGTCTTCTGGAGAAAGCTGGATCCCTCCCCGCCTTGTTTTTTCCTCCACAGGGTTCTGGCCTCCGGAGATGAGTGAGTGGAGCGTGGGCCTGGAGTCTCTGCCCCCATGGTTCCTTGCAGGAAAGGTGGCTGCTTAGATTCCAAGCTTCCTGCCTGGACCAGTGACGACTTGACACCCCCTCGGGGAGGTGGTTTGTTATGTTTGTCCTGTAAACTCTTAGGGAACTGTGTTCTGTTCCCTAAGAGGAGGTCACGTGGCTTAGAGGGAAAAGATGTGTTTTGCTGTGGGTAGCTAAGATCATGGAGACACAGCCAGGCAGCCACGTTGACAGAGCCCCCTCTCGGGAGAGAGAGCACTGTTCAGGGAGCCAACAGGAAATGACATTCATCGTGAAGTGCAAATCAATGGGATACAAAAAGCCCCGGGCACCAGGGTTGTGACACTCACAAAACTGTATACAGACACTTTGCTAGAGAAGCATGTCCTGTCAGGAGGCACAAATTAGTGAATGGATACACATTTATCTCGTGAAGACGTCTTTCCAGAATTCTTAGGCCCCTCTGCCAGAGTGTTCCAGGGAATTTGTTCTCCCACTGATTCCCTGACGGCTGCGTTTTTCATTATTACTTCAGCTGTGGTTCTGAGGCTCCCCCTCCTTTCAGCGCGGGGCATCCTGTTTGTTTTTAAAAGCCAACAATTTTCCCAGAATGCACTGAAACCAGCAGGTTTTGAACAACTCGAAAGAGCTGTGCTGGCCTTCTGCTGAGGAATCTGGGGAGGGAGCTGCGGCCCAGAACCCAGCAGCCCTGGGCTCGGCTCTGAGGAGTGGCCTTTCCCTGTGGCCTTGCTGTGGCCACGTGTGCCATGGATGAAAGCCCAGCTAGCCACTCTCGATGCAGATGTTTTCATCTTCCTGTTTCTTTTTTTTTTAAATCGAGACATAATACAATATACAGTAAAACGCACAAATCTTAAGCATAAAGCTCAATGATTTTTTTTTTTTTTTTTTGAGACAGAGTCTTGCTCTGTCGCCCAGGCTGGAGTGCAGTGTCGTGATCTCAGCTCAGTGTAACATCTGCCTCCTGGGTTCAAGTGATTCTCTTGCCTCAGCCTCCCATGTAGCTGGGGTTACAGGCGTGCACCACCACACCCAGTTAATTTTGTATTTCAAGTAGAGACAGGGTTTCACCATGTTGCCCAGGCTGGTCTCGAACTCCTGACCTCAGGTGATCTGCCCACCTCAGCCTCCCAAAGTGCTGGGATTACAGGCGTGAGCCACCGCACCCAGCCAGCTCAATGAATTTTGACAAATATATACTTTCAGTTATCTACCACCTGAGACTAGACCCTACTGAAGGTCCCAGGAAATCCCCTTGTGCCTTTTCTGCTGTTTATTTTATTATTTTTTTTTTTAGAGATGGGGTCTCACTCTGTCACCCAGGCTGGAGTGCAGTGGCATGATCCATAGCTCACTGCAGCCTCCAGCTCCTGGGCTCAAGCAGTCCTCCCCCGTCAGCCTCCTGAATGACTGGGACTACAGGAGCACACCACCATGCCTGGCTTGTTTTAAAAATTTTTGTGTGTGTGTGGAGACAGGGTCTTACTATGTTGCCCAGGCTGGTCTCAAACTCCTGGCCTCAAGCAATCCTCCCACCTCAGCCTCCCAAAGTGCTGGGATTACAGGCGTGAAGCACCTCACCCAGCTACTGTTTAATGTTTAATCACATGCAGGTCTTACAGTGGTACTGAGCTCTGACCTCACTTGGAGTTGCTTGTCCTCCTTGTCACTCTGGAGCCTGCCACCAACGCAGGCTGCAGTTCTTCCCTCCCCTTAGCCACCCTCGCCACAGCCAGGTGAGGGAGCTGGGGCAGATTCCATTGCCTTCTTTTAAAAAGTTATCATCTTGAAGCTCAGAGGCGTCAAGTGATTTGCTCGTGGCCACCAGCCAGTAAGGAGCAGTGTGAAGGTTGGACCCAGCTCTTCCAGGCTTGTTCTCAGGGCTCCTTCCTCTGCCCTGGCTTTGTGCACAACACACATATAGCTGTTTTCAGGAGAGCACAAAGCTACTGCCCTGCTGGGGTGAGAGCTGATCGGGATGTAGACCATCCATGAGTCAAAGGAGCAGATGCATGGAGGCTGCCTTTGCCCAGGTTAGACGTGGCCCAGGTTCTAGATTCTAGACTGCTTCTCACGTGGGAGTCACCTCTGCCTAGCAAGCTTGTGATATGAGTTCTTGCCTCGTCTCTCCCTTCTCTTTTGTGCCCCCCAACACAAATGAGCAGTACCAGAGTCCTAATTAATAGGTATCACAATCACCTGTGGAGCTATTTACACCTCCCAGTTCTCAAACCAACTGCACTTCAATAGAGGCTTGTGAGAGGAGCTTGCTGTCCGCCCCCAACCCAGAGGAAGGAGCTAACATTCCGCAGTTTCCACGGTTCCTCCCCTAGCAACATTTCCCAGAGGAGTCCCCTTCCTTAAGGTCTTTCTCCATTGTCTCAGCTATCTGAGTAGCTCCTACATTATTGGGTGCCTTTGGATCATGTCCATTATTCAACTCGTTCATCTAATCTCTGCTCCTTTCCTGAATTGTCCTTTAACCCCTGGAGAGCCTTAATGTTTGTGGTCATTCAACACAGCCCAAACGTGCCAAATACACATGCAAACACACCCTGTGCTGAAAACCCTTCCACAACTCCACTGAATCAAGTCCAAAGTCCTTAAAATGGGACCCAAGGGTCTGCCAGTACCTGAGCCCTGCTTACCTTCCAGTTCCGTCATTTGTCCAACTTCCCTGAAACATACCCTCTCTTTCCACCACTATTTTCCAACTGTTTTCCCACCTTCACGCATATGCAAGCTCTGCCCTCTTGGCCTGGAAAAGCCCTACTCTTGGGTCCGTCTGGGAAACACCTTCTCATTTTTCAGGACTCAGATCGAAGATCTCTTCCTTCAGAAAACATCTCAGCCTCTCCCCTCACACCCCACACCCCAAAATGCATCGTTCCTTCTTTTTAGGCTTTGTCTCCTATCCCTAACTAAACCAGGAACCATGTATCTTCAGAGCCATGGGATCTGGACACACATAGTGGGTACCGAGGGCAGGGCCATGAGCCCACATTTTCCTGTTAAAATAATATTCCAGTAAAAGTGTTTACTGAGTATTTTCTCTGTGCCAGACACTGTTTTAAGTGCTTTTTTTCTATTAGACTTATTTGTATAAAAATATCTTTTTCTCTAATATTAGTTACTCAGAGTGCCCTCATGTCTTAGGTTTCAGAGGATGCAATATAGCTTTTTTTTTTTTTTTTTAGACAGGGCCTCACTCTTTTGCCCAGGCTGGAGCGCTGGAGTGCAGTGGTATGAACATGGCTCACTGCAGCCTCAACCTCCTGGGCTCAAGCAGTCCTCCCACCTTAGCCTCTGGAGTGGCTGGAATCACAGGCCTATGTGCCACCACACCTGGCTATTTTCTATTTTTTATTTTTTGTTTTATGTTGTTTATGTTTTTTATTTTTTATTTTATGTTGCCCAGGCTGGTCTCAAACTCCTAGGCTCAAGCGATCCTCCTGCCCTGGCCTCCCAAAGTGCTGAGATCACAGGCATAAGCCACTATACCCAGCCACAATGTAAGTTTTAATTGTAGCATCTGGAAGATTCAATAAGATCCATTGTCCCCTGTTGATTGGAGGGTTCCACTGGATTGCAAGCCGTATGTTGGACATCTGATTCATTCATCTGAGTGGGATTTTTTTCATAGTTTCATTTATTGTAGGTTTTAAAAGTGCTAATTGAATTATTTGAAGCGTGATTTAGTTTATTTTGACAATCTCATTCCCATTATATCTAAACATGTAAATACAAGTCAATAGGAAAAAATTATTCAAGATATACAAATGATTCAATATAGAAAGGCTTTTAAATTTTATTTTAAAAGCAATCTCTCAGGACCATGTCTATTCCATTCCAGACATTTAACATGCCTTGAGGAAGAGCATCATTTTTATAGAGAGGGAATTCACGTTCCCCTAGATTTACGATGCAGGATAGAGTTGGAGGTCTTAGTGCAGAAAGGGAACCAGCAGCTGAGCCTTCCAGCCTCCTCATGATCACTGGCATGTGCTGGCATTTCTCAGGGGATGGCCAGCTTAAGCCACCAAAATGTACTTCTTCATTCATTAATCTCTGAGAGTGGGAGTGGAGACAGGGAAATCCGCGCAAGATTGGCATGAAGTGCAATATGACTTCGCTGTCTTATAAGGAGCCATCCTTCACAGAAATTGCTTCCTTCAACCTTTCAAAGGTTGAAATGCTAGAAGACAGACAGCATCTGGCTCAAACAGCAGCAAATCAAAGGGGATAACGGTACACTGTACGGTGAAAAACAGGTTCCTGTATCCTGAGCAGGCTGATGGCAGAGGAAAAAAAAGGCCTGCGTGAGGCACAGTAAAAAAGGGTTGGTGCACCTGTGGATGTGTTAAAGAAGAGAGTGAGGACTACTGCGAGAATAACGCCATTCTGCTCAGGTGACCCCAAGAGGCAGGTAGCCACCCTCCCACGAGAGCATGAGACACAGCTGTCTTTGACTCAGGGACTGGAAGAGAAATTAAGGACAGAGGTTCTCCTTTATTTTTATTTTATTATTATTGCTTGAGACAGGGTCTTGCTCTGTTGCCCAGGCTGAAGTCCAGTGGTGTGATCACTGGACTAACTCCAGCCTCAACCTCCTGGATTCAAGCGATCCTCCCACCTCAGCCCCCCGAGTAGCTGGGACTACAGGTGCCCACCAGCATGCCAGGCTAATTTTTTAAATTTTCTGTAGAGACAGGGTTTCACTATGTTGCCTAGGCTGGTCTCGAACTCCTGGGCTCAAGCAATCCTCCAGCCTTGGCCTCCCAAAATGCTGGGATTACAGGCAGGAGCCACTGTGCCCGGCCGGACTCCCACTTCTGAAAGTCACCAGCAACTAGCCAGGGCCATGAGTTAATGTACAACTCAAAATTGGCTTCTTCAGGGGGTTCTTAAGAGAGCAGGAGAAGAGGCTATTTATCTATAATTAGATAAAAAGAGCTGAAGTTTGATTTCTTTTGTTTCAACCAACCCATTTTTTATCCTCCCCCACCTCAAGGCTTTTCCTCCTCTTCTCAGGCATTACTCTCTTGACCTCTGCCCTTTGACCTGCTAAGGCACGATCAGCTGCACACCATTCACACCTCTATGTAAAATTAATCCTCTGGCATCTCCCACTATTCCCTTTCGGCTGTAACCCCAGATGAAAAGCTGTCGTCTATTAAAGGAATTTCAGGTTGATCCTGAGGTATGTTTTCTTGGCAGACAAGAATCAAATTCTGGAGGTTCTGAGTGAAGCCTGCCTTGAGTATCTCAAGCCACCCTTTTCCAGAATCTTTACAAGCCCCACTGGAAGTATTAATATCTAAGGATAGAGTGCCTAGAAATGTCCCATATGCTTCATTTATACATTCATCTTTTTCAAAGTCAGTCTTAATTTCTATCAAAGTTATACATGCATGGTTTTTAGTGGTTCCCAAACATGGCTAAAATTTAGACTCATCTAGGGGAATGTTTTAAAATCCTGAAGCTTAGACGTCCCTGCAGAACAACTAAGTAAGAGTCTGTTGGATGGATGGTCCAGGTACTGGTGTTTCTGAAGTTCCCTGGGTGACTCTCATATGCAGTGGTGATGTGAGCCATTGACTTAGATTTGAGGGAGATGGGCAATTCTACAAAGCACATTCAAAACCAGACCATGGCTGGGTGGGTGGCTCACGCCTGTAATCCTAGCATTTTGGGAGGCTGAGGCAGGAGGATTGCTTGAAGCCAGGAGTTTGACATCAGCCTGGGAAACATAGTGGAACCCCATCTCTACGAAACATTTTTTAAAAATTGGCTGGGTGTGGTGTGTGCACCTTTAGTCCCAGCAACTGCAGAGGCCGAGGCAGGAGGATCACTTGAGCCCAGGAGTTTGAGACTGCAGTGAGTTATAATCTCACCTGAGCAACAGAGTGAGACGCTCTCTGAAAAAAGAAGAACAAAACAACAGGCCAAACCAAACAGTGAAGACTTGTTCTTTATTTCTCACTTCCCAGAAACAATAACTTCAACTCTCTGGGCTGATTTATAGAGTATTTAATATTTACCCTCTTATTTCTAATTAGGTGCTTATATTGCTACTTCTTCATTTTTTGGCTTTAATTAGCTATTGACTTCCCTCAGTGGAAAATAATAATTCACTCTCTTCTGGCATCCTCACCCTAGCCCCCAAACTCCCACTTCCCAGCCCCCATGTCAGCTCAATGCAGTTATAATTTGGTTCCATCAACATTCATATTAGGACTGTCCTCTTCTCTGTTTTCTTAGTTTTCTGTATACTTGCCACTAATTCAACCCCAAGAGCTCCTCAAATTGTCCTCCTCCCACTAGGTTGAAATCTCTTGAGGGAATGATTCTCACTGCCCTATGACTTCCAGCAGCCACCTCCTCAGGCCACGGCAGGATGACACCCCCTCACCACAAGTCTGGGGAATTCCACTGTTTCTTGTGTGGGATCCCCTGTCCTTCCTATCTTCTGTTTTGGTTTTCTTCCTTGTTTTTGTGGAGTCTGTCCTCCAGGAGCTTCTGAGGACAGCGTATGTTAGAGTAAAGTGTTTGACGCCTTGACTGTCTGAAAACACATTATTCTCTCTGGCAGTTTGGCTGGATATAGAATTTTAGACAGGAAATAATTTTCTCTCAGAATTTTGAAGGCATTACTTCACTGCATTCTGACTTTCTGGGTTGCTATTGAGAAATCCAATGCCTTTTTGATACTTGATAATTTGCATGTAACTTTTCTCTCTCTCTCTTTCTTTGAAAGCTTGTTGGAGTTTTCCTTGGTCCCAACATTCTGAAATTTCATGACGATGTACTTGGTGTAACTCTGTTTTCATCCACCAGGCCAAACACTCAGGAAGCCCTTTCAATCAGGAATCACAAGCCCTAGCGTCTGAGAAATTGAGTTGTTTTATTAATGATTTCCTCCTTCCATAGACTCTGTTCCCTCTTTTTGGACCTATTGTTTGGATATTAAATCCCCAGGATTTGTCCTCTAATTTTCTTATTTTTTCTCTCCTATTTTCCAATTCTTTCTCTTTTTGTTCTACTTTCTGGGGATTTCTTCATCTGTCTCATCATTCTTTTCTATTAAGATTTTCATCTCTAATGTGTTTGTTAAATTCCTAAGATCTCCTTCTGACCTCAGCATGTCTGTTGTGTAGAGCACCGTGTTGTTAAGAGTGAAATATCTTATCTCCTTGAGGATTTTGGAAACCACCCAGGGAGAAGGGCTACGTGCGGCTTTGCTGTTTAGATATGAAACCACCTCTGGGACTCACACACACTGGATAAGGTGACTAGAGCACCACCTCCAAGGGACAAAGGGGAGAATTTACCAACATAATACATAGACAAAGATAGTACACAATCCAGAAGATGCTATCTCTTCTCACTATGCAGGAAGCCTCACATCCATAGCACCATCTGCCTCATGTGACCTGCCACCTGGTTAGTGGGTAACAGTGCCCCACCCTCACTTCCAGCAGCAAGAGCCTGACCATCATGTCTTCTTAGGTTGGCTCTGACTCTGGCTGGGCTGATGGCCATGCTGGCTGAACCCAGGGAAATTTTCACATTCCCAGATGTCCCAGAACCCCCCTGCCCATCAGGTCTCTGTTCAGACCCCTCCTTCTCTTCCACTCATTCCAGCCCCCAACCCCCATCTCATTCAACACAACCTATACCCAAAAGTAGAGAAAGATATGGATAAAGAGAAGGAGGGAGAGAAAAGAGAAGGGGGGAGGAAATATGTTTATTACTTTAGAGAAAGGGGAAAGGAATTGGAAAAGTTCCCACCTAAAGATGTCTGTGTTGTTGGGTGGATTAGAAGGACTAACATGGCTGAAGGCCAAAGGAATGAGGGCATGGAAGGTTCTGGGGAGTGTGGTGGAGATGACAAGCAATGGGGTGTCGTCGTGAGGGAGGGGTGTGTGGGGAGGAGGGGAATGAAGGTAGGGGACCAATGATAACTCTAACTACAGGAAGTAAGGGGGGACTGAACAACGTCATGCAGTTGAGAAGCAGATTTAGCAGGACGGGGAGTGGGACGGAGAACAGTGTGCTAGGCTGAACAATGCCCCCCCAAAACACGTCCACATCCTCGTCCCTGGGCCCTATTAATGTCATCTTATTTGGCTAAAGAAGGACTTTGCAGATGTGATGAAAGATCTTGAAATGAGGAGATTATTTTGGATTACCCATTTGGGTCCTAAATGCAATCATAGGTGTCGTTGTAGAGAAAGATTTGACACCAGAAGAAGAAAAGGCAAAGTAAACACAGAGGTGGAGATTGGAGTGCTGCAGCCTCTAGCCGAGCAAGGCCAGCAGCCACTGGAAGTTGGAAGACACAAGATCCTCCCCTGCCACCTCCAGAGGGAGTAAGGCGCGAGCCCTCTCAACACCATGATCTCAGCTCAGTGATGCTGATTCTGGATTTCTTGTCTCCAGGACTGTGAGAGCATATGTTTCTGTCATTTTAAGCCACCAAGCCAGTGGTAAATTGTTACATCAACTACAGGAAACCAATACAGCAGTTAGGAAGATAGGGCCACAAAGGAGAGCTCCAGGGTTCCACATCACACAGGAGAGTTGCTCTGAATGAGAATAAAGTACCACTTGTAGCTTTCTGCTTGTTGAAAGTGGAGTGGAAGTGAAGTGAAATGGAAATAAACATCATAAGCACTTATCCTGTGCTAACAACGGGCTGGGCATCCAAAATGCATTATCTCATTTAAATTTTATAACCACCTCTTAAGATAAGTTTTCTTATCCTATCTTTTTTTTTTTTTTTTTTAGGCAAGGAGATTAAAGTGCAGAGTGATTAGGAACCACGGTGATCGTGGAAATGGAATTTTGAAGTCCTGTCCATCTATCTCCAGAGTGAAGCTTCTGTTCACACCATCAGGTGACTCTGAGGCTCAGATGATGAATGGAATCACAGCCTGGGCATGGAAGGGGATGGCAGAAGTTGGAGTGGGGAGGAGACTAACATCTTAATAAATGCTAAGCTCTTCACCTGAACTTGAGACCCCCTGTGTGTGCTTTGAAAGGGTGGGAGGGGAGTGTTGGGTCCTTCACGAAAGGGTTTCAGGGACAGTGGTCTCATCAGGGAAAAACCAGGAAGCAGATAGGACACATTCCAGAAAAGGCTAAGGATACAGAGAAGTTTCTTGGCTACGAAACCAGATATTGGAGAGGGTACAGTGAAAGCCATCAGAAAGGCAGAGACTCCGAGAAGCCAGCAAAATGGCCAAAGGGTGGCATGGAAATACTCCCTATAAACACATAGAAATGATTTATAGATAAACGAAAACTCTTAAAATGCATGGACAACAACAACAAAACACAAACAACCTAACTTAAAAATGGGCAAAGGACTTGAATAGACATTTTCTCCAAAGAATATATACAAATGGCCAATAAGCACGTGAAAAGATACTAGACTAGTCATTAGAGAAATGCAAACTAAAACCACAGTGAGATACCACTTCATATCCATTAGAATGATTACTATCCAAAAAAAAAAAAACCCACAGAAAATAAATGTTGGTGAGGATGTGGAGAAATTGAAAATTGGAACCCTTGTACACATTTGGTAGGAATGTAAAATAGTGCAGCTGCTATGGAAAACAGTGTGGCAGTTCTTCAAAAAATTAAAAATAGAATTACTATATGATCCAGCAATTCCACTTCTGGGTATATACCCAAAAGGATTGAAAGCAGGGATTCAAAGAGATATTTGTATACCATGTTGTAGAACAGCCTTATTTGAAATAGCCAAAAAGTTGATGAACCCAAGTGTTCATCAACAGAAGAATGAATGTACAAAATGTGGTATTTATGTGTATGAAATGAACCATTATTCAATCTTAAAAAGGAAGGAAATTCTAACATGTGCTGTAACATGGAGAAGACAATTTGCTGCATGAAATAAGCCAATCACAAAAGGGCAAATCCTGAATGAGACTGGGTACCAAGAGCACTCAAATCCACAGAGACTGAAAGCCAGGGGCTGGGGGAGGGGAAATAGGGAGTTATCATTTAATGGTACAGAGTTTTGGTTTTGCCAGATGAGAAGAGTTCTGTGGCTCGATGGTGGTGATGGCTGCACAACCACGTGAATGCCACTGAACTGTACATTTAAAAATGGTTAAGATGGTACTTTTTTTTTTTTTTTGAGACAGGGGCTCACTCTGTCACCCAGGCTAAAGTTCAGTGGTGTGATCACCGCTCACTGCAGTCTTGACCTCCCAGTTTCAAGTGATCCTCCCACCTCAGCCCCACAAGTAGCAGGGACTACAGGCATGTGCCACCAAGCCCAGCTAATTTTTAATTTTTTTGTAGAGATGGGGTCTCACTATGTTGCCAGGCTGGTCTCAAACTCCTGGGCTCAAGCAATCTGTCCTCCTCGACCTCCCAAAGTCCTGGGATTACAGGCGTGAGCTATGATGCCTGGCCAAGATGGTACATTTTATGTTATGTGTATCTTAACACAATTTTTGAAAATAAAATTAAATAAGTTAACAAATAACACATGGATGAGCTTGCAAGGTAGAAAAGGAAGTCCGCAGATGCTGAAGTGAAGAGGAAGCTGAGGGCTGAAAACAGTGGTCGTGGGGAGACAATCAGGTCCAGTTATGGCCAAAGGCTTGGCTTTTAACACCCATGCAGGGACAGGAGATGAGGCCTCACGCCTGGATAAAGTGACTGGTTGGAACTGAGTCCCCTACATAAAACCCAGATGCTCTGAGAAAAGCCAACCATCAATCCGGAAAGACATTAAGGAAGCTCATCTCTACCCTGGCTCCAGCTGGGGGGAAGAACAGACCCCTGTGAAAAATCAAAACCCCAGCCATATGCTTGGCCCAAGTTTAGAGTCCAAATATCTACTATCTGCATCAGAAGGGAACCCTAAGCCAAGAAATTAACATAAAATTGGTTCTTAGCTCCAGGATTTGACAAAGCCAAAGCCAGTGCAGCCCTGCAGAGCTGGAGGATGACCTGGGCATGGAACACACAAAGGAAAGACGCAGAGGACAGGCAGAGCCCTGAGAAGCCACATCCTGGCTTCTGAGCTGCTTTCCAAAGGCCCTGAGTTTGACAGAAATCCAAACATGTCTCGTCTCAGGCACTTTCCCCTTTAATTTTCAAATTGATGTATATTTTAAGAGAAATTTAATCCATGTGGCTCTGAATCATGTACAACAAACTCCTCTAACAGTCACTCCATGTTGGGAGCTTGGGAGCTTTTTGTGAACTTGTAACAACTTGGTACAAGATGCTCTTTTTTAAAAAAAGAAAAAGATTCTGTTTCCAGTGTCTCTCTAGTTCTCCACCCCAGATCCAAAACTTTCGTCAGATGCTAGGAACCTGCTGCCCGAGGACTGTGCACTCCCCTTCCTCCTCTTCCTTGGTGGTCAAAGGGAACTCATCCAAGCCATGGGGGTGCAGGGCTTGGCTCTGTCAAAGAAGCAGTGTGGTCCTTGAAGCTAGCACTACCAGGGCTTTCATTTGGTTCTCCAGCACAATGGCTGTATTTGAGGAGGGCTGGCAAACAGGACACCAGTTTCCAAACCCTGCTTCCTTAGGTGGCCAAACTGCTCCACCCAAACTCATTATACAGTGGCAAAACTCACAGCCCCTTGTTGGTGGTTCATTCTCTCCTGCTAACGGGAGCCTAGCTCCGAAAGCCTCCAGGAGAGGAAGGTATTCAGCCAGGATGGGCTACACAGTATTTCCCGCTAATCCTTCTCAAGTTCTGCTGGCTGAGAGCACAAGGTCCCAGCTGACCCCACTGCTTCAGCAGCCCTGTGGTGTACCTCATTTCCAGGAATCCTACCCAGCCCTGGGGCCGAGAGTCTTGTCACGTATTTACCCACAGACTGGCTCCAACATGTAGAACCTCTGGAAAGAATCTCCAGGCTGGGATTTTGGACCCCTACAGTTTCTCCATTTCCTTTGTAACTGGTAATGATACACGTGTCCGTTTTTTTTCAGTGGTGCAATCATAGTTCACTGCGGCCTCAAACTCTGGGCTCAAGCGATCCTCCCACTTCAGCCTCCTGAGTAACTGGGACTACAAGCATGTGCCATCATGCCCAGAGAAGCTTTATTTTTAAAATTTTTTTGTAGAGATAGGGTCTTGCTGTGTTGTCCCGGCTGGTCTCAAACTCCTGACCTCAAGCAATCCTCCTGCCTTGGCCTCCCAAAGTGCTAGGATTGCAGGCATGAGCCATCACACCACGCCAGGTGTTTCTTTAAAGTTTATCTTCTTTCTTACTTTCACATTCTTGCTCATTTAACTTTTTAGCTGATTTTGTGCTATGGCTGCAAAGGCCAATTAAAAGGAAGAGTCAAACCTGCTCATGTAAAACCATCATAGGAGCTAAAAACCACCTCAGGGCTGGCGAGTTTTTAACATAATTTTCTCTCCTTCAGGGCTGGAGTGACTCAAAGTAACTTGCTTTTGTAGCGTAATTTTAGGGGCGACCTTCCTCTCAGTAATCTCCCCTAGTGGGCTCTGCTATTCATTCCATTGCTGTTATTAGCAGTCTTGCCAGTGTTAAGATTACTGGTGGAGGAAAAGAAGGAAATTTGAAATACTCTTGGAAATTAAAGCACACCAAGTCCAAAGCAGCTTGAGGCAAATGAGTCAACTGGAGCAGGAAGTTCAGCGAGAGTGATTTAGCAGAAAAAATTCTGGGTTCGGAGTCCAAAGAAGAGGAGTTTAATTCTGACTCGACCCCCTTTGTCTGCCTTACTTCTCTCATCTCTAAATGGGCAACAACTATCCCTGTCTCATTATAAGGCTGAGATTAAGACTTAAAATGTTTTGGACGTGGTGGCTCATGCCTGTAATCCCAGCACTTCGAGAGCCAAGTTGGGCGGATCACTTAAGCTGAAGACCAGCCTGGGCAACATAGAGGAAACTCTGTTTCTACCAAAAATACAAAGAATTATCCAGGCGTGGTGATGAGCGCCTGTAATCCCAGCTACTTGGGAGGCTGAGGTGGGAGGATTGGGGGAGCCCAGGAGGTAAAGGCTACAGCGAGCCGAGATAGTGCCATTACACTCCAGCCTGGGCAGCAGAGTGACACCCTGTCTCAAAGAAATAAAATAAAATGAAATATTTTAAATGTGTGTGGTTCATGGGGTGGTCCGTGAGCATTTTCTGTAATGACTCTGAATATCGGGACATCATGAGAGCAGTGAGCATGGGGGCAGGAAGCTCCAGGATCTGCCAGAGCCCACGCTATGCTGAGCCCCAGTGAACTCCCTGAGGGCTGGTCTCCTATTGAGACAGCAGGGACCCCCACTCTTAGGGGCCTGCATGCCTCCACCACCTCCAAGCATGGAAATAAAAGAAAGTCTTAAGTTTCTTCAAGGAAAATTCCAGACACCGAGCTAATCCTGAGAAGTAAATGAGCAGTGTGCTAAGCAAGAAGGTAATAGTAGCCTAAAACAATAGCAAGTAAGCTAGAATTGTAGGATATTTGGTTCCTCTGTAGAAACTAAACATAACATCTTTTTTTCTTTTTTTTTTAATTTAATTTTATTTTAAGTTCCGGGGTACATGTGCAGGATGTGCAGGTTTGTTACACAGGTAAACGTGTGCCATGGTGATTTGCTGCACTTATGAACCCATCATGTAGGTTTTAAGCCCCGCATGCATTAGCTATTTTTCCTGATGCTCTCCCTCCCCTCAACAACCCTGGCAGGCCCCGGTGTGTGTTGTTCCCCTCCTTTTGTCTATGTGTTCACATTGTTCAGCTCCCACATGTAAGTGAGAACACGTGGTGTTTGGTTTTCTGTTCTTGTGTCAGTTTGCTGAAGATAATGGCTTCCAACTCCATCCATGATCCTGCAAAGGACATGATCTCATTCCTTTTATGGCTGCATAGTATTCCATGGTGTAGATGTACCACATTTTCTTTATCTAATCTATCATCGATGGGCATTTGGGTTGATTCCATGTCTTTGCTATTGTGAATAGTGCTGTGATGAACATACACGTGCATGTATCTTTATAACGGAATGATTTATATTCCTTTGGGTATATCCTAGTAATGGGATTGCTGGGTCAAATGGTATTTCAGGTTCTAGGTCTTTGAGGAATAGCCACACCGTCTTCCACAATGGTTGATTTACATTCCCACCAACGGTGTAAAAGCGTTCCTATCTCTCTACAGCCTCACCAGCAACTGTCGTTTCTTCACTTTTTAATAATCGCCATTCTGAGTGGTGTGAGATGGTAACTCATTATGGTTTTGATTTGCATTTCTCTAAGGATCAGCGATAAACAAAACACCTTAACATACATTTCTGAGTTGTGTTTCAGAGACTTGGACCTCCGCCCAATAGATCTGCCATTATGTAGACCTCAGATAAGGGGGCACTGAGGACTGGAGTCAGACCGTGGTTCTTTGTTCTAACTTTCTTTCCGAGGGGCCTTGGGAGGGGGCCACACCCATCAGCTGGAGCTAACATTCTGTTCTGCTGAGCCCAAATTTTAAAATAAAGCTTCTTTTCCTTAATCAATTGCTAATCAGAAAAATCTTTGAATCTACCTATGGCCTATAAGCCCCCGCTTCAAGATATCCCACCCTTTTAAGCCAAAACCAACGTGTAACCTCCAGGTATTGATTTATGATTTTGCCAGTAACTTCTAATTTCCTGAAATTTATGCTTGCCTTTAAAAACCCTTACCCGTGAGCCATTGAGGAGGTCAGATTTCAGGGTTGGCTGCCTGGTCCTCCTTGCTTCGGTCGCTGCAAATAAATACCTTCCTTTCTTCCCCTGCAAACCTCAGTGTGGATATCTGTTCTTATTACACTGGCAAGCAGAGCCCAGTTCAGTTCAGTAACAGCCTGAGTGCCCAAGGCATCTTGCTCTTCAGCCAGCCTTCCCCATGACGATGCCTGAGAACTGAGAAAGGACTGAGTGTGTGTCCTTTCAACACCCTTCAAGACCCCCCAGAGTCTGTCTGGAGCAGCCCATCAGCCCTGGGTTTCCTCAAACATGGCCCATATGGGTCCATTCTCTATCTTGGCTCTTGGGTGAATGGCTTGGAGAGTGGGCTGGACTGCTGGAAGCTCCTGGGTGGCGTTTTAATGAAAACTGTTATACTTCAGGTGTAACTTTTTTTTTTTTTTTTTTTTGAGACGAGTTTCACTCTTGTTGCCCAGGCTGGAGTGCAATGGCGTGATCTTGGCTCACCACAACCTCCACCTCCCGGGTTCAAGAGATTCTCCTACCTCAGCCTCCCAAGTAGCTGAGATTACAGGCATGCACCACCACACCTGGCTAATTTTGTATTTTTAGTAGAGATGGGGTTCCTCAATGTTGGTCAGGCTGGTTTCGAACTCCCGACCTCAGGTGATCCACCTGCCTTGGCATCCAAAGTGCTAGATTACAGGTATGAGCCACTGCACCCAGCCTCAGGTATAACTTTTAATGATTCCTAGGAGGCTGGGTGTGGTAGCTCGCGTCTGTAATCCCAGCACTGGACTCTTGAGGCCAGGAGTTTGAGACCAGCCTAGCCAACAAGGTGAAACCGTCTCTACTAAAAATACAAAAATTAGCGGAGCGTGGTGGCGCATACCTGTAATCCCAGCTACTCAGGTGGCTGAGGCAGGAGAATCATTTGAACCTGGGAGGTGAAGGTTGTAGTGAGCCAGATCGTGCCACTGCACTCCAGCCTAGGCGACAGAGCGACTCTTGTCTCGCAAAAAAAAGAAAAAAGAAAATTTTTACTGACTCCTAGGGAAGCCTGCTCACCTCTGCTTGGGGCACCTTTCCTCTGGCTTCATAAAAAATTGTTTATAAGGCCAGGCCCAAACAAAGTTAAACAGTATAGCAGGATTGTGATGGATTATGAGAGACTCCAGTCTGTGAAACAAGCAGATTCCCCGCAGACCCTGTATCTCTCAGGATAGTGAGTTATCCCAATGAATTATTTTTTTCTATCTATTTTGGCGATTGTCCCGCAGATCAGGCCCCTGGAGCTCCTGGGCCTGGGTGGGGTGTGAGGCTGCTTGCTGTGTGAGCCCCAGGCTCCAGCAGCAGGGGAATTCATTTTACCTCCGGGCTTGGAAATCAGCCTGACTTTTGGGAGGGAGCCTAATTGATTCCACTGGCGGCAGCACTGTGGTGAAGACCCCTGGAAAGAATGATGTTTGGGGCCAGGGTACCAGCGCCCAAGGCATACACACTTCCTTTAATTAACAAGAGCGCGATGCCAACAAACACACCGGCATATGGGAAGTGAAGGCGACTGCAAGCCAAGCCTCTTGACTTCCTCTGGGGGTGCCCTGCCAACTGGGATTATTCGTTGTTCTCGTTTCCTCACAAAAAAGCCCCTGTGCTTGGTGGAGGGGCCCGACAGCGGGCGCTGGCAGTCCCCCAGGCTGGCGGCTCTGCCTGAGCCTGTCTTCCTGAGTCTCTGGCAGGGCACACTTCTCTTAAGTAGCTAGTTTGAAGCAGGCAGAAAAGCCAGGGCTCCTTTCTGGGGATTTCCTGGCCAAAAACAGTCATCTTCCGCCTCCTTTTTTCTCTCTCGGTATATTTCAGGACGTTGGTTATGTCTATTGATAAACTTCATCTTCTTCTCACTCCAGAACTCCCATAATCACCACCTACTCTCACCCTGCAGGGTCTGCCATCGTCTCCTGCACCCATGAGGCTGGTTCAGGTTAGAAGTGGGGATGTCCTGGCTGACTCCCATGTCAGTGATAGTCTATTTTAAAATACGATGCTTTATGAGTGTCTTTTGATTATTGACAATTGCAAACACTGCTTGAGAGAGTAATTCAATAAACATATATGAAAAGTGTCTGTTATGTGTCAGGCACGGTGCTGGGTACCGAGGATACCACGCACCTGGGGTGGAACCTCTTTCGGGGTAAGGAGGCAGAGGCAGGAACGGAGGGAACAGGACAGGGTAAGGGCCATAATAGAGACATGTTGGCTGGGCGCGGTGGCTCACGCTTGTAATCCCGGCACTTTGGGAGGCCGAGGCGGGCGGATCACGAGGTCAGGAGATCGAGACCACGGTGAAACCCCGTCTCTACTAAAAATACAAAAAATTAGCCAGGTGTGGTGGCGGGCGCCTGTAGTCTCAGCTACTCAGGAGGCTGAGGCAGGAGAATGGTGTGAACCCGGGAGGCGGAGCTTGCAGTGAGCCGAGATTGCGCCACTGCACTCCAGCCTGGGTGACAGAGCGAGACTCCGTCTCAAAAAAAAAAAAAGAAAAAAGAAATTAGAGACATGTTGAATGAGCCACCAGTACAGAGCAGAAGAACTCTCTTGGCTGTGCACAAACCACAGGAAGCAGATTCAGACTTTTTAACTTGTCTTTAATCTACGTTTTTATGTAGATTCTGAAGCCTCCAAATCTTCCAAATCAGAATCCCAGGGAGGAAGGCCCCCAGGAAGATGTATTTTAACAAATTTCTCATATAATTCTCATTTACACAAAATTTTGAGCACCACTGTCCAATCAGAGGGTCACTGTTCTGGGAAGAGTGCATAGAAGTGATGACACTTGAGGGGTTTGTTTTCTGTTTCTAAGTAATAGTCTTTATTTTATTTTTTTTTCTTTTTTCTTTTTTTTAAATTTGAGATAAATTCTCACTCTGTCGCTCAGGCTAGAGTGCGGTGGTGCAATCTTGGCTCACTGCAACCTCCGACTCCCAAGTTCAAGCGATTCTTCCATGTCAGCCTCCCAAATAGCTGGGATTACAGGTGCACACCACCACACCCAACTAATTTTTATATTTTTAGTAGAGACGTGGTTTCACCATGTTGACCAGACTGGTCTCAAACTCCTGATCTCAAGTGATCTGCCCGCCTCAGCCTCCCAAAGTGCTGGGATTACAGGAGTGAGCCACCGAGCCTGGCCTTTATTTGAATTTTGATTTTCCTTAAAATAAATTATCAGAGGGTATTTTATAATATATCATATATACAGGGATAGGTCCTAATTTTGTGGGGGAAGTAGCTTATAAAATTTGGGTGTACATTTTTTGATATTCATTTATTATTATTATTATGGTAAAATATACATAACAAAATTTACCATGTTAAACATTTATAAGTATTCAGCTCAATGGCATTAAGTACTTTCATAGTGTTATGCAGCCATCACCACTACCCATCCACAGGACTCTTTTGTCTTGCAAAACTGAAACTCTGTACCCATTAAACAATAACTCCTTATTTCTCCCTTGCACCAGTTCCTGGCAACCACCGTTCTACTTTCTATCTCTGTTAATTTGACTACTCTATGTATGTCATATAAGCAGACTCATACAATATTTGTCTTTTTGCAGTTGACTTACTTCACTTAGCCTAATGTCCTCAAGGTTCATCCATGTAGAAAAATGTGTCAGAATTTTTTTTAGAGGGTCTCATTCTGTCACCCCCAGGCTGGAATGCAGTGGTGTGATCATAGCTCACTGCAATCTTGAACTCCTGTGCTCAAGGGATCCTTCTGCCTTAGCCTCAGAAAGCACTGGGTTTACAGGCGTGAGCCACTGCACCCAGCCAGAATTTTCTTTCTCTTTAAGGGTCAATAACATTTCATTGTTTGTATATACCACATTTTGCCTATCCATTCCTCTATTGATGAACACTTGGGTTGCTTTCACCTTTCAACTATAGTGAATAATGCTGCTATGAACATGGGTCTACAAATATATCTTCAAGACCCTGCTTTCAGTTCTTTTGGATATATATCCAGAAGTGGACTTGCTGATCATATGGTAATTCTATTTTTCATTATTATTATTATTATTATTATTTTAGTAACTGCCACACTTTTCCACAGTGGCTGCACCATTTTACATTCCCACCAACAGAGCATAGGAGCTCCAATTTCTCCACATCTTCACCAGCACTTGTTATTTTCTCTTTCTTTTTTCCTTCCTTCCTTCTTCTCTTTCTTTCTTCTTTCTTTCTTTCTTTCTTTCTTTCTTTCTTTCTTTCTTTCTTTCTTTCTTCTTTCCTTCCTTCCTTCTTTCCTTCTCTTTCTCCCTCCCTCCATCCCTTCCTTCCTTCTTTCCTTCCTTCCTTCTTTCCTTCCTTCCTTCCTCCCTCCCTTCCTTCCTAGTAGCCATCCTAATAGGTGTGAAGTGGTATCTCATTGTTGTTTTGATTTTCATTTCCCTATTACTTAGCAATGTTGAGCATCTTTTCACGTACTTATTGGCCATTTTCATGTCTTCTTTGGGATAACATTTGAGTTTTGAAAGATGAATAGCACCTTTTTCGTTTGGTTGGGTTTTTATTTTGTTTTGTTTTGTTTTGTTTTGACAGGGTCTTGCTCTTTCACCCAGGCTGGAGTGCAGTGGCACAATCACAGCTCACTGCAGCCTCTGCCTCCTAGGTTCAAGTGATCCTCCACCTCAGCCCCCCACCTGATCTCAAGCTCCTGGACTCAAGTGATCCTCCTGCCTCAGCCTCCCAAAGTGCTGGGATTACTCAAAGCTTGAGCCACCATGCCTGGCTAAGGACTTTTAAGGGGAGAGATGGGGAAGGTGCTATCATGCAGAAGGAATAAAGTAACAAACATCTTAAGGGTAGGAAAGAGTTTGTTGTGAGACTGGAGCACATCTAGGGAGGAGGCGCAGATGGAAGTCAGGCTGGGAAGTCTCTTACGTGTCGTGGAGTGGACATCGGTTGATTCTTTGACCACCCACCTATTCACCATTCCAAATGGCATCTACAGGTTGGGCACATGTCACAAGTCAGACCAGACTAAGAATGCCAGATTCCCTCTCCTGGAGCTTTGAAGATAGAGTGAAATAAAGCAAGACATGTACACAAAAATGTTTAGCGAGCACTCATTCCAGCACAGGACCTAATAAAAATCTCTCTAATTCATTCCCTTTTCCTTAAGTGGGGTACAATTGGTTTTTGTTGTTTGCAACCAGAAAACATCAACTGACATGAATATAAAGGGAAGCACAGAGGGAGATAGAGTCCTTCATGCTTATCATGTGTCAGGAAC